>NC_089594.1:28677262-29004801 GCF_019320115.1 Miscanthus floridulus
ATACACACACACGATCCCTATCCCTTCTTGAAAAATCACGCCGGATAGTTCACCTTCCCCCGGTGGACCGGGACTCTATCTCCATCGAGGAGACATGGGTCACAGAGCTTTTCCCTCCGGCCCACCTAGGGTCCCAAATCCAAAGACCCATCCCAACAAGGGATAGGCCTGCAAACTACTGAGACTCAAGGACGCAAACGTCACCAAGGCCTCGATCCGTAGTCAGGTCCTAGCCAGGCTGACACTAACTAAAATATCCCATCAATGAAAAACCAAGTCTTTTAGCCTTACCCACAAAGGGTCTAATACTACCCCCTAGGCGATTCTACTCAAATCACCCAGGGGCTACACCCATCAGGTGCACTCATGCACACCCTCTGGCAAATTAACTCCGACAAAATAAAAAACACCGCCCGAGCGATTCTGTCCGAATCACCTGGGGGCTCGAGGGCTACTGTCGGGAACCTAACACCGGGGTACCCTAGGAGGTGGAACCAATAACCATCGAACGTTAAAAACTCCCGGATGGACAAGGACGCCGCTGCTTTCCTTCTCCGAATAACGGGAGTTTGGTTCCACCTCACCCGACGCCCTTGGGCTAGCTCTGCCTTGCCCGAGGGCTAAGGGCTAGACTCCACCTTGCCCGACCCCCTTGGGCCAGCTCTGCCTCGCCCGAGGGCTAAGGGCTAGACTCCGCCTCATCCGATGTCCTTGGGCCAGCTCCGCCTCGCCTGAAGGCTAAGGGCTAGACTCCGCCTTGCCCGACCCCTGAGGGCTGGGCTCGGTCTCGCCTGAGGGATAAGGGCTAGCTCCACCTCACCCGAGGGATAAGGGCTAGACTCCGCCTCACCCGACCCCTGAGGGCTGGGCTTGGTCTCGCCCGAGGGATAAGGGCCAACTCCGCCTCGCTCGAGGGCTTAGGGATAGACTCCGCCTCGCTCGACCCCCGAGGGTGGACTCTGCCTCGCCCAAGGGCTTAGGGATAGACTTCGCCTTGCCCAAGTGTGGGGGCTTAGAGTTCAAGTTTGGATAGGGACCTAGACCCCGTGATAGGAGTGGACTGGGTTGGTCTTGTTTGTGTATGGGGCACAAATGGGGCGTGTGTTTTAGGATACCTAGTTAGGATACATTGGTTCACGAATCATCGTTTCCATGAGACGGTACGACTAGGCTATGGTCTAGCACCATAATATGAACTGGAAGATGAAAGATGGCAAAATGGTTATGATTGCTCAACCCTTGCATGAAAGTAGAATAGGTGCTTACTTAGAATGGTTAGCTAATGAAGTAATCACGACTACTAATAAAACTTGATCTTAAAGATGTACTCCTAGTAATGCTTTTTGCAAACAAAAAGAAAACAACAAACCCATATTGCCTATCATATTCCTTGGAGTCGGGAAACTATTCCCACTAGTCGGGTAAGTCTTGCGAGTATATTGTGTACTTAGGGTTTATTTTACCCCTGTTGTCGGTGCAGCTTGAGAAGTAGCTCTTGTGTGGAGGATTCTTCTGGTGGGCACAGATGGATCCTTGTATAATTTATGTTAGATGTTTATTTCCATTCTGCTGTTTAATTACCGCACTCTGAACTCTGGTATTGTAATAAAAAAAATTCAAGAACTCTTGTTGTATGAAATGGACTATGCTGTAAGCTCGTACTCATTATTGGATCCTGGTGGTAAAACATGGATTGTTTTGAGTTCTCCCTTGGGGTGGGCTCGATGGAACTGTCTAATGTAGCTAACTCTTGGGGTGCTTAGTATCTAGTGGAAGACGAGCGCCTTCGAAAGCGTGTTATTTTAGGTGGTTCTGCCATAGCCCCTGCCCTAGGGGTCGGGCGAGATAGAGCCCATGCCCTCAGCGTCGAGCAAGACCTTAAATACATCTTGGACCATCCAGGCAAATTTAATGTTTGTGGTCGTTAACTTCCTTCCTTTGGGTATCCCTAATATCGATACCCGATAGTAGCCCCCGAGCCTGTGGAGGAGTAGAAGACTCCTTTGGAGGCTTTTTTTAGGTGAGAGGACTCTGAGGGCCTCAGTTTGCCTTTGTAGCCCGTGGGGTGTCTTGGTAGGGTTGCGATTCCCTTATGTCATGATCGGACTCCTTGGGAACATGTAGCTACTGGATTTGGGGGGCCAGAAAAGATTTCTCTTGATTATAATCCCTCCCTAGGATCCGATCGTTCCGCTATCATCATGTGACTGCATATTTGGTCTCCTTATGAGTCTAACTTCCCTCGAGCCCCCACGCATAGCAGTGGTCCGATCAAGGGGTCAACTCGTCTTTTTATCGTCCTCCCTAAAATGTTTTTTCGATAAAATAGAGGGGCTAAGCCATGCCATGTTTTCCTCGATGGACGAATCATGGTGCTCAGTGAGCTATTAATGGGCTAGTCTAAGTGGGGCCTAGCTTCCCAATCGTGGGGGCCAGCATGGGCTAACTGGTGACCGACTCTAGATTCTTGGCAGCCAATCCATATAGTTCTTGGGTCCATTCGACCGGTCCCAAGGGTTAGCTGCCTTTCTTTGAGAAAAAACCATAGACTATGAACCGACCAAGACTTAAACATGGGCCAGGCTACCTACGACGCTTGTGCACCTATGTACTGGCTGCTAGCGGACCCATCCTATCGGGGACCTAACACCGGGGTACCCCAGGAGGTGGAACCAATAACCATCGAACGTTAAAAACTCCCGGACGGACAAGGACGCTGCTGCTTTCCTTGCCCGAATAACGGGAGTTTGGTTCCACCTCGCCCGACGCCCTTGGGCCAGCTCCACCTCGCCCGAGGGCTAAGGGCTAGACTCTACCTCGCCCGATGCCCTTGGGCCAGCTCTACCTCACCCAAGGGCTAAGGGCTAGACTCCGCCTCATTCGACGTCCTTGGGCCAGCTTCGCCTCGCCCGAGGGCCAAGGGCTAGACTCCGCCTCGCCTGACCCCCGAGGGCTAGGCTCGGTCTCACCTAAGGGATAATGCTAGCTCCACCTCGCCCAAGGGATAAGGGCTAGACTCTGCCTCACCCAACCCCCGAGGGCTAGGCTCAGTCTCGCTCGAGGGATAAGGGCCAGCTCCGCCTCGCCCGAGGGCTTAGGGATAGACTCCACCTTGCCCGACCCCCGAGGGCGGACTCCGCCTCGCCTAAGGGCTTAGGGATAGACTTCGCCTCGCCCAAGTGTGGGGCCTTGGAGTTCAAGTTTGGATAGGGACCTTGACCCCATGATAGGAGTGGAATGGGTTGGTCTTATTTCTGTATGGGGCACAAATGGGGCATGTGTTTTAGGACACCCAGCTAGGATACATTGGTTCATGAATCATCGTTTCCGTGTGACGGTACGACTAGGCTATGGTCTAGCACCATAGTATGAACTAGAAGATGAAAGATGGCAAAATGGTTCTGATTGCTCAACCCTTGCTTGAAAGTAGAATAGGTGCTTACTTAGAATGGTTAGCTAATGAAGTAATCATGACTACTAATAAAACTTGATCTTAAAGACGTACTCCTAGTAATGCTTTTTGCAAACAAAAAGAAAACAACAAACCCATATTGCCTATCATATTCCTTGGAGTCAGGAAACTATTCCCACTAGTCGGGTAAGTCTTGTGAGTACATTGTGTACTCAGGGTTTATTTTACCCCTGTTGCAGGTGCAACTTGAGAAGTAGCTCTTGTGTGGAGGATTCTTCTAGTGGACACAAATGGATCCTTGTATCATTTCTATTAGATGTTTATTTCCATTCCGCTGTTTAATTACCGCACTTTGAACTCTGGTATTGTAATAAAAAAATTCAAGAACTCTTGTTGTATGAAATGGACTGTGTTGTAAGCTCGTACTCATTATTGGATCCTAGCGGTAAAACGTGGATTGTTTTGAGTTCTCCCTTGGGGTGGGCTCGACGGAACTGTCCGATGTAGCAAACTTTTGGTGTGCTTAGTATCTAGTGGAAGACAAGCACCTCCAAAAGCATGTTATTTTAGGCGGTTCTGCTATAGCCCGTGCCCTAGGGGTCGGGCGAGACGGAGCCCGCGCCCTCAGGGTCAAGCAAGAACTTAAATACATCTTGGACCATCTAGGCAAATTTAATGTCCATGGTCGTTAACTTCCTTCCTTTGGGTATCCCTAATATCAATACCCGACAGTAGCCCCCGAGCCTATGGAGGAGTAGAAGACTCCTTTGGAGGCTTTTTTTAGGTGAGAGGACTCTGAGGGCCTTAGTCTGCCTTCGTAGCCCATGGGGTGTCTTGGTAGGGTTGTGATTCCCTTCTGTCATGATCGGACTCCTTGGGAACTTGTAGCTACGGGATTTAGGGGGCCAGAAAAGATTTATCTTGATTCTGATCCCTCCCTAGGATCCGATCGTTCCGCTATCGTCATGTGACTGTGTATTTGGTCTCCTTACAAGTCTAACTTCCCTCGAGCCCCCGTGCATAGCAGGGGTCCGATCGAGGGGTCAACTCGTCTTTTTATCGTCCTCCCTCAAATGTTTTTTTGATAAAATAGAGGGGCTGAGCCATGCCATGTTTTCCTCGATGGACGAATCATGGTGCTTGGTGAGCTATTAACGGGCTAGTCTAAGTGGGGCCTAGCTTCCCAATTGTGGGGCCAGCATGGGTCAACTGGTGACCGACTCTAGATTCTTGGCAGCCAATCCATATAGTTCTTGGGTCCATTCGATCGGTCCCAAGGGTTCACTACCTTTCTTTGAGGAAAAACCATGGACTATGAACCGACCAAGACTTAAACATGGGTCGGGATGCCTACGGCGCTCGTGCGCCTAGGTACTGGCTGCTAGTGGGCCCATCCTATTAGGGACCTAACACCAGGGTACCCCAAGAGGTGGAACCAATAACCATCGAACATTAAAAACTCCCGGACGGACAAGGACACCGCTACTTTCCTTGCCCGAATAACGAGAGTTTGGTTCCACCTCGCCCGAGGCCCTTGGGCCAGCTCCACCTCGCCCGAGGGCTAAGGGCTAGACTCCGCCTCGCCCGATGCCCTTGGGCCAGCTCCGCCTTGCCCGAGGGCTAAGGGCTAGACTCCACCTCGCCCGACCCCCAAGGGCTGGGCTCGGTCTCGCCCGAGGGATAAGGGCCAGCTCCGCCTTGGCCAAGGGATAAGGGCTAGACTCCACCTCGCCCGACCCCCGAGGGCTGGGCTCGGTCTCACCCAAGGGATAAGGGCCAGCTCCGCCTTGCCCGAGGGCTTAGGGATAGACTCCACCTCGCCCGACCCCCGAGGGCGGACTTCGCCTCACCCGATGTCCAAAGACTGGTTTCGTCTCGCCTGTCAACCTCTCCCCTCCCCCTCATGATGATAGGTATAGAGTAGGACAAGACGTTTAGGTCAACCGTGGCTTCGAGGACCATACCCTATGCCCTAGCAGGAAAAGTACTGCCAGGGAATGACAGGATGGGTGCTTTAGACCCTCCTAGGCATAGCAGAGCCTGAAAAGTGTTACAGGTGTGTGCTCTTTGCCCTATAGAGTTGTAGGCGCCGCCTTCAGCTCTCGGACACGGAACTCGATGTAGACATATGACAACCACTACGGTCTAGGAAAGGACTCGCGTCCTCCACAAATGACGGATGTGCTGTCACCACGTTATGGTCCCAAGGGAGCAGCGCTCGCTTCATGGCCCCTTGGGTCCACCAGATCGGAGCATTCACTTCAGCCTCTGGATGCCCTCTCTGATCGGAAGGCCTTGCCCACAGTGCTACTTTAGACCCTGACCCCGCATCCCTCTGATGGGGACTCATAGGAACCAGAAGGCATGCAGAGCGAGGCTGGGCAGGGCTCATAAGTCAAAACAACTATACTAGAGTCCATACCCTATGTAGAGCAGTACTCTATAGCCATTCTGACATTCTACAGTGGCATCGACAGTATTGTAGGCGCTTACCATCCTCTCGCACCCATCAGAATGGACTACAAGGCTTGGTAGACATGAACAACAAGGCTGGGTAGCATACGCATCCTTGCCCTCTCACTTGTAAAGCCATCCCCTTCATCTATAAAAGGGGATGTGCTTCCTCCAACAAGGGAGGGGACTTGAGACAACACAAAACACATCACACACAGTCAAGCTGCTACTAAGCTCTTGGCATCCTTTTGACCCTTCCATTAGAGACTTGGGACTAGTCCCTCTCTCAACCATTTGTACCCCTACTATGAACTATTTTTGGTGCTAATAACACGAGCAGCAACAGACTGGACGTAGGGACATTCAGCCCAAACTAGTATAAATCTTATGTCCTTTAGCGCACCATCCGGGCCTAACGCGCATCACTATAAATTTACTTGCCGATGCTTGTACGAAACACCGACACATCCCTTTCCACCCCTCAATCTAAAAGTGCCCCAGAGCTGTTGTGAACCCATCGATGGGCCAATCTTTGAACTCCTATGCCTGAATGGGCCATGGGAGCATTTTTAGCTCCATATCCCTCCTTACCTGTGGCAGTTCTCGACCCATCTGTCGGGTGAACCGTCATTCGACACGTCCTTAGAGGGAGTAGCCAGAGGTAGCGTGCGCACAATCTTTTGACACATGACTTATCTACCAAGATAGAGAATGAAATCATCCCCTCGAAAAATTAGTTAGTTAGATAAATGAAGTTGTGGTCTTGTAATAAATGAACAAGTTTTAGTTCTTTTGTGTTATAAAAAGGTTACTACATTCTTACCCTTTTTCGTTGTTAAAGCTACAAAGCTTAAGGTGCGGGTGAAAGAACCCTAATCATGCTGGTGAGCAAAAATGCCATAGTCGCTGGGGCGTAGGTTCCTTGTAGTCCAACCAACTTTACTCAGTGTTCGTTTCCATAGCTCTCGCTTTTAGATCTTAACATGAGAAGGGGTCAAGCACAACGATTGTTTCTAAATAGGTATGCTCTTATCAGCCCTCGAGTGAGGCCCAACCCCATATCATTGCTGGGGTCGGGTGTCACTAAGGATCGAGGATGAGATAGCAAAAAAGAAAGTATTTTTGTATTTCAGAAACACCGTTCTTAGTTTTCATAGGTACATGCTTGTGGTAAGGGTAAAAAGGACATAGCTGCTCGATGTTCCATGCATTGATGGAGACCTTGCCGTTGATGGTCTTGAGCTTGTAGGTGCCAGGTCAGAGCACTTCTACAACAACATATGGTCCCTCCCATGGTGGAGAGAGCTTGTGATGGTTTTTGTTGCTCTAGACGAGGCGGAGTACCAAGTCCCTGACGTTGAAGGCCCGACCCTACACTCGACGGCTATGGTACCAGTGCAATGCTTGCTGGTACTTAGTCGAGTGGAGGAGGGCCACGTCACGTGCCTCATCGAGCTGATCCATGGCATCCTAGAGGGATGCCATGGCTCCTTGCTCATTGTATGCCCTAACCCTCAGCGCTCCATAGTCGAGGTCGATCAGGAGAATAGTCTCAGAACCATAGACCATGATGAAGGGTGTGTAGCCGGTGGCTCAGCTAGGGGTCGTCCTTAGGCTCTAGAGCACCGCAAGGAGCTCCGCGATGCATCGTCCGCCAAACTTGTTCAACCGGTTGAAGATCCTAGGCTTGAGGTCTTGTAGGACCATGCCGTTCGCACGCTCGACCTGCACGTTCATGTGGGGGTGCACCATGGCGGCCCAATTGACACGGATGTGGTACTCATCGTAGAATCAGAGGAACTTTTTCCCAGTGAACTACGTGCCGTTGTTCATGATAATGGAGTTTGGAACTCCAAAGCGATGGACGATGTCAAGGAAGAACAACGCGGCTTGCTTGGACTTGATCATGGAGATTGGCCAAGCCTCTATCCTCTTTGTAAACTTGTCTACAACAACAAGCAAGTGCGTATAGCCCCCGAGCGCTCTCTTGAGAGGTCCGACCATATCGAGCCCCCAGACCACGAACAACCACATGATGGGAATTGTTTGGAGTGCTTGGGCCGGCAAGTGGGTCTACCGAGCGTAGTATTGACATCTTTCATAGGTGAGCATAATCTATTCAGCATCGGCTACTGTGGTCGGCCAGTAGAAGCTCTATCGAAACACATTTCCGACCAGGGTCTTAGGTGAGATATGGTGCCCACAGACCCCATCGTGGATATCTCTCAGCAACTGCTTTTCTTGTTCGATGGAGATGCAACACTGTAGGATCCCGATGTAGCTTCACTTGTAGAGCTCCCCTTATTGGAGCCACTAGACAGGAACCGCTTCATGAGGGCGTAGTCTTTGTATAGGTGCTTGACGGTTAGGCATGGCCCTTCGAGCAGCTTCTCGAAGTGGTCTCAGGTACCCTCAGCGGGCATCTAACCCCCCTTACGGTCGATAGTGGCCACAAGTGAGCCATCGCGCCGCTGCTTGTTCTTCTTCTTGTTGGGGCGGTTGGTGGCATCTTCGCTGGCATCCTTGTCCCGCTTCGCCTTGCCCTTGGGGCAATTGAAAATCGCTCCGCCCGCCTCCTTACCCGAGACGTGGCTGGTGGTGATGTCGAGGAGCTTCTTGGTGGTTCGCGGGCCCTTGCGTGCTAACTTGTGAACCAAGGACTCGTAGGTGGTCTCGGACAGGAAGGCTGTAACACCCAAAATTCTACTACAAATTAGCAATTAAATTCTTGCCCTTTTTATACATTTTTTAGGTATTTCTAACTAAGGCCAAATAATAAATATTGTATAAATAAAATAAACTATAAGTTTAGAAACTTGTTTGTTGCATTCATGCCGAATCATATGGTTTTTGATGGAGTGTAGGTCTAGATGATTTGAAATTGAATTCAAAATTTATTTGAATTTGGCTTAAAAATGGAAATGGAGAAAATAGAATTGGAAAAAGATTTGATTTTGGAAAGAATTCACCTACTTCCATTCTGGCCCAACTCCAGAACCGGCCCAGCCTTCTTCCTCCCCCTTCCTAGCTTGATTTGCCCGGTGTCGACCCGTTGCTGGCAGCCCAGCCGAACTCCCCCCTCCCTTCTCTTCCCCCCCCCCCCCGCTTTGGCCTGTCCCATGCGAGGCCCTTCTTTTTTTCCCGCACCAGCCTGCTCCGTGGTATAACCCACCCGCGCGGCCCAGCACCCTGGCCCTTCAACGCGTGTTTAAGCCGCCCGCACGAGCCGTCTGCTCCCTCACTGCGCCGTGGGACCGCTCATCAGCGCAACCGCATGCGCCTCCCTTCTCTCTCTCACTGCGCTGCCAGCCCCGCCTATCAGCTGCCCGCATGCGCCTGTCGTCTTCCCTTCCTTTCTTCCCCGACGCCCCTTTCCTTTCTCTGCCCGTCAATGGCGCAACCCCGATCGGCAAGCCGCCGTCGCCATCTCGCATGCAAGGAAAGCGACCAAATCCGCCTACGCCCCCGCTCCCCTTCCTTGTACGCCACAGCCCGCCCGCCTATAAAGGTCGAGTCCTCCCCTCTACCCTTCTCCATCCCCTGCTCACAGCCGTGAGCCACCGCCGCCGGCTAACTCCTTCCCCCAAGCGCTATTCTTGTCGCCGACGACTCCCAGAGCTTCGCCATTGTTCCCCGAGACCGTAGGTGTCTTCCTTTCTCGGTTTTTGTCATGGTTTCCTCGGATTCCACACTCACCTGCACCTCCCTCTCTCTCCAGTTGTCGCCGCTGCCGTCGACTACCCCTACCGAGCCTCCCTGGACACCGCAACCACATCCGGACGCTTCGTGGTGAGTTTCTCCACCTCCCCGTGCCCTCCGTTCATGATTTGGCGCCCTGGACAGCCATACCAGCAACGCCAGTTCGCACTGGCCATGGCACCACTGGCATCTTTCTCTTCCCCGGTGAGCCACTGCCCTACCCTCACCCATGCGCCGTCGGATTTTGAATGGGCGGTCGAGATTGCGTACCCCTTCGGGGTTAAGTGGCTGGTCCACCGTGGACTCGTGGACCCAGCGCACCGTGCCTGCGTCAGCGCGCCCACGCCCGTGTGGTGCACCACGCCCAGTCAGCAGCCGCCACATGTCGCCCTGGTCAACAGCCGAGTCAACAGCCGCAGTCAAAGCGGAACACTTTTGCGCTTTAGCCCCTCTATTTTCTCGGATTCAACCCGTGGTACTCGTCAGTTCAAATAACTTTTTATTCAGTCCTGTTTTTATTCATTCAAGTCCCTCTAGTTTCCAGAAATAGTATGCCCAGTCCAAATTTCATTTAAATTCAGATTTTTAATTTTTTTAATTCAAAAATAGGTTTAGTTATTTACAGAATTGCCATTACATCTTATTTCATGCATAACTTTCATGTTTTAAGTCCGATTTGAGTGATTCTTTCGCTCACGTGTTCGTAGCAATGCGTAGAATAGTTTTATAAGCTTTTCAACTTATGTTTTCACTGTTTTGTGTACTGTTCTAATGGAAGTCTATCTTGTATGCATGTAATGATTGGAATGATGCTTGATTGATGATTGGATCATGATTAGAGGGTGAGCCATTTGAGGTGACTGAGGACCCCCAGCAAGATCAGCAGTACTCCCAGGATGACTTTGAGGAAGACAAGTGTACCAAAGGCCCCTTGTTACCTATGAACTACTACCACTTACATTCATGCATGTGCTTAATTTGAATTGCCTTTAAGGACTTTACCTAGATAATTCCTTGTACCACATATCCTTGATCCTGGGTTTATTGGGTAGGCATTTTGGATAGATGCTGCAGCGCTTAACATGAAGTAATTGTTAAACATGATTAAAGGCTATATGCAATGTGATAAAATGGAACTTTTTAGCAACAGATAGGGGGCTGGAGTACGAGGTTGAGTACTCTAGTGCCTCTCCATAAGGACTTAATCCTAAAGCGGCAACCCAGGAGGGACCATACAACCCTGAGTGTCACATGGCTCTGACTTTAACCTATTATCTAGATTGTACTAGCTTGTCTGAAGCTCCAGTAAGGGGTAAGAGGGTATCTTTCCTTTTTCTGTTAGGGTGTGCACCGTGCTGCGATGCCCACACGTGCCATTCCTTTGTAGCTACGACCTGTTAGTGCAACTAGCTAAGGGTTTCATAGTGAAACTCTGCCACACTTCCTAGGAAGAGGTGTAGTGGGTCTCACGAACCCCGGCATTGGGAATCATGGCTCGGTGGGTAAAGATGTACAATTTCTGCAGAAATAATTAACCTGTTATAATAGCCGTGCTTGCGGATACGAGCGGTCTGGATCCTTCGAGATTAGTGGTTACTGTGGATAATGGATGGTTGGGAATTGAGATAAAGCTTGATGATACTTTAATACCTCTTGGGAATTGGGACTATTCATTAAAGTAGTAATTTAGGATGCTAAAATTTGATCAACTAAAATTGCGAACCGTAGTCAAACAGTGTCAAGCCTTTTTGAGCCTCATAGATCCCTTTGTTATACTTGCTAAGCATGGTGAGCTTACACTTGCTTTACATCCAATGAAAATCCCGGATGGGTAACAGATAATGGATATGAAGAGTTTCTGGAGGATGTCCAGGACTACTAGGGAGACGTTCACTAGTTGGAGTCCCTGTGGCAGTTGGGCTAGTTATTCTGCTGTGTTTGTAATAATATTGCCTTCGAGCAAACTTGGTATTTACTTTATGATGAGATATGCGATGTAATAAGTACTTTACTTTGATACTATTACAATTTGTGATATATGTGTGTGTTTGGACATCCTGGGCGCACATATATGAGTACTTGGTTTTACTTTGCAAAATTGGGTGCGACAAATTGGTATCAGAGCTATAACTGACTGTAGGACGAACAACCTAGATAGAAATGGATTCTAGGATTTCATTATCTCTATTTTACTACTTTTACTTTGCTATAAAATTTTTGCTTATATTCTGTTCTTTATCTGTTGCCAAAAATTATTTTGTTCTAATACTCAACCTTTTCATTCTTGTAGATGGCTCGTACCAAGCAGACCCCGCGCAAGAGGACCATCCTGATGCCCATTAGGAGGACTAGGTTCACTTTGGGCAAGCGTGTCCCAGCACATCTTGTGGAGGCTCTAAGGAACCAAGAGGAGGAACCCCCTGTGGAGGTGCCCATGGGGGAACCTCTGGAGGACTTGTTGGAGGATCCAATGGATGAAGAAACAGAAGAGGGACCCATGTTTGAGGGACCCATTGAGATAGAGGAGTCTGAGGAAGATCCCGAGGAAGTGCAAGAACAAGGTGGCTAGGAGGGAGCTGGTGACCCCGATGATGGAGATGGTTCTGATGATTCTGATGCTGATGGAGGTGATGATGGTGGAGATGGTGGAGACGGTGGAGATGATGGAGATGGTGGAGACGATGGGGGTGATGACAATGATGATGATCACAATGCACTGTTGGCTCAGGGATGGACTGTGGAGATCCACTACGACTTGGAGGGTGATGGCTACTACCACCCTAGGCTTCTCTCACTTGTGCATCGCTACCACCCTAGAGGCACTATTCAGTATAGGACGGAGCATTGGACCCACCCCGACTACACCAGCTTCTGGGAGACAGAAGTGTACATCCGAGAGGGGACTCGAGTGCGCTACATCCACCGCGCCACCACTGCATGGCTCACACATGCGGCCGTCATCAGGGATGTAGATCAATAGGCATTGATGGTCAACCGCGACCGTCACTTCGACGACATCGCCTGGGAGGACGATCGCTATCTTCCCCGCCGTCGGAGCGGACAGTCTACGTGCAACATCGCTGCACCACTTGGAGAGGCGAACCTAAGGCTAAGGCCTACCCTGTTGTGCTTGGCTGAGACCCACACTGACTTGGATCAGGCCTTGGATGAGCTCGATGTCATGGGGAGGGCCTACATGCATCTGGCTCATGAGCACGCTACACTGAAGCAACAACTAGGAGGTCCAGATGTGGAAGATTCAGGAGTACACGCTCAGTCACCCCCGAGGACCAAAGGAGAGTCTGGAGACCCCAGCACCAGCGCCAACATCGACCCGTACCCATAGGAGAGTCTTAAAAATATGTAATAAGCACGCGTAGCTACGCAAGAGAGTATTTACTTTCTTTCTTTTAATGGTTGGACAAGTGTTAGTTGCATGGTTGGATGTTTATCATTATGAATAATGTTTGATTTGGATCTTTGATATGATTTTGATGACTTGTGGGCATGTCCACGGTCATTTAGTTAAGGTTAAGGTTTAAGGATATTATGAATAAATAGTTGGGTTTCGTTTTATCATGCTGTCCATTCTGTATCATTCAGAGCAGTCTATCTTTATCAGTTCATATCTCGTAATCTAGATACTTAAAGGTCATGAAATTTTTATGGAGATAAGTAGACTTCAACATCTTTCTTTTGGCTCTAGAATCACCTCAATAGCTATTATAAATTGTGAGATACAGCTGTTGTAAGTTGAAGTTTCTGTGCTGTCAGAATTCTGGAACAGTACTTCTTATCGTCTGTAATTGACTAAGTAAACTTCAGAATATGAAAAAGTGTTCTAAACAAAAGTTGTAGATAATTTCATAAGATTTCCAGAAAGGTATGCTATGCAATCATATGATAAACAGAGAGTGAGATATGCTCATTTTATAGCACAGCTGTTATTCAACTCGCTGGAAAAGTTCAGAACAAATATCTTCTTGCATACCCTACATATATCTCTTGTCTACACCTACTCTTGTTACACCAGTAATCTTGTAAGAGTTATATGCTTGGACATGTGAGACTTATATGATGCCTCTACAGATGGTGAACACCAGGAGGAACAACCAGGGAGGCGAGGAACCGCCGCCACCACCCCCAGTCACCATGGAGCAGCTGATGATGATGCAGACCCAGTTGCTTCAGCAGATGGCCCAGAATATGCAAAACATGGGGCAAGGGAATGGGAATGCACCCCCTCATGTCAGGGATAAGAGGGGAGAGTTCCTGAAAGGACACCCACCGGTATTCAAGCACTCTGTCGACCCACTTCAAGCTGATGATTGGCTACGTGCCATTGAGAGGCAACTGGAGATTGCCCAATGTGATGATAGGGAGAAGGTTTTGTATGCTTCTAGACAGTTGTAGGGAGCTACACAGGATTGGTGGGACTCATTCCGCTTCGGCCACACCGAAGCTAATCCCATCACTTGGGCTAAGTTCCGTAGTGCCTTTCGCACTCACCATGTACCTGCAGGACTGATGAAGCTGAAGAAGAAGGAGTTCTTGGCTCTCAAGCAGGGGAGCATGACTGTTGCTGAATATCGTGACAAGTTTATACAATTGTCACGGTATGCACCTACTGAGGTAGACAAGGATGGAAAGAGGCATGAGCTGTTTATGGTGGGCTTGAATGATGGTCTCCAGTACCAGCTGTTGTCTCATACCTTTGCTAACTTCCAGCAGCTGGTGGACAAAGCTTTAGTGATTGAGAACAAGCGCAGCCAGATGGAGGACCAAAAGAGGAAATTTCAAGGATAGCAATCCGGGAGCAACTCTCGCTTCCGTACCAACCCTCAACAAGCTCAACCTCAGCAGTGCTATCAAGGTCAGACAGGTCCTAACCGCAACCAGCAGCAGCAGTAGCGTGCACAGCAGCAGCAGCAGCAGTATAAGGCACCAGCTCAGCGCCAGCAGCAGCCCAACAATGTACCAGTGAGGAATAATGCCCCCAATGCTCCGCAGAGGAATGGCGCACCAAAAGCGCCAAATGCAGTTAATGACAACAAATGCTTCAATTGTGGAGAGCTGGGACATTACTCTAATAGATGTCCTAAGAAGACGGCTAACTCACAGCAGAACTATGTTCGGGGAAAGGTGAACCATGTGACTGCTGAAATAGCTCAGGAAGCACCGGATGTGGTGATCGGTACGTTTCCAGTCAACTCAAACTCAGCTATAGTACTTTTTGATTCTGGTGCTTCGCATTCCTTCATAACATATACATTCATAAAGAAGCATGGTATTCTAGTAAGTGTTATGAAGAAACACATGTTAGTAAGCTCACCTGGTGGGGTAATGAAAGCAAAGTGGATATGCTTAGCTGCTAGTCTCAGCATAAGGGGGGGGGTAGAATTTCAAGCAAATCTTGTAGTCATAAATTCCACCGGTATCGATGTCATCTCGGGTATGGATTGACTAAGGTTGCAGAAAGCAGTTATTAATTGTGGTAATAGTTCTATGAATCTTAACACTTCATCTGGAGAAGAAGTGGTGTATGTGGCAACTCAGTCAGCTACAGAAATCTACCGGGTTAATCAATTGGAGGGCACAACCTTAGAAGATATAAGGATAGTAAATGAGTACTCGGATGTCTTCCCTGAGGAATTGCCAGGTATGCCACCTGACCGAGACATCGAGTTTATAATTGAACTTTTACCTAGAACTGCACCCATAGCTAAGAGACCCTATAGAATAGGAGTGAATGAATTAGCAGAACTTAAGAAACAATTAAGGGAATTGTTAGACAAGGGTTATGTTCAACCTAGTTCATCACCATGGGGTGCACCAGTACTATTTGTAGAAAAGAAGGATGGTACACAAAGGATGTCCATAGACTACATGTCACTCAATGAGGTCACAATTAAGAACAAGTACCCACTACCTAGAATTGATGACCTATTTGACCAATTGAAAGGGGCTTGTGTGTTTTCCAAGATTGATCTTCGATCTGGATACCATCAGTTGAGGATAAGGCGTACTGACATCCCAAGACCACCTTTGTGACCCGTTATGGACTGTATGAGTTCACAATCATGTCTTTTGGTCTAACAAATGCACCTGCTTACTTCATGTATCTAATGAACAAAGTGTTCATGGAATACCTTGACAAGTTTGTTGTCGTGTTCATTGATGACATACTAGTGTACTCTAAGAATGAAGAAGAGCATGAAGAACATTTGAGATTGGTGTTGTAGAAGCTTAGAGAGCATCGGCTTTATGCTAAGCTCAGCAAATGTGAATTCTAGCTAAAAGAAGTATCTTTCCTTGGTCACATAATCTCTAATGGAGGAGTAGCAGTAGATCCCAAGAAGGTTAGAGATGTGTTGAGTTCGAAGCCACCTAAAGATGTTAGTGAGATTTGGAGTTTTCTGGGTATGGCTGGGTATTATAGGAGATTCATTGAGGGATTCTCTAAGTTAGCCAAGCCCATGACTACATTGTTAGAGAAGAATGCCAAATTTGTATGGACTAAGCAATGTCAGGATAGTTTTGAGGAGTTGAAGAAGAGATTGACTTCTGCCCCAGTGCTTATCTTACCTGATCTCACCAAAAGCTTCTCTATCTACTGTGATGCCTCATGGCAAGGTCTAGGTGATGTTCTTATGCAAGAAGGTAGAGTTGTTGCCTATGCATCCAGACAGCTGAGAAAACATGAGTTAAATTATTCGACTCGTGATCTAGAACTGGCAGTTATGGTGCATGCTCTTAAGATTTGGAGGCACTACTTGATTGGTCATAAGTGTGAGATTTATACGGACCACAAGAGTTTGAAGTACATATTCACGCAGTTAGATCTAAATCTGAGGCAGTGTAGATGGCTCGAGTTAATCAAGGATTATGATTTGGATATCCACTATCACCCGGGAAAGGCTAATGTTGTAGCAGATGCCTTGAGTAGGAGTTATGTGAACATGGCCTATACAACTCAACTACCTGAAGAGTTGTGTGAGGAGTTCAAATACTTGAATTTGGGTATTGTGGCCAACACCATGGAGTTAGAGGTAGAATCCACTCTAGAACAAGAGATTCGTAAGGGACAGCTGAATGATGAGAGGATCAAGGATATTGCAGAGCGTATAGTGATTGGTAAAGCCCCAGGATTCCATATGGATGATCAAGGGACAATATGGTTTGGTAAAAGGATTTGTGTACCAGAAGTAAAATCTATTAGGGAGTCTATCTTGAGGGAAGCTCATGACTTAGCCTATTCCATACACCTAGGAAGTACTAAAATGTATCTTGATCTTAAAGAGAGATATTGGTGGTATGGACTAAAGAGAGATGTAGCTAAACATATAGCTATATGCGATACGTGCCAAAGAGTGAAAGCAGAACATCAGAGGCCAGCAGGATTGATACAACCTATGAAGATACCCGAGTGGAAATGGGAAGAAGTTGGAATAGACTTTATAGTTGGATTACCCCGTACACACAGAGGATTTGACTCTATCTGGGTGATTGTTGACCGTCTAACAAAAGTGGCACATTTCATTCCGGTCAAGGTAACTTATTCGAGTGCAAAGTTAGCAGAGTTACATATGGAAAGGATTGTATGTTTACATGGTGTAGCAAAGAAGATTGTTTCGGATAGGGGTACATAGTTCACATCACATTTTTGGTAGAAATTGCATGAGTCAATGGATACGAAGTTGAACTTTAGCTCAGCTTACCATCCTCAAATAGATGGACAGACTAAGAGAACAAACCAGATCTTAGAGGATATGCTAAGAGCTTGTGCTCTGCAGTATGGGACAAGTTGGGATAAGAGTTTACCTTATGCCGAATTCTCCTATAATAATAGCTACCAAAAGAGTCTTAAGATGGCACCATTTGAGGCATTGCATGAGGAAGTGCAGAACACCATTGTTTTGGAATCAGACGGGGGAAAGCCAAGTCTTTGGACCAGATGTTTTGCAACTGGCAGAAAAACAAGTGCAAACAATAAGGCAAAACCTAAAGGTTGCACAGTCTCGACAGAAAAGCTATGCAGACACGAGAAGAAGAGATTTGGCATTTGAAATCGGTGACTTTGTCTATCTCAAAGTTTCACCTATGAAAGGGGTAAAGAGATTTCATACCAAGGGAAAGTTGTCGCCCAGGTATGTGGGACCATTCAAGATCATCAACAGGAGAGAAGTTGCTTACCAGCTAGAGTTACCAGAGCAGCTCTCAGGTGTTCATGATGTTTTCCATGTGTCACAACTTAAGAAATGTTTAAGGTTACCTGAGGAACAACTACCTTTGGAAGAACTGGATATCCGAGGGGATCTATCATACAAAGAATATCCAGTAAGAATCCTAGAAACAGCGGAGAGAATCACAAGGAGCAAAATAATAAGAATGTGCAAGGTTCAGTGGAACAGACACTCAGTGGATGAGGCAACTTGGGAAAGAGAGGAAGATCTGAGAACTGACTATCCCAATCTCTTTGAACCATCCGAATCTCGAGGACAAGATTCATCTTAAGGAGGGTAGGTTTGTAACACCCAAAATTCTACTACAAATTAGCAATTAAATTCTTGCCCTTTTTATACATTTTTTAGGTATTTCTAACTAAGGCCAAATAATAAATATTGTATAAATAAAATAAACTATAAGTTTAGAAACTTGTTTGTTGCATTCATGCCGAATCATATGGTTTTTGATTGAGTGTAGGGCTAGATGATTTGAAATTGAATTCAAAACTTATTTGAATTTGGCTTAAAAATGGAAATGGAGAAAATAGAATTGGAAAAAGATTTGATTTTGGAAAGAATTCACCTACTTCCATTTTGTCCCAACTCCAGAACCGGCCTGGCCTTCTTCCTCCCCCTTCCCAGCTTGATTTGCCCGACGTCGGCCCGTTGCTGGCAGCCTAGCCGAACTCCCCCCTCCCTTCTCTTCCCCCCCCCCCACTTCGGCCTGTCCCGCGCGCGGCCCTTCTTTTTTTCCTGCACCGGCCTGCTCCGCGGCACAACCCACCCACGCGGCCCAGCACCCCAGCCCTTCACCGCGCATTTACGCCGCCTACACGAGCCATCCGCTCCCTCACTGCGCAGTGGGACCGCTCGTCAGCGCAACCGCACGCGCCTCCCTTCTCTCTCTCACTGCGCTGCTGACCCCGCCTGTCAGCTGCCCGCATGCGCCCATCGTCTTCCCTTCCTTTCTTCCCCGACGCCCCTTTCCTTTCTCTGCCCGTCAATGGCGCAGCCCCGATCGGCAAGCCGCTGCCGCCATCTCGCATGCAAGGAAAGCGACCAAATCTGCCTGCGCCCCCGCTCCCCTTCCTTGTACGCCGCAGCCCGCCCGCCTATAAAGGCTGAGTCCTCCCCTCTGCCCTTCTCCATCCCCTGCTCGTAGCCATGAGCCATCGCCGCTGGCTAACTCCTTCCCCCGAGCTCTATTCTCGTCGTCGACGACTCCTAGAGCTTCGCCGTTGTTCCCCGAGACCGTAGGTGTCTTCCTTTCTCGGTTTTTGTCATGGTTTGCTCGGATTCCATGCTCACCCGCACCTCCCTCTCTCTCTAGTCATCGCCGCTACCGTTGACTACCCCTACTGAGCCTCCCTAGATGCCGCAACCACATCCGGACGCTTCGCGGTGAGTTTCTCCACCTCCCTGTGCCCTCCGTTCATGATTTGGCGCCCTGGACAGCCGTACCGGCAACGCCAGTTCGCACCGGCCATGGTGCCGCCGACATCTTTCTCTCCCCCGGTGAGCCACTGCCCTACCCTCACCCCTACGCCGTCAGATTTTGAATGGGCGGTCAAGATTGCGTACCCCTTCGGGGTTAAGTGGCCGGTCCACCGTGGACTCGTGGACCCGGCGCACCGTGCCTGCGTCAGCACGCCCATGCCCACGTGGTGCACCATGCCTAGTCAGCAGCCGCCACGTGTCGCCCTGGTCAACAGCCGAGTCAACAGCCGCAGTCAAAGCCAAACACTTTTGCGCTTTAGCCCCTCTATTTTCTCGGATTCAACCCGCGGTACTCGTCAGTTCAAATAACTTTTTATTCAGTCCTGTTTTTATTCGTTCAAGCCCCTGTAGTTTCCAGAAATAGTATGCCCAGTCCAAATTTCATTTAAATTCAGATTTTTAATTGTTTTAATTCAAAAATAGGTTTAGTTATTTACAGAATTGCCATTACATCTTATTTCATGCATAACTTTCACGTTTTAAGTCCGATTTGAGTGATTCTTTCGCTCACGTGTTCGTAGCAATGTGTAGAATAGTTTTGTAACCTTTTCAACTTATGTTTTCACTGTTTGGTGTACTATTCTAATGGAAATCTATCTTATATGCATGTAATGATTGGAATGATGCTTGATTGATGATTGGATCACGATTAGAGGGTGAGCCATATGAGGTGACTGAGGACCCCCAGCAAGATCTGCAGTACTCCCAAGATGACTTTGAGGAAGGCAAGTGTACCAAAGGCCCCTTGTTACCTATGAACTACTACCACTTACATTCATGCATGTGTTTAATTTGAATTGCCTTTAAGGACTTTACCTAGATAATTCCTTGTACCACATATCCTTGATACCTGGGTTTATTGGGTAGGCATTTTGGATAGATGCTGCAGCGCTTAACATGAAGTAATTGTTAAACATGATTAAAGGCTATATGCAATATGATAAAATGGAACTTTTTAGCAACAGATAGAGGGCTGGAGTATGGGGTTGAGTACTCTAGTGCCTCTCCATAAGGACTTAATCCTGAAGCAGCAACCTAGGAGGGACCATACAACCCCGAGTGTCACATGGCTCTGACTTTAACCTATTATCTAGATTGTACTAGCTCGTCTGAAGCTCCAGTAAGGTGTAAGAGGGTATCTTTCCTTTTTCTGTTAGGGTGTGCACCGTGCTGCGATGCCCACGCGTGCCATTCCTTTGTAGCTACGACCTGTTAGTGCAACTAGCTAAGGGTTTCATAGTGAAACTCTGCCACACTTTCTAGGAAGAGGTGTAGTGGGTCTCGCGAACCCCGGCATTGGGAATCACGGCTCGGTGGGTAAAGATGTATAATTTCTACAAAAATAATTAACATGTTATAACAGCCGTGCTCGCGGATACGAGCGGTTTGGATCCTTCAAGATTAGTGGTTACTATGGATAATGGATGGTTGGGAATTGAGATAAAGCTTGATGATACTTTAATACCACTTGGGAATTGGGACTGTTCATTAAAGTAGTAATTCAGGATGCTAAAATTTGATCAACTAAAATTACGAACCGCAGTCAAACAGTGTCAAGCCTTTTTGAGCCTCGTAGATCCCTTTGTTATACTTGCTAAGCATGGTGTGCTTACACTTGCTTTACATCCAATAAAAATCCCGGATAGGTAACAGATAATGGATATAAAGAGTTTCCGGAGGATGTCCAGGACTACTAGGGAGACGTTCACTAGTTGGAGTCCCTGTGGTAGTTGGGCTAGTCATTCCGCTGTGTTTGTAATAATATTGCCTTCGAGCAAACTTTGTATTTACTTTATGATGAGATATGCGATGTAATAAGTACTTTACTTTGATACTATTACAATTTATGATATATGTGTGTGTTTGGACATCCTGGGCGCACATATATGAGTACTTGGTTTTGCTTTGTAAAATTGGGTGCGACAAAGGCTCCTATAACACCAGTGTCGGCGACGTCGGGCAGCTCGTTGCACTGACAAGAGAAGCGCCGGATGTACTCACGAAGAGTTTCCCCGGACTTCTATCGACAATTTTTGAGATCCCACGGGTTCTCAGGACGCGTGTAGGTGCCCTATAAGTTTCCCACGAAAATCTCCTGTAGGTCCACCCAACTTTGAATCTGGTTGGGCGGAAGGTGCTCCAATCATGTTCGTGCCGAATCGGCCAGGACCAATGGGTAGTTGCGGATAATGAAATTGTCACTATCACTCCACCGGCTTGGCAAGTAAGCCATTAATCCTCGAGCCATAGTCCGGGATTCATTTCCCCAGAGTATTACGAGATGTTGGTCGGTGGTCGGTATCACGTTGGGAAGGCGACGATGATGATGTGTCGGCCGAAGGCCTGAGGTCCCGATAGGTCGGGGCTCAGGCTCGGGTCCTCGCCGCTATCGTAGCGTCCACCGCGACGAAGGTTTAACTGTTTTATACTGATCTGTCGGTCTCTCCCTGATGGATTACTACGTGCGACTGTGTGTGAGGGTCGTCGCAGCAAGAAGCACAGTAGTGAGTATGTAGTGAGAATAGCCCCGCAGAAACGTCGCAGTAGAGGGTTACCGATCGGCACCACCTTACCTACCACCTGTCTGCATGACATCTAGGGTTAATCAGTTGTGATAGATCCAGTACCAGGACCAGGAGATAATAAGCATTTTGTTGGCCTTGCACTTGCATCATACTCCAGCCAAACACTTCAGAGAGTAGCTGGAGCAGTTAATCCAGTGATAACAATTGCTGTTGTTCGGTTTCGCTGAAATTTGGCTTATGTTGACGCTTAAACTGATTTGTTGCGAGAGGAAACACCGTTCGTTCGCTGAAAAAGTACTGCGGTAATAATGCTCATATCCATCCATTTTCCACTTACCATACCATTACTATTTGTGATGCAACTGCAGATAGCAGAACGGCACCATCCAATCCAACAATGCGAGGCGCTGTGCAGTAATTTTTTTTCTGCAGCCGGGTTTGACGCCTCTGTTACCGGTTACAACTACACGCATCTGTGAACTGCCTGTGGCACCCATGAAAACATCCTGGCGTGGTAGTTGCACTGATGAGCGCACTCAACACGCCAAGCCTAGTACTACTCCTTCGATTGTACTCCACGCAATGGTACTCCCTGCTACTGCTGCAGTTACCTACCAGATGGTCTCATCTGACAAAGATCAGTCAAGTTGTTATCCAGGCCTTGTTTAAATTTAAAGTGTACAAAGATCAGTCAAGTTGTTATCCAGGCCTTGTTTAAATTTAAAGTGTAGAGTTTTTAGGTGTTACGTCGAGTATTACATGGGGTATCATATGAAGTGTTCAGATACTAATAAAAAAATAAATTATAGAATCTATCAGTAAACCGCGAGGCGAAATTATTAAGTCTAATTAATCAATCATTAGCATATGTGTTACTGTAGCACCATATTGTCAAATCATGGACTACTTAGGCTTAAAAGATTCATCCCGCAAAGTAGTCGTAATTTGTAAAATTAGTTATTTTTTAATTTATATTTAATACTACATGCATGTGTCTAAATATTCGATAGGATAGGGTATAAATTTTAGAGGAGGAACTAAACAAGGCCATAACACTAGTACTACCTCTCAAAATTCAATATCTATCTTCCCAAATCCAGCAAATTCTGGCCTTGTTTAGTTGGGTGAATTTGGATTTTGGGGTTACTGTAGCACGTTCGTTTTTATTTGGCAAATAGTGTTCAAACATGGACTAATTAGGCTCAAAACGTTCGTCTCGCAATTTCCCACCGAACTGTGCAATTAGTTTTTATTTTCGTATACATTTAATACTCCATGCACGGGCCGCAAACATTCGATGTGACAGGTACTGTAGCAACTTTTTGGACTTTGGGGTCCAACTAAACAAGGCCTCTAGGTATATGTATATATGCGTCGGTGTTTCGAACCACCGGCCAGTAAATTTGTATCTACGCGTCTGGCTCAGATGGTGTGCTCGGAGAGCACAAGGATTTATACTGTTTTGGACGGAATGTCTCTACGTCTAGCCTGCTGCTGCTCGTGTTACCGGTACTAGTTTGTAGTATAGGTTATAAATGAGCGAGAAAAGGAGAAGGTCTCAAGTCTCTCAATCCAACGATGCGAGGCGCTGTGCAGTAATTTTTTTCTGCAGCCCGGGTTTGACGCTTCTGTTACCAGTTACAACTACACGCATTTGTGAACTGCCTGTGGCACCCATGAAAACATCCTGGCGTGGTAGTTGCACTGATGAGCGCATTCAACACGCCAAGCCTAGTACTACTCCTTCTATTGTACTCCACGCAATGGTACTCCCTGCAACTGCTGCAGTTACCAACCAGATGGTCTCATCTGATAAAGATCAGTCAGGTTTTTATGCGCCTTATTTAAATTTAGGGTATAAAGTTTTTAGGTCTTACGTCGGGTATTACATGGGGTGTCGCATGGGGTATTCGGATACTAATAAAAAAACAAATTACAGAATCCGTCAGCAAACCACGAGGCGAATTTATTAAGTCTAATTAATCAATCATTAGCACATGTTTTAATGTAGCACCACATTGTCAAATCATAGACTACTTAGACTTAAAAGATTCGTCTCGCAAAGTAGTCGCAATTTGTGCAATTAGTTATTTTTTAGTCTGTATTTAATACTTCTTTCATGTGTCCAAATATTCGATAGGATATGGTATAAACTTTTGGGGAGGAACTAAACAAGGCCATAACACTAGTACTACCTCTCAAAATTCAATATCTATTTTCCCAAATCCAGCAAATTCCAGGTATATGTGTATATGTGTCGGTGTTTCGAACCACCGGCCAGTAAATTTGTATCTACGCGTCTGGCTCGGATGGTGTGCTCGGAGGGCATAAGGATTTATACTGGTTCAGGCGGAATGTCCCTATATCCAGCCTGCTGCTGCTCGTATTACCGACACTAGTTTGTAGTAGGGGTTACAAACAAGCGAGAAAGGGAGAAGGTCCCAAGTCTCTGGTGAAAAGATCGAATAGAGTTGAGTCTTGTTGAGCTCGTTCAGCTGTGTGCTCGTCCGTCTCATGGGGCGTCCTGCTTCCCCTTTTATAGGTGAAGGGGAAGGCGCAGGTTACAGAGATAGAAAGAGAGAGAAAAGTAGAAAAGCGAGGGAGAAGGAGGCCTCCAGGGTCGCGAAGTCCTTCATCTCCTTTATACGGGTCCCACCGATCCTATAGATGATGATGAGGACGGCTCTACGTCGTGGCCCTGTTCATCACTAGCACTATACGCTGGTGTCGCCAGTCGGTCGCGGCGCTCCACTCCGTTTCGGCGAGCGGCGTGGTCAATAGGTACTTCTGTCAGAAGTCATACGTGGATTAGGCAGCACAGCGATGGTACACCTGACACTGTTGACGACGTGAGCCTCCAGGTATGGTACGTCGTGTCCACGGGTCACGTCAAGACGTGCCCGCCTCCCTCCCGGTGTCAGAAGTTTGACCCTAGGGTCACACTCTTAGACCCGTAGAGGTTGGAGGCGGTATGGATCCCCGTTGGGCGAGATAGTACCCGTGCACGAGGGTTCTGGTGAGACGGAGCCTGCGTCCGAGGGGTCTGGCGAGACAAAGCCCGTGCACTCGGGGTCGGGCGAGACGGAGCCCGTGCCCTTGGGGTTGGGCAAGACGGAGCCCACGCCCGAGGGGTCTGGCGAGACGGGGCCCGTGTAACACCATCGGTGTTACACCCTAAATCATGTACTAAAACAGGTCATGAGCATCATGTTTATGTTTTAATGCATGTGATAGAATGTGTAGATAAATTTCTTGTAACTTAAAATGACTAATAAAAATGTTAAACGAAAGTTGATTCAATAGTTCATGTATATAGTAGGGTTTAAAACTATTTTTTATTAAGCAAAAATACTATAGAACATGTGTGTGATACTTAAATAAAGTTTGAAGTACAAACTTTGTAGATGACAGTGAAATACTTGCTGTTAAAAAATTGTATTACTAGCTAGTATTTCTACTAGCCTAGAAATTACAAATTGAAATCAAGTTCAGCTCAAAAACTTAGAAAATTCCTAAGTCTGTCAACAGCTAGACATTGCTATGTTTAACAAATTATTTTAAGAGATTGGGTTAAAGGACGGTGTGGTGTTATGGCTCGATTTGGTAGTCTCATATGCCATCTTGAGCATGGTGAAGATGGTTTGGCTCCTGAAGCTACCGTTTAGTTGTTTTGGGCGCTTTAAAATGCGTGCACGACTCGGTCTCGGACTGGTTGGCCGCGTGGGCGCGATCACCACGCTCGGGCGCTCGGCGTCGCCGCATTGGTCGTGCGTGCGCACGCTACCGTGCGTAGCCTATCATGGCTGCCTCTGGCCTGGCTGTAGCCCAACTGCCGCTGGCCCCGCCACGTAGAGCTGCTGCTGTTCGCCTCGTGCCATGACGAAGCCACTACCGGCACTATCACCTCGTCATCGGTCCGTGCATTGCTGCCTTGCCATGTTGCCTGTGGCAGAACCACCTAATCTAATGCGTCCTAGGAGTACTTGTCTTCCATTAGACACTAAGTACTCAAGGGAGAACATCAAATTACGCTGTTCCGTTGGGCACACCCAAGGGAGAACTAAAAAAATCCATATTTTTCCATCAGGATCATAAATGAGAGAATAAAGCTTACATTATTCTTAACCATTTCTTACATCACTTCCATGTAACATCAGAGTATAATATTTATCATTTATAAGAGCGGAATATGAACATATGATCAGAGTTATGAACAATTTAAGTTAACAACGGAATATAAACATGTGATCAAAATTACAACAGAAATAAATATCTATTCATGACACGATGAAGCATTGATATGTAAACTATGACAGTAGGTTATAAAACTTCCATTTATAAAAACATTTAGGGAGAGTTATAAATAAAAATTATGATCGTAGCATAAAGGAAATCCTCTGTGAGCCCACCAGGAGGAATCCACATACAAAGGTCAGCTCTAGCATCCACCTGTCACCTGCAACAGACGGAAATAAAAATCCTGAGTACTCAATTGTACTTAGCAAGACTTACCCGACAGGATGAAAGAAAAAGACTCCAAGCATATGCAGGGCTATCTGGCTTATGGGTTTATTGCATATGCAGAAGCATTACTAAACATGCATCCTTATATTCAATTTTATTAGCAGTCAACATTAGTTCATTAACCAACCATTCTATGTAAGCACCTGTGCTACTTTCAAGCAGGTGATAAGCAATCAGAATCATTTTACAATATTTCATCTTCCAGTTCTTACTACGTTGCTAGACTATAGACAAGTCATACCGACACAGCGGTGATTCATGAAATAATGAGCCCAGCTAGGTACCCTAAAATACACACCCCGCTTGTACCCCAGGCACAAGCAAGACCAACCCACTACCCTCCTATCATGGGGCCTAGGTTCCCATCCAAACTGGGACTCCAAGCCCCCGCCCCTGAGTCTCGGACTCAGTGCAGTGCAAGGACCTCCACCCAAAAACCACCCTGATAGTCTGTCCGAAAAGAGCCAGAACCCATGAAAACAAAGTAACAAGTCTTCCCTACGCCCATACCCAAGTATGTGCTCGGGATAATAAGTCTATGACCTGCCTAGAACCCAATGCAACGCCCGGTCCTTAACCAACACAGACAAGGAAAAAGTGTAACCAAGCTATGCCTTGTTGGCCACAGGACACAACCTCTTACACCCACTAATACCCATACCATATCCCTGCCCGGTTGAAAGCTCTAGTTTGGTTTTAGTGAATTGATGAAACTCTAAGTGCTAACCTAGTTTATCAAGTGATTATGAGATAGGTAGCACATTCCAAGTGGTGAAGCAAATGAAGATTATAACATGATAATGGCGATGCCATAGTGATGATCAAGTGTTTGGACTTGAAAAGAAGAAAGAGAAAAACAAAAGGCTCAACACAAAGATATAAATGGTAGGAGCCATTTTGTTTCGGTGATCAAGACACTTAGCGAGTGTGATCACATTTAGGTTTGATAGCTATACTATTAAGAGGGGTGAAACTCGTATTGAAATACAGTTATCAAAGTGCCACTAGATGCTCTAACTCATTGTATATGCATTTAGGATCTAGTGGAGTGTTAACACCCTTGAAAATGTTTGTGAAAATATGCTAACACATGTGCACAAGGTGATACACTTGGTGGTTGGCACATTTGAGCAAGGGTGAAGGAGATAGAGTTGAAAAGGAGTTAGTCACGCAGTGACCGGACGCTGGGTTCCTATGTCTGGTCAGTGGAAGTAGTGAAGACGCTGGCGTCGATATTGGACCAGACACTGGGTCACTTAGCGACCGGACGCTGATGGGGTGCGTCTGGTCCTACTAACATGGCAGCACATAGTGAAGAGGGTGACTGACTGAACGTTGGGTGAGTCCAGTCAAGGGTGACCAGACGTGTCTGATCGTGATTTTTTTGCCTCTGGAACCTTACTGGAAATGATCGGACGCTGGTGTTGGTGCGTCCGGTCACTTTGAGCAGTGCGTCCGGTCACTACTTAAATGTATAGATGACCATTGAGATCGGGCAATCAGCGTTTGTAGCCAATGACATGTGGCAAGCATCGGGCGACCGTACGCTGTGGTCCTGCGTTCGGTCGATATGACCAGAGCGTCCGATCATCCCTGTTGTGTCCAATGAAGGGGTACAATGGTTCTATTTTGTGGGGGCTTCTATTTAAGCTCCATGGCCGGCTCAAGCTCACTCTCTTGGCCATTTGCATTAACATAGCAACCTTGTGAGCTTAGCCAAAGCCCTCCCACTCATCTCCATCATAGATTTGACATCTTTGTGAGATTGGGAGAGAATCTAAGTGCATTGCATGAGTGTTTGCACCTAGAGGCACTTGGTGTTTGTGTCTCCCTACATGATTCGCTTGTTACTCTTGGTGGTTGCCACCACCTAGATGGCTTGGAGCAGCGAGGATCATCGAGCAAAGGTTGGTGATTGTCTCTAGCTCCGATCGTGGTGATTGTGAGGGGTTCTTGACCTTTCCTCGGCGAAGAGCCAAAAGGTACTCTAGTGAATTGCTTGTGGCTTGTGTGATCCTCATCTTGTGTTGGTTGTGTGGCACCCTATTAAGGGTTTGGCATGTGATGCTAATTAGCGCGTGAACCTACATGTGAGTGAATTGCCACAACGAGGACTAGCTCGCCGGCAAGAAAGTGAACCTCAACAAAAATCATTGTGTCATCATTTGATTCTTAGGTGATTGGTCTTCATTGGTATTCATTCTTGTGATTAATTGGTTCCTTCCTCGACACGGCGGTATAACCATCTTGCTCACTCTCTTTACATTACCGCAAACTAGTTGTCAAACTTTTTAGTGTAGCTAGTTATGAGAGCTTGTTAGTTTGGTTAGTGTGGCTCTTTTGTTAGCTTTTAAGAGTGCACTAACTTAGTGTTGTGACATTGCTATTGTGTGGATCAAAACTATATACACTAGAATTGTGGTAGGTGGCTTGTAATTTTAGTAGGCTAGCGCAACATTTGCTTCCCTCATATTTGTCTAACCAGTTTGCTAAGTATTGTTGTAGAAATTTTTAATAGGCTATTCACCCCCCTCTAGCCATTAGGGCCTTTCAAGTGGTATCAGAGCTGAGGTCACCGTGATTTGAGGCTTAACAACCTTTGGTGTAAAAATAGCTCAAATCAACAACACCAAGAAGCCACCCTAATTTGATGGCACAAATTATCCATATTGGAAATCAAAGATGACCACACATATCAAGTCAATCAATAGATGAGTGTGAAAGGTGGTAGAAACAAAAATTGAGATTGATGATCCGGAGAATCCCACCGCGGCCGAAGAAGTGCTTCTCCAAAACAATGACATTGCCTAAGTGCCATTCATGATGCAATTGATGAGAGAACATTTGAGCAAATCAAGAATAATGAGATGGCTCATGAGGCTTGGAAGAAGTTGGAAGAATCTTTTGAGGGCACTCAAGCCATGAAGGGTGCAAAAGCATACATTCTCAAAGTGAAGTTTGCAAGCTTCAAGATGAAGGAGGATGAGAGTGTGCCGGAGATGTTTCATAGGCTTCAAGTGCTTGTCAATGATCTCAAAGCACTTGGAGAATAGGTGAAAGACAAGGACTTCTCCCACAAGTTCTTGAGATGTTTGCCTTCAAGATTTGGCACATTGGTCACTATTCTAGTGAGGAGTGGTTTGGACACCATGACACCAAACCAAGTGTTGGGAGATATAATGACCGATGATACATATAGAGATGATGATGAGAAGGAAGAAAAGAAGGGGAAGAAATATGAGAAAAAGGATGAGAAGAAGAAGAGCATGGCATTCAAGGCCACATCATCCAAGGGTAAGGCAAAGCAAGATACATCAAGTGAAGATGATGGCTCATGGGATGATGATGATGCTGAGAAGATGGCTCTCTTTGTCAAGAGATTTGGCAAGTTCATGATGAAGAAGGGCTACCGTGCTAGAAGAAAGAAGTCTTTATCCAAGAACAAGGAAGAGTCAAGAAGGTTCTTCAATTGTGGAAGCAAAGATCATCTTGTTGCTCAATGCCCATACAATAGCGACAAAGATGATGACAAGAAGAACAAGAAGGAAAAGAAAGAGAAGAATGACAAGATGTCCTTCAAGAAGAAGAAGGGTGGTTCATATGTGGTCACTTGGGATAGTGATGCTTCCTCAAGTGATGATGATGATAGTGATGATGACAATACCACCAAGAAGAAGGCACTTGCAAGCATTGCTATCAATGAGAAGCCTTCTCTCTTTGACACTCCATCATGCTTCATGGCTAAGACCACTAAGGTACAAATTAGTGATGATGAAAGTGATGAGGAACATGAAAATGAAAATGATAGTGATAGTGATGATTATGAACCTACTAAGGATGAACTATTTGACATGCTAGAAGATGCTAAAGAACACTTTGGCATTAAGAGAAGGGAATGCAAAAGCTTGCGTAAGGATAAGCTTTGTAGCTCTTGTCAAGCCGGCAAACAAGTTGGAAACACCCATCCTAAGAAAAGCATGATAAGCACTAGTAAAGCATTTGAGTTATTATGTAACAGAACCGGCCAATTTATACAAGATCAACTACGGCTGTCCCCGTTTACCATGTTGACGCGCACATACTTTCACTTATATAAACCTGGTAGTCCGCCGAGTGTCACGAAGGACCTCAGTAAATCAACATCACAACCAAGATCGCGTGATTAAACAAGTACACGTCACGTACGCAGAGTAGCAGCAGAAATAATACTACAAATGGGTTCACAAATAATATTATAAGTTTGGGTTTCAAAACCGATTATTGAAAACAACATAGCTTTCAAATGATTACATTAATATAAGTTCTAAATACATTGCTAGCATAAGTGACATCCTCAGGCAAAAGCATATAGATGAGAACTACATTTAGAATCACTGAGCCCACCGGCGGTTAGCCACCATCTTCAACAAGCCGAGAACTTCACCTGCAACATGGTGGGATAAACCCTGAGTACTCGAATGTACTCAGCTAGACTTATCCGTCATAAACCAAAAATAAATGACTCCAAGGAGTATGCAAGGCTTTATCAGTGGATCTTGCTAGACAACCTTTTTGCATAAAAGCTTGAGTAATCATTAGCATTATTAATCTGTACTAGCAGTGACTTTTAGTTATTTCCTACCATATATATTAGCACCTGTACTAATCAATCACTTGATTAAGTTGCAAACAATAATAACCATATCAGGTATTTCATGGCTCATTATCATTATCATCATCATCATCATCATTTATCCATATCTTTAAATTTAGTGAATCTACGTTGCCGCTGCTCAGTCAAGTTCTCACTATCCGGGAGAGACAGCAATTCAAATCAATTCCTATCTAGTTGGAGGGGTATTCCTAACACAAACCTAGCTTCCCCCGTCAGGGTCGCAAATAAGTCACCTTTGGTACAATTTAGGAGTCACAGGTATGATCAGTGCCACAAAATCAGAGAACCACTCTGCCATGAGTGCTCGGTGATTTAACCCACCCTTGGGCTTACGCCAATGGCTCTCCGCACATCCTTACTGCCATCCAGATTGTGACCAACTGCTCATGATCTCGGCCTGAGTCAAGCTACTAGGCTTCACGGTCAAAACGACTTATCCGACTAGCTAAGTGTTAGGTTGCGTTCAATATGACATGAGGACGTACAACGAATCGGTCCTTAAATGACAGACAGGGATAGATTCACACCCAAGACCTCTAGGCCTTGTTGCTGCACTACCGTCATCTCGTTCGGTCTCTTTTCATTATTAACACATGGTTCTTCTCCATGATGGCAAATATAGCCAACCATGACCAGAGGTCATCCTACATCTCGCAGGTGATAGGAAATCACCCGACTTCTACCGGTCTAAGCATAGCTAAGCATCATTCCATCCTACACATAATTAGGATTCATAGGATTTTATCTGGATAAGGTAAGGATATAATGCAACAATTAGTTCCAACCAATTCCTATACTTAATGCATCATCAACAATAAAAGATACTCAAGATATTTATAAAAACATGGGAGGCTTAGAATGCTTTAGGGCTTGCCTGAAATCCAACACTAGGTTAGTGTTTGTTAGACGACACTCGCTAAGTCCTTCCATCTTCGGGATAGGTTCACCATGCACCTTCCTCAGATGCGGCTCCAACATCCCATTCGACACGCGGTTCATCTAGCGTACCTAATTGAGATACACGATGCAAGTACATGAATGCGGGGAATGGTAATAAAAGATGCATCACATAAAAACATTCAAGACAAGCACAAGGCTACACCACATGACATGAGTACTTAGAGAGAAAGCTATTCACATCAAGTCCAACATAGAGATAGCAAGTACATCAAGCATGGCATATTAGTTTACTTAAGTTCTATTCAAATCACTTTCACTTACCAAGTTTAGACCACCTAATATACAATTGCTCACCTTCAGTTAAGGACCTAGCACCTAAACAATCAACAAGAACAATGCTACGAAGCATTCACACAAGCATTCATATTTCAGCCAAACTGGGACTATACAGTAGCATAGTAAACTGAGCATAACTGGAGATTTACAAATCCAAATGACATGAAACAAGACAATTTGGAAAGCTTATGAAATTTTCTACAATTCATATTTAATCATCCCAGCATAATTCCCAAGTTAAAGGGGTCAAACAGTCACATTTATCAAATCTTATACAGAAATTCCAGAGAACTACAATTTCTGATGACCAACTTAGAACAGTCATAACTCATAAAATATTTGGCTAAATGCTATGAAAATTTAACACAAGATGGTTAAGTGTGTTATATACCACTTTTTTATTATCATCTTAAGATGATTCTACAGATAACAAGGCTAATTAATCCAATAAATGCATCTCTATCTAAAACATGGACAGAAACTGACATGCCACTTTAAATAGCTATAAATGGAGTTATACATGTCCAATAAATGTAGTTCTAGACTTTTTAGAACGATTAGCAAATTCTAAACAACTTTGTTGTAAACACATAAAGCTAATTCTACTATTAAGAAGGCCCCACAATAAGAACAAGGAAACCCTCTCTGGGTTTGGGCAGAAACAACCACAGAGATTTAAGCAAGTATAACTCAAGATATACTTAACCAAAAATCATGATATTTAGCTTTTTGAAAACCTTATAAAAAGTTCTACAACTCATTTATTATCATAAGGTCATGATTCATAACTTAACTAAGCCAATTAATTCAAACATGTAGGACTATTCAGAATAGGAGCAAAGCAATACATGTAAATTGTTATTTTTATAGATCTTAAACTATCAAGCCTAAAATATTGAAATTTTTACCAGACATAAAAAATAACCTTAGTAGCACTCTGCAAAAATTTCACAATTATTTGAATACAACTGCAATTATGAAAAAGACAAGACACAGCTAGTATAAAAAACCTAACTGCATAAATCTATTTTTACAACAAAATATTTAACTAAGGCATGCCATATTATAGATCTACTGCATAGATAACTTCACAAGGATTCCAAAAAGTAATCATTTATTATTTTGCGATTTTTCTACAATTTACTATGATTTTCCAAAGTTCAGCTGATTTCCTACAAAAAGGTCCTCAACGGCACTATTCATATGAGTCTTAGGCTATGCATTTGGGCCCCTCCTTTCCTTCGAATTTTAACCCAAGGTCCCTGGCGGGATTTTGGAGCAGAGGAAGTTGGGGCCGGCCGTGGGGGTGCTTGTCGGCGGCGGAGAAGGGGCGGTGGAGCACAAGGGTGCCCGCACGCACCCTCTGGTGGTCTCGGATGGCGAAAGGCGGCCCAAGGTGGCTCAGCCACGTGCACCGGCGGTCAGAGGCGATGGCAACCGACGGCTGCGGTGCTTCCAGCATGGTTTTGGATGGCAAGCACGAGCACGGGGTGTAGTAGAGGGAGGCAAAGTTGATGGTTGTGCTCATGAGGAGTGAGGGGCTAACAGAGGGGAAAACGGCCGCGGCACCGGCGAGCTCGGAGCTCGGCCATGGCAGCCACGGTGCGGTCACGGTTAGAGAGCGAGAGCGAGTGGGAGGGGTAGGGAAAGAGTGAGGGAAGTCGAGAGGGGCTTAGGCGATTGACACCGCGGCGAGGAGAGGGTAGGGCGCATGGCAAGGATGGGGGCGCGCGGCGTCCATGCACGGTGGCCACGTCGGCATTCTGATGAATAGGTTGCAGGGGCCGGAGTGGGCGAGGTGGATGTCCAAATTGGGCCTGCTATGGGCCGATTTAGTCCATGGGCCTAAAATGAAGTTTGCTCAACTCTGATTACTATCCAACTTTGACTAAGGATGCATGGTATTCGAGCTTTTCATTAGCGGGTAATTAAGCCACAAACTGCTAGTGTCAGCGTATTGACAGCGACAAGCAAACATGCAAACTGATGGTGAAAATGAGGTCAAACTGGTACCATCTTTTTACATGCTCTTTTCCATGAACTTAGCTCCAACTTTTATTTTGGGGTCAAGTCAAGTTGCTTAACGAAATTTGGAGAACGCGGAATGCCAATATCGTTGCTTAGTGAAACTCCAGACTTAGAATATTTCTAAGTCCAAAAACAACCGCTGATTCAATCTTCGAGCCTCTGTTTGACTTCGTTCCAAGTTTATCTAGCTCTTGGTCCAAAAACAAAGTTTGTTCTACTCTACTCAAACATCAACTTTTATTTAAGGTGCAACTCCATGCAAGCACTGTAAGTGATTGGTCAACATAGGTCAAAGTAGCATCACGGTAAAGCTTAAATTAGAGTTCTTGACCGATTGAGGCATTTTCTTGACCTTTGCTCAACATGAACCCTTCATGACTTTTGTTGTAGAGTTTAATTAGAGTCATTTGGGCAAGTTTTCAAGGTTTGGTTGACACACTAGAATTCTATTCACTTTATAAAATAATTCAGGCAAGGACATAACTTGTCATTTCATGTGACTTCTTGATTCCAAACTTCATGACACTTTTCCAATAGTCTAAGTAGATGGAAATAGATGTGAGGCAAATGAAAGGGGCACCTTCAACATCACTTAACATGTCATGTTTGAGCTTAAACCCATTGCTTAACTGGTGACAAACACCTGGGGTGTTATAGCCCTCCCCCCTTAAAGGAATCATGTCCCGAGATTTAGGACGAAAGACTTTTATGGAAGAGAGACATGTTACCAGTTTCCAATACCAGCGATAGCTTTAGGCTACATAACATTCAAGCATCAGAGGGACCAAAATGGTCGAGATAACTTTCTATACTTGTTCTTTGTAGTAAATTTTTGTCAAAAGGATTTCGTTCATTGGCTTCCATAAAGCATTGTTACATTGGGAGGAATCCAAGATAGCATTGTCCTGCGTATTTCGTCCTTGATGTACGAAGAGTGATTCAAGTGTAGACTAAATACTTGTAACATTTACTTCCCTAGTGGATATAGCACAGACCTATGGACTTTGCACTAGACCACAATCTGTTGATGGATATTCCTTGCAACGGTGCTATATTTGTTCCCAAGGTTTGAAAAGCAGTTCTCTACTAAAGTGGCTTGAGCACAACTTCCCATAAAGGATGTGATCATAGATGGGGAAAACATCCTTTGAGGGTATGAGAAGCTAGCTAACCAATATCCAAGTTGGTTGTAGCGGTGCAATCACTCAGATGTCAACTAATAGAAAGCTACATAATGTTCCATGTGTGCAGTGCTCTTTCTCTAATAACAACACTGCATTACCTGAGTCCATTGAGTGAGCGGTGAATGTGATAGCTGACTCTGTTGACTCAGCGTTTTCGACGATCATTATTTAAGGGAATCCTCATATCCAAGCGGCCACAATTATCTAAGTTGTATCTGAGGCAACCTCTTGGGTAAAACACATGGAAGGTATCAAAGGACAAGTCTACCTTGGAAATCCTTGCTAAAGAAGGATGTTAGCAAGGCCTGGAGGTCAACAAAAGTTACAAGTATACACCGACTAGAAAAATAGTACACTACTAAGTAGGTTGAGCATAATTTGCCTTCATGGTGCAGTTGCTTAGTACGTTGAGTTGACTTGCACTACATCAAAACTATCTTTGTGGAACTACTTTTGACATTGGGGCTTTATTTCTAATGTCAGTCAATATGTCCAAATCACAATTAGAAATCTATTGTTTGACACCTTTCAAATTGCTTTTGATTTGCAAGGGTATAAATTGACTCGTAGAACACCTCGATTGCTCGAACATTGTTGATAGAAGAGGCCAAGAACAAGGTGCAAAGGGGGTCCAAGGAGTCTTCTTTAGGGCATCTAAAGGATTATCTAGCAACAATTATTGACCGTGTTACATACCTTGGCATCAATTGCAAACACAACTTTCGAATGCGAAGGATGATCGCAGTCACAAAGAAATTACAGATTCTGTACTCTTTGGTTTTCTGTTCATATTTCAAAAACTAGTGCTCCATTGTGCATGAATTTTTATAGGAATATAGAGCCATGAGTTCCCTAACTGCTCACCAAAATTTAGCTCAAACAGACACTGTTTGATTATCCAAACAATGCGGCTACCAAAACTGCTCTATTCTGTAATTATAGCGTACTGAATTGGCAAAACATCTCTCAAATCCGATGTTTCACTCAACCAATCCTCAAACAAACCTAAGGCATCGACGTGTCCTTAGTGAGGAATGAGGTCACCAAAGTTTGAGGCCATTCCAACCATGTTTGGGTCACTAATCGTTGGCTTGAAGATGTTCGGTTTTGTACCCAAAAATCTGGACAGATTTCTTGTTCTTCTCTTTCTTTGCTTCACATGTTGTGGTGTGTGTTCTATCCTCTCGATCTCTTTGTATAGTAGCAGCAGCAGCTCTTTTCTCTAAGGATGTAGACTAAGGTTTTCCATATGTGGTTCTCAGGAAACAACATAAATCGTTTGATTTAGACACCAACTTGATGACGCACAAGCATTGGACTTGTGGCTATGTTTTTGGGACACAAAGCATACTCTTCATGGAGGGACTGTCCTACAGAGATAAGGAACCATTCCTATATATCCTTCAGCACTTCATCCAATAGAGTCTGGACACATGTGTTAGTGGCACCTAGGGGCACAAAGATGCTGACTGAAACTAGGGATGCGCTTTCGCTAGCTCCTACATAACTGATACAATGTCTTGTACTATCTGTGTGATTGTCCAAGATGGAATTGACTTGATAGCACAGGTTTTGGAAAACAAAGCAGAAGTTGCATTGCTAAATGGCTTGTTGTTTCGTTGTTTACATTGCTCTGTGAGACATATCCTTCATAATTAGCAAAAAGTTATCACCTAGCCGGAGGTTAAGCTTCCTACTAGTAACTAATCAATTGTCTCTCAACACTAAAAGTTCTAAATCTTCACTCTTGCCAACATATTTGTGATTGACGCATAACAGATGGTCGCCATCCAAGTCAGCAGGCAAGGGGTCATACTAGAGATGGTTGATCTCGACTATGTGATCTATATGCACATAATGATCAATACATGGATAGCCAGGTCATAATCATAATGTGACGTTCGATTCTTAACCGACTAACAACTTGTCCAACATTAAGTGTTGTGTGCATTTTTGATCCATGGGGATGACATAAGTTGCTCCCTAGATGACCGATGTCATTACAGGGACAGTCACGTAGAGTCACTTGTCTACCATCTCTTGTAGTCTGTTAAGTTCATATCGGTGACCTGTTTTCAAAGGTTATCCTTTGGAGGACTCTAGAAGGAAGTCCTATGGTATCTAGTTCGACGTATAGATCTTCTAACACGATAAGGAGAGATAACCAAGGAAGAGCTCACGTGAAAAATAACACATCAGTGCAGTTCGGCAATGGATCATGACTAGGAACCTCGATACCAGCGTGTGCCGAGCAGCACACCCTTGTGTGTGCACCCACAGGAGGCTCTCGGTTTCATCACGACACCATAGATCGCTAATCATGGCACCATTACTGAACATACAACCCACAAGAATTCTCATGGGGCATAAATTTCATGGCATAGAAGCAAGCACCATGCTAAGGAGGAATAGCAAACCAAGATAGTCACAAGGATAGGAGTCAACAAGGAAGTAATCTGAAGATCAAAACATAGTGCAAGAGAACATAGCTTAATTGCTGAAGACAACTGAGTAGGGGACTCTTGCATAATTTCATATACGCCTTGGGTCCACTAAGGTGATTACTAGGTAAAGATTAACATGAGACTTGGTCCTACCGAGCAGCAACATGAGATTCAGACTGATAACATTCGGAGACTTGAAAGAGTTGGAGACAAAACAAATGAGATTCGAGGGACAGAGTGAATGCACTGACTAGAGATTCAGTTGATAAAGCAATGACATGATCTACGAGGAAAATATTCCAAAGCTAGGATAGATAGCGATTAGTGTTGTACCAGATCATCTGTAGAAGGAGCAATAAGGTCCAACAAGGATTTTGAGAAGGGTCCTCCCACACAGGAGCGGGACAACCACGAACATGCAAGCAATTAAGGAAACTAAGCTTGGGCCTAAGGTCAAGCAAAGGCATGGATAAAGGTCCTCGTAGTGCAACATTCAAGGGCTAGCAACCTCATGTACATGATCAGGCTCCTAAAAGAGAACTTAATTGGAGATGACAACCATGAGATCATCAAAACTTGGACGCTATTCTAGGATAGCGCTCTTCAACACTCATATGCTTACTAAGGACAAAAGGGGTGACAACTACGGCACTACCTAGATAACGAGCATCCACACATACATCATGGTCTTAAGCAAGCATTTCGAATATACTCAATCCGATTAGCTTAAGTGACTATTACTAAGCACAAAGCTCGCACATAACAAGTAGTCACCTACAGCAACACCACTACACATAAACTTCATAGTAAGGTGCTGCTATCTTTTTATTTCCTTTTTACTGAGTAGGTGGATATCTCTACAAAACAAGTTTTACTTACATTTAGCAATTTAGTTTTCGAAGGGGTGAAGTTTTTGCTAATTAATAACTTGTCATCTATTTCCTTTGGAAGCAAACATACAAGACGAAACTAATCACACACTACCTTCAAGCATAGCTATTCAAGCAGCATGGGACAAGGCATTTTGTCTAGCTTCACACAGGGAAGATAGTAACATCACATTGATCACAAGTTACTTAATATTAGAACAAAGTGAGGGAAGCATATTTATGCATAAGCATAATCATGATGCATGCTCGTCCTATTCATCCTAACGAATTTGCCAGCCTAAGGTGGCAATCACGTTCTATGTCAGTGGCATCACACGTACTCTCTCGATATATAGCTAGTCGTCAGCTACATTCAATCTATGCATTCGTGGTTAGTGTACCTGTAGGCAAATTCATTGCAGCCCATCCCCACAAGAGATAAATAAGCACACAATGAAAGTAGTAAACTAAGATACTCTCCATATATACATCCCTAGATGTATATACTTTGGTATCCATAGCTACCCAACAGATATACCCACAATTAAGTACCTTCATATATACATGCGTGTAACATGTAAATATTCTAGTAACCACAGCTAACTCTCCCCTAGACCGACAGTTGGACGGTCATGCTCTCACAACTCACACTTACCTAGGCGTAGAGGCAATTGATCCATACATTACCATTCAAGCGAATGACATCCATACAATAGCACGCCGTATGGACGACGAAAGTAAAAATTGTAAAAGTAAACCCCCCATAGTTAGTGTTAGTTTACTTATTGACACCTAGTAGTCCTTAATTGGGCATAAAGGAGGATGTCGCTAGCATAGTTTTGCAAATAAGTTTTGACCTTTGCCTGTAGCTAAAGTTTTAGTCAAAATAGGATTTTTTAAAACCAAAACTTTGTTTTTAAAACTATGTACATGATAGTATTATGCTTAATCTTGCTCTGATGCCAGCTGTAACAGAACTGCCCAATTTATACAAGATCATGTACGGCTGTCCCCATTTACCACGTTGATGCGCACATACTTTCACTTATATAAACTCGGTAGTCCACCGAGTGTCACGAAGGACCTCAGTAAATCAACATCACAACCAAGATAGCGTGATTAAGCAAGTACACATCATGTACGCAGATTAGTAGCAGAAATAATACTATAAATGTGTTCACAAATAATAGTACAAGTTTGGGCTTCAAAACCGATTATTGAAAACAACATAGCTTTCAAATGATTACATTAATATAAGTTCCAAATACATTGCTAGCATAAGTGACATCCTCAGGCAAAAGCATATAGATGAGAACTAAATATAGAATCACCGAGCCCACTGGCGGTTAGCCACCATCTTCAATAGGCTGAGAACTTCACCTGCAACATGGTGGGATAAACCCTGAGTACTCGAATGTACTCAGCTAGACTTACCCGTCGTAAACCAAAAATAAATGACTCCAAGGAGTATGCAAGGCTTTATCAGTGGATCTTGCTAGACAACCTTTTTGCATAAAAGCTTGAGTAATCATTAGCATTATTAACCTATACTAGCAGTGACTTTTAGTCATTTCCTACCATATATATTAGCACCTATACTAATCAATCACTTGATTAAGTTGCAAACAATAATAACCATATCAGGTATTTCATGGCTCATTATCATTATCATCATCATCATTTATCCATATCTTTAAATTTAGTGAATCTACATTGCCACTGCTCAGTCAAGTTCTCACTATCCGGGAGAGACGGCGATTCGAATCGATTCCTATCCAGTTAGAGGGGTATTCCTAACACAAACCCTGCTTTCCCCGTCAGGGTCGCAAACAAGTCACCTTTGGTACAATTCAGGAGTCATGGGTACGATCAGTGCCACAAAATCAGAGAACCACTCTGCCATGAGTGCTCGGTGACTTAACCCGACCTTGGCCTTATGCCAATGGCTCTCCACACATGCTTACTGCGATCCAGATTGCGACCAACTGCTCGTGATCCCAGCCTAAGTAGAGCTACTAGGATTCGCGGTCAGAACAATTTATCCGGCCAGCTAAGTGTTAGGCTGTGTTCAACATGACATGAGGACATACAGTGAATTGGTCCTTAAACAACACAGACGGGGATAGATTCACACCCAAGACCTCCATGCTTTGTTGCTGCACTACCGTCATCCTGTCTGGTCTCTTTTCATTATTAACACATGGTTCTTTTCTATGATAGCAAATATAGCCAACCATGACCAGAACTCATCCTACATCTCGCAGGTGATAGGAAATCACCCGACTTCTACTGGTCTAAGCATAGCTAAGCATCATTCGATCCTACACTTAATTAGGATTCATAGGATTTTATCTGGACAAGGTAAGGATATAATGCAACAATGGGTTCCAACCAATTCCTATACTTAATGCATCATCAACAATAAAAGATACTCAAGATATTTGTAAAAACAAGGAAGGCTTAGAATGCTTTGGGGCTTGCCTGGAATCCAACACTAGGTTAGTGTTTGTTAGACGACACTCGCTAAGTCCTTTCATCTTCGGGATAGGTTCACCATGCACATTCCTCAGGTTCGGCTCCAACATCCCATTCGGCACGCGGTTCATCTAGCGTACCTAATTGACATACACGATGCAAGTACATGAATGTGGGGAATGGTAATAAAAGATGCATCACATAAAAACATTCAAGACAAGCACAAGGCTACACCACATGACATGAGTACTTAGAGAGAAAGCTATTCACATCAAGTCCAACATAGAGATAGCAAGTACATCAAGCATGGCATATTAGTTTACTTAAGTTCTATTCAAATCACTTTAACTTACCAAGTTTAGACCACCTAATATACAATTTCTCATCTTCAGTTAAGGACCTAACACCTAAACAATCAACAAGAACAATGCTACAAAGCATTCACACAAGCATTCATATTTCAGCAAAACTGGGACTATATAGTAGCATAGTAAACTGACCATAACTAGAGATTTACAAATCCAAATGACATGAAACAAGACAATTTGGAAAGATTATGAAATTATATACAATTCATATTTAATCATCCCAGCATGATTCCAAAGTAAAAAGGGTCAAACAGTCACATTTATCAAATCTGATACAAAAATTCCAGAGAACTACAATTTCTGATGACCAACTTAGAACAGTCATAACTCACAAAATATTTGGCCCAATGCTATGAAAATTTAACACAAGATGGTTAAGTGAGTTATCTACAACTTTCTTATTATCATATTAAGATGATTATACAGATAACAAGGCCAATTAATCCAATAAATGCATCTCTGTCTAAAACATGGATAGAAACTGACATGCCACTTTAAACAGCTATAAATGGAGTCATACATGTCCAATAAATGTGGTTCTAGACTTTTTAGAAATATTAGCAAATTCTAAACAACTTTGTTGTAAACAGATAAAGCTAATTCTACTATTAAGAAGGCCCCACAATAAGAACAAGGAAACCCTCTCTGGGTTTGGGTAGAAACAACCACAGAGATTTAAGCAAGTATAACTCAAGATCTACTTAACCAAAAATCATGATATTTAGCTTTTTGAAAGGATTAATACAATTACTACAACTCATGTATTATCATAAAGTCATGATTCATAACTTAACTAAGCCAGTTAATTCAAACATGCAGGACTATTTAGAATAGGAGCAAAGCAATACAACTAATTTGTTATTTTTATAGATCTTAAACTATCAAGCCTAAAATATTGAAATTTTTACCAGACATCAAGAATAACCTTAGTAGCACTACACAAAAATTTCACAATTATTTGAGCACAACAACTGTAGTTATAAAAAAGACAAGACACAACTAGTATCAAAAACCAAACTGCATAAATCTATTGTTACAACAAAATATTTAACTAAAGCATGCCATATTATAGATCTACTGCATAGATAACTTTACAAGTATTCCAAAAAGTCATTATTTACTATTTTACACTTTTTCTACAATTTACTACGATTTTCCAAAATTCAGCTGATTTCCTACAAAAATGTCCTCAATGGCACTATTCATATGAGTCATAGGCTATGCATTTGGGCCCCTCCTTTCCATCGAATTTTAACCCAAGGTCCCTGGCGGGATTTTGGAGCAGAGGAAGTTGGGGCCGGCCGTCGGGGTGCTCATCAGCGGCGGAGCACAAGGGTGCCCGCACGCACCCTCTGGTGGTCTCGGATGGCCAGGAGGTGGCCCAAGGTGTCCTAGCCATGTGCACCGGCGGTCAGAGGCGACGGCGACCGGCGGCTGTGGTGCTTCCAGCATGGTTTTGGATGGCGAGCACGAGCATGGAGTGTAGGAGAGGGAGGCAAAGCTAATGGTTGTGCTCGTGAGGAGCGAGGGGGCTGACAAAGGAGAAAATGGCCGTGGCACCGGCGAGCTCGAAGCTCGGCCGCCATGGAAAGAGTGAGGGAAGCCGAGAGGGCCTCGGGCACTTGACACCACGTCAAGGAGAGGGCAGGGCACGTGGCATGGATGGGGGGGGGGCGGCATCCATGCACGGTGGCCACGTCGGTATTCCGATGAACAAGTGGCAGGCGCCGGAGTGGGCGAGGTGAACGTGCAAATTGGGCCTGCTACAGGCCGATTTAGTCCATGGACCTGAAACGAAGTTTGCTCAACTCTGATTACTCTCCATCTTTGATTAAGGCCGCATGGTCATTAGAGCTCTTCATCAGCGGGTAATTAAGCCACAAACTGCTAGTGTCAGCGTATTGACAGCAACAAGCAAACATTCAAATTGATGGTGAAAACGAGGTCAAACTGGTACCATCTTTTTACATGCTCTTTTCCATGAACTTAGCTCCAACTTTTATTTTGGGGTCAAGTCAAGTTGCTTAACGAAATTTGGAGAACGCAGAATGCCAAAGTCGTTGCTTAGTGAAACTCCGGACTTGGAATATTTCTAAGTCCGAAAACAGCCGCTGATTCAATCTTCGAGCCTCTATTTGACTTCGTTCCAAGTTTATCTGGCTCTTGGTCCAAAAACAAAGTTTGTTCTACTCTACTAAAACTTCAACTTTTATTTAAGGTGCAACTCCATGCAAGCACTATAAGTGATTGGTCAACATTGGTCAAAGTAGCATCACGGTAAAGCTTAAATTAGAGTTCTTGACCGATTGAGGCATTTTGTTGACCTTTGCTCAACATGAACCCTTCATGACTTTTGTTGTAGAGTTCAATTAGAGTAATTTGGTCAAGTTTTCAAGGTTTGGTTGACGCTCTAGAATTCCATTCACTTTATAAAACAATTCAGGCAAGGACATAACTTGTCATTTCATGTGACTTCTTGATTCTAAACTTCTTGAAACTTTTCCAATAGCCTAAGTAGATTGAAATAGATGTGAGGCACATGAAAGGGGCACCTTCAACATCACTTAACATGACATGTTTGAGCTTAAACCTATTGCTTAACTGGTGACAAACTCCTAGGGTGTTACATATTGCACATGGATTTGTTTGGGCCAACTCAATACACTAGCATTGGTGGTAACAAATATGGCTTTGTGATAGTGAATGATTATGCTAGATACACATGGGTATTCTTTCTAGTGGATAAAAGTGATGTGTTTGCAATATTCAAATCATTTGTCAAGGGCATTCATAATGAGTTTGAAACAACCATCAAGAGAGTTAGAAGTGACAATGGTAGTGAGTTCCAGAACACTAGAATTGATGAGTTGTGTCATGAATTTGGAATTAGACATCAATTCTCGGCCAAATACACTCCATAATCAAATGGCCTTATTGAGAGGAAGAATAGAACACTCATTGATATGGCAAGGTCTATGCTTAGTGAGTACAATGTGAGTCAATCCTTTTGGGCTGAAGCTATCAACATGGCTTGCTATTGTAGCAACTGTCTCTATTGTCACCCATTAAAAGAGAAGACATCATATGAGCTCTTAAATGGTAGAAAGCCCAACATTACATATTTTTAGATCTTTGGTTGCAAATGCTATATCTTAAAGAAAGGCACTAGATTGGGCAAATTTGACAAGAAGTGTGATGAAGGATTCCTACTTGGATACTCAACAACTAGCAAAGCATATAGAGTTTGGAATTTGGATAGTGGTACTCTTGAGGAAGTTCGTGATGTTGAATTTGATGAAACTAAGGGTTCACAAGAAGAGAATGAGAACTTAGAAGATGTTAGAGGCATTCAACTTTCAAATGCCATGAAGAACATGGATGTTGGTGAATTGAGGCCTAGGCAAGTAAATGATGATGAAGATGATCAAGTGAGAGTGCTCTCTAACTCAAATGTGCAAGATGATACAAATCAAGTTAGTACAAGTGGATCTCATGACAATAAATAAGATCAAGTGGCTAGCACATCATCTCAACCCAATGATCAAGCAAGTGCAAGCAATCAAGTTCTAATCCTCCAACCAACCAATATTGCAAGGGATCATCCGTTGGACACTATAATTGGTGATATTTCTAGAGGTGTACAAACAAGATCAACATTGGCTTTATTTTGTGAACATTTCTCATTTGTGTCATTCATTGAACCAAAGAAGATAGATGAAGCATTAAAGGATGTTGATTGGGTGAATGCTATGCATGAAGAATTGAATAACTTCACAAGAAATCAAGTATGTGAATTAGTAGAGAGACCAAAGGGGCACAATGTGATTAGAACCAAATGGGTCTTTAGAAACAAGCAAGATCAAGATTGAATAGTAGTAAGGAACAAATCAAGATTGGTAGTACAAGGATATACACAAGTTGAAGGTCTTGACTTTGGAGAAACATATGCCCCGGTTGCTAGATTGGAAGCAATTAGAATTTTGCTATCCTATACTTGTACCCACAACATCAAGCTCTATCAAATGGATGTTAAGAGGGCATTTCTCAATGGTTACATCAATGAAGAAGTATACGTTGAGCAACTTCTCGGTTTTGAAGTTGACAAGAAGCCCGACCATGTGTACAAGTTGAAGAAGGTATTGTATGGCTTGAAGCGAGCACCTAAAGCATGGTATGAGAGATTGAGGGACTTCCTACTCTCTAAAGGGTTCATGATGGGCAAGGTTGACACCACTCTTTTCATCATGAAGATTGGAAAAGATTTATTTATGTTGCAAATCTATGCTGATGACATCATATTTGGATCAACCAATCAAGACTTTTGTGATGAGTTTGAAAAGATGATGGCTAATGAGTTTGAAATATCCATGATTGGAGAGTTAAGTTACTTCCTTGGTCTTCAAATCAAGCAATTGAAGAATGGTACATTTGTGAGTCACGGCAAGTATATCAAGGACATGATCAAGAAGTTTGGCATGAGTGACAACAAAGCTATTAGTACACCAATGGGAACAAATGGCAACTTGGATAGTGATGCAAGTGGCAACATGGTGGATCAAAAATTGTATCGGTCTATGATTAGAAGCCTACTCTATGTGACCGCATCAAGGTCGGATGTCATGTTTAGTGTATGCATGTGTTCAAGATTTCAAGCCTCACCAAGAGAAAGTCATTTTAAGGCTACAAAAAGATTATTGAGGTACTTGAAGCATATATCAAATGTTGGTTTGTGGTATCCCAAAGGAGCAAAATTTGAGCTAGTTGGTTACTCTGACTCAGATTATGCGGGACACAAGGTTGAAAGAAAGAGCACCTCATACACATATCAATTGTTGGGAAGATCACTTGTTTCATGGTCATCAAAGAAGCAAAATAGTGTTGCATTATCAACTGCCAAAGCGAATACATATCCGCTAGTAGTTGTTGTGCACAAATACTTTGGATGAAGGCTACTTTGAGTGATTTTGGAATCAAGTTCAAGAAAGTGCCATTGCTATGTGACAATGAGAGTGCAATCAAGTTGACCAACAATCCAATTCAACATGCAAGAACAAAGCACATTGATGTCCACCACCATTTCATTAGAGATCACCAACAAAAAGGAGACATTTGCATTGAGAGTGTGGGCACCGAAGATCAACTTGCTGATATATTCACCAAGCCATTGGATGAGAAAAGGTTTTGCAAGCTAAGGAATGAGTTGAACATATTGGATTTCTCAAATATGTGTTTATGCACCCCCACTCATATGACATGCCTCTCCTTCGAGCAATCCAAGGTAAAAGTTGATTAGCATGGCATACATCCTTGCTAAGGACATGTTTAGTGCATCTAGTCATCTCTCACATTTAATAGGCTCATTCGTGAAAATCAAATGAATTTGATGATTGTATGGCACCACTATTGCTTCTATGCTTATTTTGATCTAGTGGTAGCATATGACATGTTTGTGGGCTTGTAAACCTAGTGTTTAATCTAGAAAATGAGCTCTAAGTGTTTAACTCAACATGGTACAAGATAACCCTTATTTGGAGGTGTGAAGAAGCTTGTCCTTGGATCAAACCGAGATAAATATATTTGGCAAATGATCTAGCTTGGACCAAATTTGGGAAAATGATCCTCACCCCATTGATTGACATTGGTAATCTCAACCTATCTACATTTTGAACCTTTGGGGTCATTGATGACAAAGGGGAAGAAAACAAAGATATTAGTGATATTAGTACTATGGGGAGAAAAACAAAGATATTAGTGTAGTACTAAGATAGTGAAATGACAACAAAGGGGAGAATTTGAAATAGGGGGAGAGATATGACAAAGGAAGGGGATCAATTAGAATTTTGAGCACACAAGTAGGGGGAGCAAGCTCATAAACTTGTATGGTGCATTTGAATGTGTATTTCATATGTTTGGTTGCATGGCACAAGTTTTAAATTTCAATATCCATGCTTGTGTGGTGTATGTTAGTTGTAGGTTTGAATGATGAAATGAAAATCTAGCATGCATAGGTTATCTAGTGATTTTATTTCCAACTAGTATTGAGCTAACCATGGTGCTAAGGATGGTATATTGGTGCACTCCGATTGGTATCACGCTTTAAAGGTCCATCTTTTATACCTTAGCATCATTTGGTAGACACTATCTCCTATATTTTCTATCTAAGCATATGTGCAAGCTACAATCCAAACTCTTAGCACATATGTAGGGGGAGAAATTGCTACCATATGGGATTCATGAAACTTGTCCATATCCTTTTACACATGGTAAATATGCTTGGGCAAGCAACATGGATTCAAATGAATTTCAATTCATATCTTTGTGTAAGGGTTGTCATCAATTACCAAAAAGGGGGAGATTGAAAGCTCTAGTTTGGTTTTGGTGAATTGATGAAACCCTAAGTGCTAACCCTATATTAGTTTCTATTCACCTTTATCACCTTCTCTCCCTCCCCAAAGGTAGAGCATAGAGCAGAGGAGGGGAACAGAGCTGGCTATAGATTCCGGCCATCGGGCTACTAGCCAGGGGGGGCAAGCTGCATGGCCGCACGGCAAGGTGGCATTCGGCTGCACCCACGCCAGGCCCTAGCCCAGCCCACAGTAGCGACCCAAACATGGTAGCTGGCGGTTATAGGTGGACACGACAGGAGGTAGCAGCGCAATAAATGGCTCCCGACCAATGAAGATAGTGGGGTGGTGCGTGGGGGTGTCGGTAGCTCTAGCCACACGTGTGGGCGTCAACGGCTCGGCCGAGCGTGGCCGGTGGAGTACCTGCCACACGTGCAGCGGTAGTGCGTGGCTACGGTGTGGCCGACGCTGCCTATCGCAGTAGGTGGCCATGGCGCAGACGATGGCAGTGCGCTGCGGGTTTGGGCATGCTCATGCACAGTGGCCGGGCGATGGGAGCGACCACATCGCGTGCAGCTACAGGCTGTCCAGCAGCCAGACGGTACGCCCACCCATCCCTGGTGGCCTAGCGGGGGCACAGCATGACATAGACACGTGGGGCTTGGTGCTCGATGGAGGCGAGGCATTGGCGATGGAGGCTCGAGCGGTAGAGTCCCATGGTAGCGAGGTGGCTCGACAAGGCATCGATACCGGACCGGGTCACGGTCATGGCACCGCTGTGACGCCGAGGTGGTGCCGTGGCTGGCACCGTCTCGGCCTTCGAGTGTCACGGCATGGTGCTTTGGTCTGGGAACGAGATAGAGAGGGGGAAATGGTCTGTGGGGCTCATGCACATATGCGAAGGCTGGGCAATGGCAGCGCGGCCACGTCGGGTTCTCGGCTTGATAGAAGTAGGCAGAGACAAGACAGAGGCGGACAGTAGTGGCAGAGAAGACAAGCAGAGACCGAGAAAGAGAAAAAGTAGGGTGAAGGTAGTATGTGGCAGCAGTAATTCAGGTAGGTAGAATGAACAGCCGAGGGTGAGCGGGGCAAGGTAGTTGAGGTGAGCGGCTAAGATCCCGCGCTACAGGTGTCGTTTCACGAACAGAGCACCAACGACATGGTCAATGCGTTCTAGATAATTTTGATCCATTTTTATTTGCGTGAGCATCGTAACTTCTAATGTAACCATGACCTACACCACGTCCTAGTATACACCTAGCTACAACCGATCATGTGAAAACATAATTGTAGTGCTTAACCATTTTTGCTAGAAATCAAATGCTAAAATGGCATTGTCTACTATCGTTTCCAACGTAGAGAAAATAATAACTTAGCTAGAACTAACAACCTTTAGGGCTTTTGCCATAATTTTAATATGCCTCATAGAAACAAAACATCTAGGAACTAATTAACCCATTGTTCAATATAATTCACCAAAATGACACTTTAAACATAAGTTAAATTTTTTTAAAATCTAAGAAAATCATTTTGGTAAAACCTCTTAGGTCTAAATCTAGGTGCTAAGTGAGCTCGTAACACCAGAGGTGTTACAACCGACCCCCCTAAAAAGAATATCGTCCTAAGATTTGGAGCAAGAATCAGAAGAGGGGAAACACGATTACATTTTGTAGATCTCGGATTACACGAAAGATTACACGACCTCGAATACTAAACCACATGGGGATTCAGAGATACATGGTTAAGAGCAACCTAATACAACCGAGGCTTAATCCATAAGTCGAGATAGATGAGGACAATGGAGAAACAACAAGAAGATGATTATCCATAACATGGCATAGGCCCAATAGATCTAGAAACAGGGGACTGAGAAAGTCAAACATCATGAATCCCTAAGACCGAACCAACCAATGGTAGACTTGAACTTTTTCAAAAACCAGATCCTTCTTCTTCTCAGATTACACCCTCACCTCCAACTGACAAACCTAGTTCCTTGGATGACGACTAGATCTCATAGCTCTGCTTTGAACGCGAGGGGAATGGGGATGAAGAAGAAGAGCAAGGTCCAAGGGCATCTTATAGTGGCGAATGGAGGTGGAACATAACACATCGGAAGTGGAGAGGGCATGGATGGGATACACAGATGAGTCATGCTATGGGGATAAACTCGACCATGGTGCGCTGCCTATGCAAGTGAGTGGAGGGGAAATAAAGGAGGGAAGATAAGAGGGTCCACTCAATGAGGTAGGCGTGTGGGCGACCATGTCCCCAAAAGAAGAAAGAAGGGGGGTCTGGTACAGGGATAGGGGTGTAGGGTAGAGAGCCAACCAGATATGGGGGAAAGAGAACACACAGTGCATGAGGACGGTGAGTGTGGCACGATGCCACGGCCATGTGAGAACGGGGTGCTAATGGGCTCGACATAGATGGCATTCGCAAGGCACACAGCGAATAACCCAGCATGCGTAGCGCAGTCAAACTAAACATAGGACTTGGGACATGACATCCACTTAGGCTTTTACAATCCCCCATGGCTAACTTTCCTTACTACTCCTCTTTTTCTTTCCCTTCCTTGACCACATCCGTCTTTCTTGTAAACTAAGACCATGTCATGCGTTCTTCCTCCAAAACCACCTCCTCTTGTTTACTCTAAGAGAACACTATTTCATCGACCCGTTGTGGATTTCCCATTTGAACACCCAAATATTTCCAGGAAAAATATTTGTAGCAAAAGTGGTATGACGGTGTAACTTAGTAAAGGTACTTGGTCAACAACCTCAATACCAATGTATGCCGAGCAGCGTCACCATGTGGCAGTTGTTCCATAGGGAGCCTTCAGTTTCGTTGCGACACCATAAGCTATTAACCAGGCAACTACTACCAACTTACACACAATGAAGGTCATGGGGTCATAGACCATAGAATAAGAGGAGTATTGCAAGGGAAGATTCAAACAACAAGGGTTCCTTTTGCAACAAGGGACAAGGAATTCAAATCCAACAATGGATTTAATCTAAGGAGATTCAAGTGTTCTGCTGGGACATCCACAATTAGTCGATACAGTGTCCTATGTCATCCAATCACGGCTGGTCTGTTGGCATCTAAATGGTAACTTCTCTTGTAACCTACTTAACATTGCCCTTGAAAACTCTAAGCACGTCTAACAAAACTTAAGGTAGATGAATGCAATAACACAACAAAATAACAAAATGCATATTCCAAACATCATTAGGATGGTGCAGCATATAGACACTAACGCTCCCATTTATGACACATGCTACACCTTCCCTATTGGCAGACGATCTCAACAACTATGGACGAAAAACAATGGAAAGATTACAATACTGGAGAACAACGATGAAAGGTACTACCAACTACGGTACACCTTCCCAAGGCAGCTAACCTACTCTGGACCACGCATCTTCATTATTGAGCTTGGCGGATTCTTCTACCGCCCTAGCTATGGATCTGCCTCCTCTCTTGGCAGTGGCTAAGTGAGAGGAATCAAGGGTTCTACTTCTGACACTTCCGAGGGTGGTGGAGCTAGTGGCACTGCAACACTAGTTCTCCTTTCTGGCGGGTGGACAAGGATCCCCTCCAAGATTGAGGAATCCTACCTTTCAGCAGCCAGCGTCCTCCGCTTGGCCCTAGTGACAAGGCAGGCCTCACCTAGCTGATGGACATGCTGATCTTCAGCCTCCTTTAGAGCTTTCGACATGGTAGTCTCCTGACTCTCAGCGGCTACCGCACTGGCATGCGCTTCGGCAAGTTACACTTGGAGCATCCTAGAGAAGATCTTGGCTTCCTCGGCTCGATGGAGGCACTTCCTTAGCTCTGAGGCTAGCCGGTCATACTGCTCATCCAGAGCAAGCATGTATGTGGTCAAGTGCACCACGGTTGGACTGTCTTCTTATGCATCCCGCCCATGCAAAGCCTCCATGTGAACCCTCCATGCCCGTCAATTCTTTTCCCAAGGTGGAAAGAACCTCATGGGGGTACTGTAACAACCCAAAAATCCACACACCAAAAATCCTAACTACAAAATTTTTTCTTCAAAGCCCTATGTGATGTTGAGTGACACATGTAGAAGCCAAACCCTAGTTTTGGATTGGATGTGACCCAACTAGGTTAAAATCATGAGCATAGTTTGGTTTTATGCCACATGTGTAATTAAAATTCCTAAATAAATAAATCATGCATGCATCCTTAATCCCACTTATGATTTGGATCCTCTTGCCTTATGTGATGTTTAACTAACTTAGTTAATATTTATGACAAACCCTAAATAATGAATTATTTGTTGGAAGAATAAAACACCCCTATATAAAAACTTCAACTATTTTTGTATAACAAAAATAGCTAATAATCCCTAATATATGGGATGTATTTTGACCACCAATTGAACACCTTGTGGGACCCACTATATGACTCGAAGCTCAAGTTTAAACTCTAACTAAATTTGAATCGAAGCAAGAGAAAGAAAAGGAAAACAAAATAGAAAAAGAATAAGAAAAAGAGAAAGGAAAGAAGAGGGAGCAGCAGCAGCCCAGGCTTGCTCGGCCTCGCAGCCCAACCTATTTGGCCCAACTCGTGCCTGCCTTTCACCCCGCGCACGTGCTGTGGCCCACCAAGCCAGCCCGCGAAGGCAGCCCAGTAGGACGCCCACGCCAGCATGCCCTTCACCCAGCCATAGCCACTGCCAAGCGGGACCCAGGTGTCATCACCCACCTTGGTCCCCCCTACTTTCCCCGACCACAAGGCAGAGCTAGGAGCGGGGGCTCCACGCAACCCACCTCGGCCGCACAATCACGCCACCAACTGATCGGGCGTGCTCGAAGATGCCAGTCGGATCGACCAAGCCTAGCAGGGCCACGCCCGCGGCATGACCCTGCCCCCCCCCCCTCGCGCGCGCCCGACCCATCACCGTCGTGGCCCCGGCCCGCGTTTCCTTGGTCGCGACGCATCCTCTACACACACTCGCTGCCAGGCGGAGCCCACTTGTAGGCAATAACGATAGCAGGAGCACCCTCGGCCACTTGATCATGCTGAGCCGCGATCGCCATCCGATCCCATCCGCCATTGGTGAGCTTTGGAGCTTGGGGCTATAAAACGACGCCTAGAGTGCCCTAGGGTTCCTCAGCCCACCGCCGCTGTTCGGTGGCCCAATTGCCCACACCACTCCGAGAGAAGAGGGCCGAGAGGAGGACCCGGAGGAGGGAGGCGAGCAGGGAGCTCGGAGTCGTCGACCACCAGAGCTTGGAGCGCCGCCCCGAGCGCCTACTCCGACGACGCAGCTTCCACCACTAGGCAGCACCTCACCACCGCACCACCACCTAACACCACCAAGCACCGCACCATGAGCCTCTCACTGCTGAGACCTCCTCCTAGCCCCATGGACGCCGACACGCGCACATGCGCCAAGCACGCCTCGGCGACATCGAGCCATCCCGGCTCAAGCACGCCAACGCAAGCCACACACGCGATGCCCTACATGCATGCACATGCCCTGCACTACCACACGCCGCGTGCAATGTCGAGCCGAATCGGCACAAGAACGCATTCTAGCACGCACATGAGCACGCACGGGCATGCACACCGCAGCCACGAACACGACCATGGCAAAGCCACCGCAGCCACATCACCATGGTAGAGGTGATGCCACCACCTTGGCTGGCTCCTCCTCACCATGGAACACGCCACGCTCGTGATCGAGGTAGATGAAGGCCACCGGAGGACCTCCGTTTGACCACATCGCGCCGTGGCTGGAGCGCCGCCACAACCGCTTCGACTCCACCATGGCCAGGACCGCTAGGAGCGCCTGGCGCCTCCTTGTCTCGCCCACCCTATTCACTAGAGCCACTGGAAGCTCACGCGCCCCGCTAAGCATGCTCCCAGCCACCACATCACCCTACCGCCATCAACACACCACAGCCGAACCTCCGCTGCTGTGGCCAGCCCCATGGGGAACCCTACTTGTCGCTGCAACCTCACCATCATGTTTGCCATAGCGGAGCGATGCTTTTGCCCACCTAAATTGAACATCAGCGCCACGGGTGAGGCTCGTCAGGGAGCTCACCACCGGTGGGAGCACGCTAGGGAAGAAGAAGGGGATTTTCCCCTTGCTGACCACACGTCCGTGCACTTGGTGCACGTGAATCGAACCCTAGGAAGGAGTAAGTGGACCAAGTCCTTTATAGACTAGCTCTGCAGTCTATGGACCAACGCAGGCGCATTCACCATGAACCGTGCCTCACCTGCACCCATGGACCATGACTCGTTAGTGGCCCAGTAAGACGACGTGGCCGCACCAGCATGCGCCACATGGCGGGCCAAAGCCTAGCCCGTATCCAGGTCCAACCGGCCCAGTTTGGACCTGGCCTAAGCTGATCGTTGACCAGGCCCACAAGTAAGCGGCATAGAGCCACTGGACCCACATGTCAGTGGGTGATGTCATGATGACATCATGCGGGTCCCACCTGTCAGTGACAAACGCAACCGAGGTGACGTCATGATGATGTCACGATGACATCAGCTGCTGACGTCAGTAGCTCTAGACCCACCTGTTAGCACCAGAGCCGAGACGATGACATCATGCTGACATCATACTAATGTCAGCATGCCACGTGGACCACCAGGAGCATGACACGTGTTAGCACGATACTAATTCAGCCTTTTCCCATTTTTAGAAATGACTGAAACTTCAGAAATTCATAACTAATTCATACGAACTCAGAAAAATACAAGACCAGGACCAAAATTCATCTAAAATCGAGCTCTATGCAATGAACTAGTGTTTGAGTGTAGTTGGCTCTTTTGAATTTTCATTGCTTTATGTGTTATTCTATAGACGTCGCTAACGCAACTATAATGCGATCAGTTGCAGACTCAGAGGAGAACCAGACGGACGAGGACTGAGAGTTCCATGAGGAGTACGGAGACGACTACACTGAAGGTGCCACATCCCACCCAATCTCATAGCTCCTATTACGCATGGCTAATATAGAGTTGCTATTGCTTTACTTTATTGTTATAATCACACTATGATAGGACTTGCATGTTAGTATGCTTTCTTGATGGCCTTTACCTTGACGCAACCTTACCCCTGCTCACCCTGCTGTTAGGCTAAGTCACATGTTTGCTGCTATATTTCACTGCATATTATTTCTACTATGCTTATATATACCATATTGATGCGTGGTGGAAACTGGAGTTATCTGGACTATGGGGAGAGTGCTGCGTGTGTGACTTGGGTGTGTGGAGGGTAAGGGTTGTGTTGACCAAGTTAGAGTATACGATGAGCCTAGGGCAAGTCTTGCCGTGAGGTGCTACCTAGGCACCCCTAGAATGGATACCTGTGGTGGGTAAATGGTGATATGAGGTGGCCCTAGGTGTGAACCTATGATGGGAGGAGCCTGGGGTGGAGGTGCTGTGGTGGCATGGTAAAACCCTGATGAAGACATTCTGGCTTGGTCATCTCTAAGGACTTACTAGTACTCAGACTCACCGAGAAGCCTTACGTACCACTCGCCCTATATGGTGTGGGATGGCTGGACTACTTGGTAGGATATTGCCACTACTGCTAGGATGATAGCGGACAGTGCAAGGAGGTATGGGGCACGGAGGATTTCCCCCACACCCTTCCGAGACTTTATGGAGACTTTGTGGACCTGGCTCATGACTCACAGTTTCAGCCACCCTAGACTAGACTTGGGGTGTACCAGGGCTGAATGGTAGAGTGGCATTATCCTAGGCTAGCAAGCGGCTGGAATTAGCCCAGTTGACGATGGTCAGCGAAGAAGGCAGACCTTGTGGTTATGTAAAACCTCTGCAGAGTGTATGGTTGATCGATTGATACATATGCCGGCTAGTCGGCTATGGACCTTTCCTAGGTTTTGCTTAAACTAGATAGCAATATGAGTCCTTCTCTTCTTTCCCTGTGAGAGAGTGTCGGTCATAGCCAGGGGCTATGGGCCATGAGATAGTGCCGAGAGGGAGTTGGCCTATCGACTGAGCGATGGTATGGTGATGATATGGAGATGGTGGTATATCGATCCCAGGATTGAAACCTGGCTCTGGACAGAAATGGGGTGGAATGTGTGTGGGAATGGTGTTAAAACTTGACTATACTATTATATACTTGATATGCTAATACATAGGAAACCCCAGCCTTATAGGGTCCTTTTGATTATATCCAACTTGCATCCAATTTCCACAAAGCATAGCTCATAGGGTGGGAGTGGCCAGTACAAATCGTACTGATAAACTTTGGCACACAGGTTCTGCTGAGGAGTATAGCTCTGAGGAGTTTGATGGTTGAGGGGTTCGTTCCTACACTCAAGTTTTGGTGATCTTATCTCCAAGCTGTTCTAGATGAATGCTACTTTTGATTCCATTGATGCGGCGATATAATAATTTATGTAATTCTACACTTTATGTACTCTGATATTATCGTTGTATGAATGTGGTATTTGACTTGAATTTGGGTAATATGATCTACAATGGTCGTAACACACTTTGACTCTGTGGATTTCCCTTCATGGAAATCAGGTCGTTTCAGTTGGTATCAGAGCCATACTTGACCCTAGGACGAAACCCTCAGAAATGGACGATAGAATAGGACGTGAACAGCCCATCTTTCAGTTATATACCGACCCTACATTTACTTTTATGCAAGGCTTATCTATTTATTGACCTACTAACACCTGTTTCCTTAAAACATGCAGATGGCAACGAACGTCGAATGGCCACCTCTAGGGCCGCTACCTCTAGACCATGCCAAGCTTACCTTCGACTTACATGAGCTCGGGGGTTTTGCACAGACCCTCTACCGAGTTCTTATCAAGTTAGGAGTCCCTGATGAGCTTGTCAAGGTTACCTACACTAGGAAGTCAACTTAGGAAGGAGGAATCGAAGGACCGGTTGACACCTTAGTCGAGTTCCCAGCTAGCACTACCTTACCTTCTGTGGGGGTATTAACCCTTATACCCTTATAGGTAGGCTTGGGCCGACCCGGACCAGGGGGTTGGGCCCACCAAAAGATGACGCATGGCCTGGCCAATCTGTTTGGAGTCCCACGCAAGGAATCAAGACAGATTTGGAGATCAAGCAAGATCCTGGTCGGTTAGAGTAGGAATCCTTATCTGGCCTCCTATGGCAATTGTAACTGGTTAGGATTAGTTTCTAGATCTGTAACCCTACCCCCTGGACTATATAAGGCGGGCAGGGGACCCCTCTAAAAAACATCTCTCATTGACATATAGCAATACAATCGGATGTAGGACGTAGGTATTACGCCTTCACAACGGCCGAACCTGGATAAAACCTCGTGTTTGTGTTGCATCACCATCTTGTTTGTAGCTTGCGCATCTGTCTGCCAATAATCTACTACCTTGGGCATACCCCTAGGTAGACTGCCGACCATATTTCGTCGATAGTGGCGCGCCAGGTAGGGGGTGTGCGTACTGCTCTCTAGGCGAACAAGATGGCCATCATCCCTGGTTCCATGGCTACGCTGAATGGCCTTGTGTTCACCGTCAGCCAGATCACCTGGACCACCGGCTCCGACGATTTCATTGCCATGACCACGGAGGAGGCGTGGATTCAATCTATGTCGACCACTGCTTCACCTGCATCAGCTATGGCTCCAACCATGGTGGATCTGGCCCTAGCCACACCAGCATCGTCTTCAGCCACACCGACAACCCGTCGTCTGCTTCCTCGCTACAAAGGGAGGCAGATCGACAACACCAACCTGCTTGACTCCATCGATCAGGTCAGCACCAAACTTGCTGAAACCCTAGCTCTGGTAAGTTCGATTCAAAGTCAACCTAATGAATAGGTAACTATTATCCATAATGGATCTACCTAACCAGCTCAGGCCAGTCATCCTGCACGACTTGGTACGGATCTCGTGGTCACATCTACTCCTAAAGGGTGCTCTATTCATCATCGGCCAGCCCCCACGATAGGTCTCCAGCTCTCCAAGTATGAAGCCCTAATGAAGAACTACCAGGCCTAGCCCTATGACCTGCGCAACTTCGTCAACATGGTTCGGATTGAGGATTGTCAGGAAGGATCCATCCACATAGTTCAAGAGGGTGGCTCAAGCTCCTCGTCTGGCATCACATCTAATGCTTCCGTCCACACCAAGCTCCAGCACCATGGTGATGAAGGCATTGAGTATGATCTAGATATCCCAGACCACGCCCCAGGATTCCCATGATTCCCATCTTTCCCACCAAGGTGAGGGGACTTGATCAATGTTGTCAGCAATGATGAACCACCGGTAGTCGGTGAAATAGAACAAGAAAGGCTAGCACACGAAGCACACAATATTGACCAGTTTAATCACCAACAAATCAAAGCCGAGGCAGAAGAGGAGGCCTGACGTATAAGGGTCTAGCCACGCGACCTTAACAATGCCTTTGACAGGGTGGGGGACAAGCAGGTCTTTAGGACTCCAAGTGCCAATGTAGCTGTTGCTATGGCAACAATGCAATGACTACCCAATACCCCAAAAACTCAGGCAGTTCATGATGATATACAAGCTTACCTGACAGCTGCCATGGCCTAGACCATAGAGATTGTAAATCAAGCCCGGGCTCCATCCATCTCAGTCGAATCAAGCCACAGCCACCAGTACTCAAGCCGCTCACAACCACCCAACCAATGTGGCTCGCGCAACAACGACCCGTCAGACAACCGTCAAGGCAGAAACGGTGGCCATGATGGTGGTTGGGACGACAACCGCCATCGAGATGACAACCGTCGAGACAACTGCGATAATCGCCGTGATAACCATGGTCGCAGGTTTAATCTGGGTGGCAACCAGGATCGCCATGATGGCAATAACGATCTCCGCCATTACCTCAGAGAACGCGATCTGCACGATCACATTAACCAAAGAGCCAACAATCATGCATCCCATGAAAGCTATCACCGTATGGAATATGATACTGCCCATGGCCCTCTAGGTTTGAAGCAGTTTACTCTGCACCTTCGCCAAGTCATATGGCCTAAGAACTTCAAGCTCAAAAAACTTCAGAAGTACGATGGTAAGGAGAACCCTGAATTATGGGTCATGCTCTATGAAATCACGTGCAGATCAGCCATGGCTAATGAACACGTCATGTCTAACTACTTCCCAGTTGCTGTCGACCATGCAGGCCACCAATGGCTGGTCAGCTTGCCGGTGAACTACTTTGATTCTTAGCAAGAGCTCAAGCAAGCTTTCATCGACAACTTCATTGCTACTTGCGAGCAACCCGACAACAAATATGATCTGCAGCGGATTCGAGATCCGAAAGATGAGCTACTACGTGAGTACGTTTGGTGTTTCTCGGAGATGTGCATCAAGGTTCCGTCAATCTCCGACAATGAGGCAATTGAGGCTTTCATCACTAGTCTCCGCTTCCACGATGCCCTACGAGACAAGCTCCTCCACAAGAGACCTGAATCAGTCACAGTGCTCCTGCCACTGCCAAGAAATATGCAGATACCGATGATGCTAAAAAGATAATCATCAAAGAAGCAGCAAGGGTTCCACGCTCCGACCACCCCCCACACCACGACGACTACCATGGCAACCATGGTCAGAACGACAATTTTGATCGCCGCAACCAGCGTAATGACCCCCACGACCACCATGACCAGCATAATCAGTGGCATAATTGCCATGACAATTATAGGGGCAAGCGTGCTCGGGAAGACGATGGTGGGGTCAACACCATTAAGAAAGGTGGCAGACGTCACAACTACAAAGAAGACTATGCCAAAGCATTGAAAGGGCCCTGCCAGCTCCACCCCAAGTCAAACCATACCATGGAGAATTGCCGCGTTCTCAAGTCTATCTACACGCGTCAACAGGCTCCGGATACGTCTGACAAGCCTAACGACGCAGGGGAACAGCGCAACGAGGAGAACGATGATGAAGACGCAGATCCCCATCACAAGTACGTCAAGCCAACCGATCACGTCCACACCATCATTGGAGGCAAAGTGTCCATCGAGACCAAATGAGAACGCAAGCTGCTCGCCCACGCCTGCTTGAACGTGGCCAACACCGACAACCTCATCGCTGATCCACGGCTTCCTCCTTGGTCTCACCACGAGATCTCCTTCAGCAGAAATGACCAATGGGCTACAATACCTGAGCCAAGATGTTTTCTCTTGGTCCTCGATCCTTGTATCAATAAGGTTCAGTTTGATAGAGTGCTGATTGACGGCGGCAGTTCCATCGATATACTGTTTAAGAATAGTCTGCCAGCCCTGAAGATAACCCAGGCAGATCTTAAGCCATACGAGGCATAGTTCTGGGGAGTCCTCCTCGGATAGAGCTCCACACCTCTTGGGCAGATCATGCTACCTATGCAATTTGGTACCCTAGACCACTTCCGCATCGACTACATTAACTTCATGGTCACTGACTTCAAAGGCACCTACCACGCTATCCTTGGTCGACCAGTGCTCACAAGTTCATGGCCATACCTCACTACAGGTATTTGGTGCTCAAGATGCCTACTGAGAAGGGGGTTCTAACTCTCAAGGGCAACGTGTATGCAGCTTACACCTATGAGGATGACAGCTTCAAAATAGCAGAGGCTCACGACCTCTCTATTCGCATGGCCGAGACCACGCTTGACGCCAAGAAGACCCCAGCCGACCACCTGGAGATCCTAGAGCTCGAGGCCCCATGCAAGAACATCAAGTCCAAAGAGCACAAAGTGATCTAGCTAGTCGATGGTGATCCTAGCAAAACAGCCCTTATCAGGGCCAACCTGGATCCTAAATAGGAAGATGCGCTCGTCAGGTTCTTGAGGAACAACGTGAGCATGTTCCCATGGAAACCTACTGACATGCCCGGTGTACCTCGGAACTTGATCGAGCACTCCTTAAATGTCAATGGCAAGGCCAAACCTATCAAACAGAAGCTACGATGGTTCATTCACGACAAAAAGAAGGCTATTAGGGTAGAAGTTACACGGCTTTTAGTAGCCAAATTTATTAAAGAAGTGTATCATCCGGAGTGGCTAGCCAACCCGGTTCTTATACGCAAAAAGAATAATGAATGGAGAATGTGCGTTGATTACACTGATCTCAACAAACACTGCCCTAAAGACCCCTTCGACTTACCTCACATAGACTAGGTCATAGATTCAACTGGCGGTTGCGAGCTGCTTTCCTTTCTCGATTGCTACTCTGGTTATCACTAGATCGCTCTCAAAAAGGACGACCAGATCAAGACATCCTTTATCATGCCTTTCGGCGCTTACTGCTACACAACCATGTCCTTCGGGCCCAAGAACACCGGGGCTACCAACCAACATGCCATACAGGCCTACCTCAAAGACGAGATAAAAGATGACCATGTCGAGCCTTATGTTGATGATGTAGTTGTCAAAACCAAGGAAGTGTATACCCTTGTTGACAACCTAGAACGCACCTTTGCAGCCCTTAATACATTCCAATGGAAATTAAACCCAAAGAAGTGCATCTTTGGTGTTCCTTCTAGTATATTGCTTGGCAACGTCGTCAGTCACGACAGCATACGCCCTAACCTAGAGAAAGTCAAAGCTGTCTTGGACATGAAGCCGCCCAAAAAGGTGAAGGATGTTTAGAAGCTTACCGGATGCATGGCCACCCTCAGTCATTTCATATCAAGATTAGGCAAAAAAGGACTACCGTTTTCAAGCTGCTCAAAGCATCCAAGAAGTTTGAGTGGTCGGAGGAAGTAGACGCTGCCTTCACATAGCTGAAACAATTCCTTACATCACCTTCGGTCCTCACTGCTCCCAGAGAAGATGAAACCCTCCTGCTTTACATTGCGGCAACTAATCGAGTGGTCTCCACAGCCATGGTAGTTGAGCGCGATGAGCCTGGCCACGTCTATAAGGTATAGCAACAATCTATTTCATTAGTGAAGTACTCAATGAATCCAAGACCAGGTACCCACAGATTCAGAAACTGATCTATGCCATACTGATAACATCCCAAAAGTTGAAACATTACTTCGACAGATATCGTGTGGTGGTCATGACCCAGTACCCTCTGGGAGACATCATTTGCAACAAGGATGCGAATGGGCGCATCATAAAATGGGCAATGGAGCTATGCCCTTTCTCCTTGGAATTTGCAAGCCGTATTACAATCAAGTCTCAGACACTTGTCGATTTCATCGTCGAGTGGACAGACTTAAGCACACCTGCCTCTTAGGGGCCCGATGAGTATTGGAAGATATACTTCGACGGCTCTCTCAACATCAATGGTGCAGGAGTAGGAGTCCTTTTTGTGTCACCATCCAAGGAGCAGCTTTGATACGTCCTCAAGATTTATTTCCTGGCGTCTAATAACGCCCCCGAATACGAAGCATGCCTGCTTGGTCTACACATTGAGGTCAAGCTTGGTGTCAAATGTCTCTATGTCTACGGAGACTCTGCTCTGGTCATCAACCAACTCAACAAGGTCTGGGATATGACTAGCAAAAAGATGGATGCGTACTACAAATCTATCAGAAAGCTGAAAGGTAAGTTCTATGGCATCAAGTATACACATGTGGTTCGGGACAAAAATCAAGCAGCAGATGCGCTGTCAAAGTTAGGATCATCCTGAGCTAAAGTCCCACATGGCGTATTTGTTCAAGACCTGCTCACTCCTTCCATCGAAGATGAAGATCGTACGGTCGACAATCCTCTAGACCAGCTTTTGGTGGCTATAGTTCTAGCATCAAACTCCATCGAATTAACTCCGACCACTAAGGTGCCTGACTGGAGAGTACCTTTCGTCAAGTACCTGATAGATGGTAGCGGTTACACCGATCGGACAGAAAACGAATGCCTAATATGTCGCAGTAAGCAGTATCTGCTCGTCGATGGCAAATTGTGGTGCAAGAATGCAAAGGAGGAAATCTTGATGAAGTGCATGACCCAGGAGGATGGCGAACATCTCCTAGACCAAATCCACTTCGGCTCCTGTGGCAACCATGCGGCCTCGAGAACGCTGGTTGGCAAGGCTTTCTGAGCAGGGTTCTATTGGCCGTCAACGGTAGCCGAGTAGAGAAGCTAGTCTGCCATTGTGAGGGTTGTCAGTTCTTCACCAAGAGAATCCACATACCAGCACATGAGATTCAAACAATACCAGCCTCTTCGCCCTTCGCATGCTGGGGATTGGATATGATCGGGCCTTTCAAACCGACTCCTAGGAAATTTACATGTGTCTTTGTGCTGATCGACAAATTTTCTAAGTGGATAGAGTACATGCCTCTGGTACAGGTATCTTTAGAAAAGGCTGTCACGTTCATCGACCAGGTCATCCACCGCTTTGGCATACCCAACAGCATCATCACTGATCTAGGTACTCAGTTCATCGGGAATGCTTTTTGGGACTTCTACGATGAAAGGAGCATAGTAGTAAAATACATCTCGGTGGCACACCCAAGAGCTAATGGATAGATCGAGTGAGCAAATGGTATGATCTTGGACGCACTTAAGAAGAGGATGTACAGGGAAAATGATAAAGCCCCCGAAAGATGGCTCAAAGAGTTACCAGCCGTGGTCTGGGGTCTCAAAACCCAGCCTAGTCGCAATACTAGCGCATCACCATACTTCATGGTTTATGGAGCTGAGGCAGTGCTCCCAGCAGATATAGCCTTCAGATCGGCACGAGTAGAGAACTTCAACGAAGACAAGGCCAATGAAGTACGGGAGCTAGAAGTGAATAGTGTAGAAGAGAAGCGGCTCGATTTTTGTGTACGTATTGCCAAATACCTTGCTATTTTGCGCAGGTACTACAACAAGAATGTCAAGGAGTGGTTCTCCATTGTTGGGGACCGGGTCCTGAAGTGGAAAATGAATCAAGCTGGTGTCCACAAACTTACAACCCCATGGGAAGGGCCCTTCATGATCAAGGAGGTTACACGACCAATGTCTTATAGGTTAGCACACCTGGATGGTACAGACGTACCCAATTAATGGCACATCGACAAGCTTAGGCATTTCTATGCTTAACTACTAAGATATGTACTCCTCTTGTACTTTCGATTTAATTCAATAAAGCTATTATGATTTCTCCGACCACTCTAATGTGTCACTTCGAAGTCTATTGCCATTCTAACTCAACCTATCAAAACCGACCACCATTCCTTCCCAGGTTTTTGGAGCAGGCCCTGTGTCCGGTTCCTCCCAATGCGTGCATGGGATCTGCTCTCTATGCTATGGGTGATCGGCAGGTCCCCTCTAGTTTGACTTGTGTGCGTCTACATGTGCACAGGCTATGCACCTTACACTCTGACCACATGACAAACTAGGGCCATACAAACCTTTCAAGATGATGTATCGACTAAGCTAGTACAACTAAACAGAACGCTAACATGTTCTCACTTAGTTACACCAACACGAGATCCAAGCTTAAATACGTTTTCCACAAAACAAACAAGCTTATGTTGATATACAGTTATGTTATTACAAGCTTGCCTGAAAATGTCCAGGTTTACAATAACACAACTACATCTTCTTCTACAGCTATAGCCTATACTATTGGCTGGTCAGGGCACGTGGCACCTGCTGCTCGCTAGGCCTGACATCGTGCTCAAGTCTCGGGGACTCTTGTACTGGTCAAGCTGAAGAAGATGGCCCCACCGATGTCTGGCTAGTCGAGACCGCAGGCTTCGCCGGTTGGCTTAAAAATGACGGCGCTTCCAGCGGACTTATTGATGGCGTACCCTGTACAGGTGCTGTCCTACCTCCACATAGGTTAATATTGCCAATTATTTTTACTAACAAGTCTAGCTGGGTCATCCGAAGCTCCTCGGCCTTGTCTGGATCTACCTCCTTCGGGTATCCAACCTCTAGGTGCTTAAGATCGATCAAGGGGTAGTGAGCACGTACCATGCTTAGCACATGTGCGCCTATGTACTCACCCGCCTCCTTCACGAACTCCTAGAACCATCCCCATGCCTTTCGGCATCTATCGACCAGTCCCAGCTGTGGCGTCATGGCACGTCTTCTGTAAGCGCTGGATCGATAAGGTTAAGGACAGGCAAAATGCCCATTGCCACCTCCTGGCACCAGTTTTTCCATGTGTCCCGATCCTTGGTGATCTCTTGGCACTGTGCCTTCCAGCCATCATGGTCTTTTATCACAGTCTCCAGATGCTTCTTGGCATTAACTTTTAAAACTGGAAACCGCACAAGCTATCAAAACATCATACCGCGACAAGATAAGTTGGGCAACAAAAGTGAGCAAAGGGGTTTGGAAAACTTACTTTTTAGTTCCTCTTTCATCTTGGTCGCGTGGTCCCGGAGCTACGACTGGTCGTGCGCTAGTTTTCTGTTGTCCTCCTTCAGGCGGTCACACTCCACGACCGCACGACTATTCTCCTCTTGGAGACGGACCACTTCGGCTTCTAAGCCTGCACTACAGCTGTTACTACCAACAACGCAACAACACTTGTCATGCACTCATTGTGATAGAGTGACTACTTACTTGTTCTATCCTGCTCTTTGTTACTGAGCTGGACAACCAGGTTCTAGTTCTAGGACTCTTGCTTCGTCCTCTCATGGTTGACGGCTTCAAGTCGGTGGCGCAAGCGTTCCACTTCTGTCGCTAGCTCTTTATTGCTTGCAGTGATCCCCTCGATCTGGTCAAAGCATTTCTTATGGTACCTTGTGGTCTTCATTAAGTCCTGTGTGCAAAAAGCTAAGTAAGAAAGTTTGACTAAGACAACAAGATCAGGTGGTGAAGTAAAGCTTACCTGGACCTCCATCACCAGTGGTTTCGCTGCTCGTTCTACTTTTTTGGTCTCTTCAACCTCCGGGTTTTCCTTGTGAACAACCCATTGGTCGTTCTGCCAACACAACACATACACGTGTTGTCGCTTGTCCTGTGGACGGCCTAGGACCTCCTCCACTTCATCCTCTTTGGGCTCATCTTCGGGTGTCGGTGCTGATCCGACGTTAGCAGCTTCCACACTCACAAAAGCCTTCCCACGGTCTTTAGTGTCGGTGAATGTGGGTTGTGCTCTCACCTCCGGTTGTTGCTCCTTGGTTTGCTCCATCACCCTCGATGTTGAAGTATTGCCCTAAGCAGGTCGAGTGCTCGGAGCACTCATGCCTGGCTCAATCGGTACCTCGACCACCTGCTTGGGGACTGTTGTCTGACTGCTCCCCTGCTGAGGTAACGATGGATCTTCTGATATGGCTTCCTCGGTGACCGACCACTGGGTAGTCTATTCTGAATTTATTGGTGGAGCCACGAAACTTTCAGCCAGCTGGTCTAGACTTTCGATGGATGCCGAACTAGTACATCCGAAATAAGTTCAGAAGGCAGCCATATTCAATACAAATTGCTATCTTACAGCAAGGTTACAAATACTTACATGTTGGAGGCACGGAATGATGGTGCGAAGGCGCGTCTCTTCAGCCGTGCCTACTCCATGTGTTGTGCGGGTGACACCTGGTCTCCCTCTACATCTAGCACCATTGCTGGGCCTTGGTGCTTGACCCTTCCGCCGCTTGTCCTTCGCGCTGCAGTGGTCAGCGATGTAGGTTCCACCGGCACAGAGGAGCCACCCTACTCCATCGACTCCAGTTGCCTTCTCCTCTTTTGAGGGATGAGGTGAAAGTTGTCTGCATCCTCTCCCTCCTCTGTGTCATCGTCCGACAAAGTAAAGACCGTGTGACGACATTTGCTGGCCATCGGCCGCTTACCGACAGCTTTGGCTGCTGCCTCCTCTCCAACTCCGAGCACGGCCCAGTCGATGTCCTCGACCCCGATGCTAGTCTGGGTAGTTGGGTCAGCAACTTGCGGCCAATCTACACCAGAGGGTGGCGATACAAACACTGTTGCTCTATCCCAACCATTAATCTAGGAAACAAATAAGAGATAACACAGTAATTTTCTACTACAATATAAGACCACGGGTACAAGGCAAGATGAGTTACCTTTGGGGGAGGTCGAGCGAGCTTGAAAGCGTGCTTGATGTCGCTCAATCTGACATAATTTGGATCAGCTAAGTTAAATAGCTCTCCAATTCTGGCCCTGACTTCATTCTTATCAAGCGCCTCCTGCCTCGTCCTCGTCGGGTTTGCGCTACCTTGGTACTCGTAGCCAGGATGTACCCTCCTCTGATAGGGCTGGATCTGTCGGCTAATGAAGCTCCCAACCACGCTTGGACCGTCTAGTTTCTTCCATGGGATCATCTCAAATATTTCTAGAATCCATTCCAGGTGCTCGGGCTTCTCTGACCAGCTAGTCCTCTTCTCCAGAATGAACCCCACGTCGCACAGTGTGATCGCATTTGGCTCTCTGTGGATGTAGAACCATTTCTTGTACCAGTCATCAAGCGACGTGTTCCATGGGCAATGCAGGTACTGGGCCTTCATTCCGTCATAGAGATTGAGGTACACACCTCCAACTATCTTCGAGCCGCCGCTTCCTTTCTTCCACAGACAGAAAAGATGGCGAAAAAATTGAAATGGGGCTGGAAGCCACCATATGCTTCGCAAAGATGAATGAAGGTGGAGACAAGGAGGATTGAGTTGGGATGTAGATTGCAAATCCCAATCTCATAGTACAGACAAAGCCCCTGAAGGAAAGGATGTACCGGAACCCCAAATCCCCACTTAAAGAAGTCTTCAAACATCACGATCTCACCTGGTTGTGGATCAGGGTACCCTTCACCCTTCGGCGTGCACCAGCCTACGAGCTCCTTATTATGGAGTACTCCCATGGTGACAAGGTCTTCAATGGTCTACTCATTGCTTCTTGATTTCCACCACTCCTTCGCCATGACTCCTGCTTTCTTCTATGCATCACTTTTTGCCATGAATCTGGACTTAGCTGATGAATGAGGAAACGATGGAGGATTGATTGGTGGTGATTTTGGAGGTATTAGGGTTGGCAAGAGGAAGAAGAAGGCTGTGGCTATAAATGGCAATGAGTTTCAGTAAAAGGAACTTACCTATCCTATACCGTATTTAACCCGAGAGTTATGCCGTTTCGTCTGCCCGAGATTCTTGGGAGAAGTGCGCACGCGCTACAGACGGTTGTTTTCATAGCCTCGAGATCTATGCCGGTATATGTGCCTCTTCGTGGCCAGTGTATGTGCCTCTTCATTGCAAGTGTGAGAAGGCCCACACTGACGCATCTACTTACAGGTGTCACGCAACTGTTTGCTTGAGAAGACAATAAGGCAGTATGAAAAGACAAAAAGATAGTATGACGTGCTATACCTGTCTACTTTTTTTGACCAGATGTGTTAGATTGGACTTGATGGAGCAAGTAAATAAAAAAATACAATAAATAAAAAATATATAAAGTACAAGTGGGTTATGGTCTTTCGCCCCACTTCTCGTGCTTGGGGACTGTCTAGACCACCATCGTGCTCGGGAACTGTCCAGACCACCATCGTGCTCGGGGACTGTCCAGACCACCTTTGTGCATGTGGACTGTCTAGACCACTATCGTGCTCAGGGACTACCCAAACCACCTTCGTGCATGTGGACTGTCTAGACCACTATCGTGCTCGGGGACTGCCCCGACCACTCTCCAAAAATTGCTCGTAGATCGCTCTCCTTGGCTACATGTGATTTGTACTCACATACAGTCGAGAGGCATTTATTTAGACCTTGCTACAAGGCTGATAACTCGCCTTCCAGCTAGCTTGGGGACTACATCGGTACGATGCACCTGCCGGTGCATCTCGTATTGCTTGTACGATGATTGGATTCTCAACTTCAGTGGAAATTCTTTTTAGACCCTGGCACCACGTGCCTACGTCACCTACTACCAGGCTCAGGGACTAAGTGGGCGCACTTCACCTTGTGGTGAATGTGTTTATTTTATCGATCCCTACGCTTGCAACGTTAGCCAGAACTACTATTGTCCAAGGGTCACTTACATTTCTTTTTAGAAATACAAGTGGGCACACTTGATAAGGATAGAAATCTTTTTCTTTTTTCTTTAGAGCACCATGCATTCTTCGGACAACCAGAATCTTTGGCTATAATCGTGGTCTACCACTTTCTGTTCTAACCAGAATACTGGCACATTTGATTGGTCAATGTTTCAATCAATTGGAGATGACTAGAAGATGGATCGCATTAGCCGAAGGAGATCGAACGGCGTGTCGCAGCATAATACATGGAGCTCGGGGACTAGCTGTGGGGGTATTAACCCCTATACCCTTACAGGTAGGCTTGGGCCGGCCTGGGCCAGGGGGTCTGGCCCACCGGAAGATGGCGCGTGGCCCGGCCAATCTATTCGGAGTCCCGCGCAAGGCATCAAGATAGATTTGGAGATCAAGCAAGATCCTGGTTGGTTAGAGTAGGAATCCTTATCTGGCCTCCTATGGCAATTGTAACTGGTTAGGATTAGTTTCCAGATCTATAACCCTACCCCCCAGACTATATAAGGTGGGCAGGGGACCCCTCTAAAAAAACATCTCTCATTGATATATAGCAATACAATCAGACGTAGGACATAGGTATTACGCCTTCACGGTGGCCGAACCTGGATAAAACCTCATGTCTGTCTTGCATCACCATCTTGTTTGTTGCTTGTGCATCTGTCTACCGACAATCTACTACCTTGGGCATACCCCTAGGTAGACTGCCGACCATATTTTGTTGACACCTTCTATCCTAGCTTTCACCGAGTTGACCATAGAGGACACAGTTGAGGAGGGACTGCGAGTTGTCTCACACAAGGCACTTTGCAGAGTGATGAGGGACCACTATGAGCACCTGAAGACGATAGAGTTCCATCTACTTCCCCAGGTCCTCGACCTCAGCCTTACCCCTAGTGAGCAAAGTTTCATAGACGGCAGAGTTATCTTTGCCAAAGAGGACAGATGCCTTCACGTCTCGGCTATCCACCTACTAGAGCAGGACAGGTACGTGACCCAGCTTGAGCAGAGGAGATGTTAGGACTAGGCCCTTCTATGGGAGTACTAGGAGCAAGACTCGTAGGGAGCACAGGAGCGAGCTAGTCTGCTTGAGACAGTTGCCAAGCTATAGGATGAGCTCAACCATCGTGAAGAAGTCCATAGAGCCGAGGTCGCTGACTTACAGGACAAAGCCGCCGACCTAGGCAATAGGAACTGCTACCTCGATAGCAAGGTCTTGGAGCTGTAGAGAGAGTTGGACGATAAGAAGGCCGAGTTCAACCATAGAGGAGACAGAGAGAGGTCCGAGGGGATTGATATGCTAAAAATCCAATCTCAGAACAGGATCATGACTCAGGAGCTAGAGGAGTTTAGGAAGAAGGCCATTCACAACCAGGGTCACCTGATCGAGGCACTTAGGCAGAACGAGTACCTATAGGACAAGTGTGAGAGGACTTGGTAGGCATGGTAGAAGTCTGACAAGAAGCGCCTCAGGGAGATGAAGGGTATGTGGGATCAGCTACCCAAGGAGATTCGCAGCAAGACAAAGCCTAGGATAGAGGAGTTTGAGTTAGCCCTGACTCACCTCAACCTAGATGCCTGCCCTACCCTACCTGGAGCCAAGCCTACTAAGGAGCTCACCAAGGCCTTGAAGTATGTGTCCCAACTTCACAAGTCTAACGAGGAGATCAAGATCGAGAACAGTCGTTTCCCAGCTACGGTGTACGAGTTAGAGTAGATGACCCTGCATGGTCATGAGTCATGTCAGTGGCTTCCATAAGTTGTACCCCATGATGTACCCCTTATGAGATGTAATATGAGACACTATGCGTAGTACGATTCTCGTGAGTCTTCAAGTGTAGCTACTGGAGATGATGCTATGTAATAAAACCCATGTAATGAATGTTTTGGATCTTATTGCATCTTATGGATCTTATTGCTTCTTTGTAATGAGTGTTGGATAGTACAAATGTTTTTCTTTAAATTGTTAAAATCATGTAATCATACTGAATTATAAGCACTTATGGCACAAACACTAAAATTCCAATGATCCGTGTAGCAAATACCGAACTGCCGATCTGCTCGCCTAATGAATCGTGGACGTGCACCCACCCTCGAACTAGTCGAACCAAATGAGGGGCATGGTGGCAACAACCATGGCCATGGCCATGGTTGTGGCCATAGATGTGGAGGGATACCCTTCAACCTAGAGAATACCCCGCCGCTTGTTGAGGAGAACATTCCGCCGCCACCACCACCGAACCTGGCAGAGGTGATGGCGCAATAGACCTAGCTTCTTGCAGCTCTTGTAGATAGAGCAAACCATCACCAGGGAGGTCAGCAGAATGACTTCCAAAGGAAGTTGGCGGGATTTATGAAGCTGAGGCCACCTACCTATGATGTCACCGACCCTAACCCACTTGTAGCCGATGACTGGCTCAAGGAGGTGGAAAAGAAGCTCGACCTCACCACCTTCACCGATGATGAGTGTGTTGGAGCTGCCACACACCAGCTCATAGGTGTAGCGCGCACCTAGTGGGACAGTTTTAGTGATTCCCATGAGGACCCTGCCAACATCTCATGGGATGTGTTCGTCGAAGCATTCACTGGGTATCACATTCCCAAGGGTATCATGGAAGCCAAAGCCGAGGAGTTCCACAACATCAAGATGGGAAAGGACAGGGTGACTGAGTACACCACTCGCTTCACCAACCTTCTACGCTATGCACCTTCCTATGTTGTGAACTCTAAGAAGGAGAAGCTATACTATTACTACAAGGGACTTAACCCGCACATCAAGCTAAAGTTTGGCAGTATTGAGAGTAGCACGCTGCGTGCTCTAGTGGATCGCTGCATCCAGATCGAGAAGGACCGTGCTGAAGCTAGAGAGGAGTATAGGGAGAGGAAGCGTAAGCCTGAGGAGTCCTTTTGTGGCCATGATCGCAAGAGGTTCTGTAGAGATGCACCATCCAGGGAACGCTATCACCACAACAGGGATGACAACCTTGGATCGAGTAGGGGTGGTGGAGGCTACACCACCAAATACTCCCGCCCTATTCAGGATTGTTACACCTGGGATCGTTATGCTCAGGACCGCAACACTTAGGATCATTCCAACCGTCCCCGCTCAGCGAATGAACGCCCAGCACAAAACCGCTCTGCACCAAGCACTGAAAACTGGAAGGCACCCACGCCAACCCCTACAGGTAGTGCGCCTTTCACCTGCTTCGCTTGTGGCCAACCAGGTCACAAAGCCGCTGAGTGCCCTCAAAACTCAGCCGCTCAGAAGTCTCAGTTCAAGGGATCTGCTACTCGTGGACGTCTCAACCATCTGGACACTGAGGAAGCACAGGCTACCCCTAACATTGTGTATGGTATGTTTTTAGTTAATGGCAATACTGCATCAGTTCTATTTGACTCTGGAGCAACTTGTTCTTACATATCATCCAAGTTTGCACGAGAGCATGACCTTCCTATAACCCCACATGGAAAGCCTATCATCACCAGCTCACCTTTAGGAGACCTAAAGTGCACCCACATCTGTAAGGGAGTGAGTCTTACCATTGAGGGTCTTATCTTTGAAGCCGACCTAACCCTGTTACCTTCCACGAGCCTAGATGTCATCTTAGGTATGGATTGGCTAACCATTCACTGAGGTATCATATCATGTTCACCTAGATACGTCCAAGTGACCCACCCATCAGGCCAAGGTATTAGGTGTGAACCTCAGTTCAAAAAGTCCACTTCTATCCTATGTGCCCTTAAAGCCAGTTCAGAATCACAAAAAGAGGAGAAGACAATTCATGATGTGCCTATGGTCAGAGACTATCCTGATGTATTCCTTGAAGAATTACTAGGTATGCCACCAGACCGTGATGTAGAGTTCATCATTGATGTTTTGCTGGGAACAGGACCCATTGCCAAGAGACCCTATTGCATGTCAGTTGATGAACTAGCCGAGCACAAGAAATAGCTTGATGAGCTCATCTCGAAGGGGTATATCTGACCCAGTGCTTCACCCTAGGGATCCCCTATTCTGTTTGTTAAGAAGAAGGATGGCTCGATGAGAATGTGCATTGATTACCGGAACTTGAATGCAGTCACCATTAAGAACAAGTACCCTCTGCCAAGAATTGATGATCTGCTTGACTAGCTCAGAGGTGCCAAGTATTTCTTCAAGATTGATCTCAGATCTAGCTATCATCAGATGAAGATTCGAGAGAGTGACATCCCGAAGACAGCTTTTGTGACTAGGTATGGGCAATTTGAGTTCACTATGGTGTCCTTTGGACTCACGAATGCTCCCGCCTACTTCATGAACATGATGAATAAGGTTTTCATGGATGATCTAGATAAGTTTGTGGTAGTATTCATTGATCACATCCTTGTTTATTCACCCACCACCGAAGAACATGAACATCATTTGAGAACTATGCTTGAGAAATTAGCCCAACATCAGCTCTACGCAAAGTTCAGCAAATGCAAGTTTTGGCTATAGAAAGTTGCCTTCCTAGGCCATGTACTATCAACTGAAGGTGTTGCAGTTGACCCAGCTAAGATTGAAGCTATGAAAGAATGGGATCAACCTCGTAATGTGACTGAAGTCAGAAGTTTCTTGGGATTGGCTGGATATTACTGTCGATTCATCAAGAACTTTTCCAAGATTGCCCATCCATTAACAAACCTTCTAAAGAAGACTAAGGAGTTTGAATGGATGCCCGAGTGCGAGCAAAGATTCTAGGAATTGAAATAGAAGCCTACCACAACCCCTGTGCTAGCATTGCCTAATATTAGCAAAGATTTCGTGGTCTATTGTGATGCATCCCATCAAGGACTTAGATGTGTATTGATGCAAGGTGGAAGAGTGATAGCTTATGCTTCTCGACAGTTGAAAGAACACAAGAACCGTTACCCTACTCATGATCTTGAGTTAGCAGCAGTTGTGCATGCCTTGAAGATCTGGAGGCACTACTTGATAGGCAACAAGTGTGATATCTACACCGACCATAAGAGCTTGAAGTACTTTTTCACTCAAAAAGATTTGAATATGAGGCAACACCATTGGCTAGAGTTGATTAAAGACTATGACCTAGAAATTTACTATCATCCGGGAAAAGCTAATGTAGTCGTAGATGCTCTCAGTCGCAAGAGTTACTATCACACTCTGATCACAGAATCCGTACCACCTGAACTCAAGGAAGAGATTGATGATTTCCTACTTGAGATACTACCACATGGCTTGTTGAATGAGCTTAGAGATCTTAGAGATCGCATTCGTCAAGCTTAGAAAAATTGTGAAGAGATCAAATATCTCTGTGGTCTGATGAAACTAGGCTACAAGACCAACCACCATGAAGATGAACAAGGAACCATCTAGTTCAAGGACAGAATATGTGTACCTTTTGATCCAGCACTATGAGAGGAAATTCTGTTAGAGGCCCATGATTCTAAGTATTGTATTCACCCTAGAGGTTCAAAGATGTATCAAGACTTGAAGAAACACTTTTGGTGGAAAAGCATGAAGACAGACATTGCGGGACATGTGGCATGATGTGACACCTGTAATAGAGTCAAGGCTGAACATCAAAGGCCTACAGGATTGTTAAAGCCTCTTGACATTCCTGAGTGGAAATGGGAGAGCATAGCCATAGATTTCATAGTTGGATTGCCCCGTTCATAGAAAGGCAATGATTCCATTTGGGTGATTGTTGATCATTTGACCAAGGTTGCTCACTTGGTACCAGTTAAGACCAAGACCGATGCCGAAAAGTTAGCAGATCTATATGTTGAGCATATTCTCAGACTGCATGGAGCTTCCTCTAGTATTGTATCTGATCGTGGTCCTTAGTTTATGTCCCGATTCTAGGAAGCCCTACACAAGTCCATTGGAACCAAACTTGATTTCAGTACCGCTTATCACCCATAGACAGATGGATAGACAGAATGAGTGAATCAGATCTTAGAAGACCTGCTTTGCGCTAGTGTACTGAATTATGGCTCTAATTGGGAGAAATGCCTACCCTATGCAGAGTTCTCTTACAATAATAGCTACCAAGCCAGTATCAAGATGTCACCGTTTGAAGCTCTATATGGCAGACCTTGTAAGACACCTTTGATGTGGTCTCAACCGGGGGAAAGATCGTTCTTTGACTCTGCTAAGATTCAAGATGCCGAAGAAGGAGTTGCTCAAGTAAAGGAGAATTTGAGAATTGCCCAAAGTCGATACAAGAGCTATGCTGACAAAAGAAGAAGAGAACTTGAGTTCAATGTGGGAGACTTCATCTATCTCAAGGTATCCCTGCTACATGGAACTGTCAGATTCCACATGAAAGGCAAGCTTGCCCCTAGATTTGTTGGGCCATACAAGATACGCAAGAGGATTGGAAAACTCGCTTACAAACTTGAGCTACTTGAGGAATTGGTGGGTGTACATCCCGTGTTTCATGTATCCCAGCTATGCAAGTGTTTGAGAGTGCCCGATGAAGTGATCCTGACTGATACACTCGACATTCAGAACACTCTCGAGTATAAGGAGCATCCTATCAGAATTCTGAGTAGAGACACAAAAGAGACCCGAAGCAAAACTATTCCTATGTGCAAGATCCAATGGAGCAATCACACTGAGAGAGAAGCAACATGGGAGAAAGAGTCTGACCTTTGGCTACAACATCCTTATCTCTTCGAAGGGTACGTTACGCTTTAATCTCGGGGACGAGATTCTATTAAGGGGGTAGGACTCTAACAACCCAAAAATCCACACACCAAAAATTCCAACTACAAAATTTTTTCTTCAAAGCCCTATGTGATGTTGACTGACACATGTAGAAGCCAAACCCTAGTTTTGGATTGGATGTGACCCAACTAGGTTAAAATCATGAGCATAGTCTGGTTTTATGCCACATGTGTAATTAAAATTCCTAAATAAATAAATCATGCATGCATCCTTAATCCCACTTGTGATTTGGATCCTCTTGCCTTATGTGATGTTTAACTAACTTACTTAATATTTATGACAAACCCTAAATAATGAATTATTTGTTGGAAGAATAAAACACCCCTATATAAAAACTTCAACTATTTTTGTATAACAAAAATAGCCAATAATCCCTAATATATGGGATGTATTTTGACCACCAATTGAAACACCTTGTGGGACCCACTACATGACTCGAAGCTCAAGTTTAAACTCTAACTAAATTTGAATCGAAGCAAGAGAAAGAAAAGGAAAACAAAATAGAAAAAGAAAAAGAAAAAGAGAAAGGAAAGAAGAGGGAGCAGCAGCAGCCCAGGCCTACTTGGCCTCGTAGCCCAGCCTGTTCAGCCCAACTCGCGCCCACCTTTCACCCCGTGCACGCACAGTGGCCCACCAAGCCAGCCCACGAAGGCAGCCCAGCAGGACGCCCACGCCAGCACGCCCTTCACCCAGCCGTAGCCGCTGCCAAGCAGGACCTAGGTGTCATCACCCACCTCAGTCCCCCCTGCTTTCCCCGACCATAGGGCAGAGCTGGGAGCGGGGGCTCCACGCAACCTGCCTCAGCCACACGATCACGCCACCAACCGATCGGGTGCGCTCGAAGATGCCAGCCGGATCGACCAAGCCTGATAGGGCCACACCCGCGGCGTGACCCTACCCCCCCCCCTCACGCACGCCCCACCCATCACTGTCGTGGCCCTATCCTACATTTCCTTGGCCACAACGCATCCTCTACGCACCCTCGCTGCCAGGTGGAGCCCACTTCCAGGCGATAACGACAGCAGGAGCACACTTGGCCACTTGATCACGCCGAGCCATGATCGCCATCCGATCCCATCCGTCATTGGTGAGCTTTGGAGCTTGGGGCTATAAAATGATGCCTAGAGCGCCCTAGGGTTCCTCAGCCCACCGCCATCATTCAGTGGCCCAATTGCCTACACCACTTTGAGAGAAGAGGGCCGAGAGGAGGACCCAGAGGAGGGAGGTGAGCAGGGAGCTCGGAGTCATCAACCACTGGAGCTCAGAGCACCGGCCCGAGCGCCTACTCCGATGACGCGGCTTCCACCACTAGGCAGTAGCTCACCACCGCACCACCACCTAACACCACCAAGCACCGCACGGTGAGCCTCTCGCTGCTGAGACCTCCTCCTAGCCCCATGGACGCCGATGCACGCACATGCGCCAAGCACGCCGTGGTGATGTCGAGCCATCTCGACTCGAGCATGCCAATGCAAGCCACACACACGATGCCCTACACACACGCGCGCCCTGCACCGCCACATGCCATGCGCAATGTCGAGCCGAATCAACATGAGAACGCGTTCTAGCACGCATGGGCGTGCACACCATAGCCATAAACACGGCCATGGCGAAGCCACCGTGGCCGCATCACCGCGGTAGAGGTGATGCCACCACCTTGGCTGGCTCCTCCTCGCCGCGGAACATGCCACGCTCACAATTGAGGTAGACAAAGGCCACCGGAGGACCCCCGTTTGACCACACCATGCCACGGTTAGAGCATCGCTGCAACCGCTTCGACTCCACCATGGCCAGGACCGCTGGGAGCGCCTGGCGCCTCCTTGTCTCACCCACCCTGTTCACTGGAGCCACGGGAAGCTCACGCGCCCTGCCAAGCATGCTCCCAGCCACCACATCGCCCTACCGCCATCAACATGCCACAGCCAAACCTCTGCCACCATGGCCAGCCCCATGGGGAGCCCTACTTGTCGCTTCGACCTCACCATCATGTTTGTCATAGCGGGGCGATGCTTTTGCCCACCTAAATTGAACACCAGCGCCACGAGTGAGGCTCGCTGGGGAGCTCACCACCGGTGGGAGCACACCAGGGAAGAAGAAGGGGATTTTCCCCTCGCCGGCCACATGTTCGTGCACTTGGTGCATGTGAACTGAACCCTAGGAAGGAGTAAGTGGACCAAGTCCTTCATAGACCGGCTCTGCGGTCTATGGACCAACGTAGGCGGGTGCACCATGAACCGTGCCTCACCAACGCCTACGGACCATGGCCCGTTAGTGGCCCAGTAAGACGACATGGCCGCAAAAGCGCACGCCACGTGGCGGGCCAAAGCCCAGCCCGTATCTAGGCCCAACCGGCCCAGTTTGGACCCGGCCTGAGCTGACCGTTGACCAGGCCCACAAGTTAGTGACATAGAGCCGCTGGACCCACATGTTAGTGGGTGACATCATGCTGACATCATGATGACATCATGCGGGTCCCACCTGTTAGTGATAAACACAGCCGAGGTGACATCATGATGATGTCAGCTGCTAACGTCAGCAGCTCTAGACCCACCTGTCAGTACCAGAGCCGAGATGATGACGTCATGCTGACATCATACTCAGCATGCCACGTGGACCAACAGGAGCGTGACACATGCCAGCACGATACTAATTCAGCCTATTCCCATTTTTAGAAATGACTGAAACTTCAGAAATTCATAACTAATTCATACGAACTCAGAAAAATACAAGACCAGGACCAAAATTCATCTAAAATCGAGCTCTATGCAATGAACCCATGTTTGAGTGCAGTTGGCTCTTTTGAATTTTCATTGCTTTTTATGCTATTCTATAGACGTCGCTAACGCGACTATAATGCGATCGGTTGCAGACTCGAAGGAGAACCAGATGGACAAGGACCGAGAGTTCCGTGAGGAGTACAGAGACGACTACACTGAAGGTGCCACATCCCACCCAATCTCGTAGCTCCTATTACGCATGGCTAATATAGAGCTGCTATTGCTTTACTTTATTGTTATAATCACACTATGATAGGACTTGCATGGTAGTATGCTTTCTTGATGGCCTTCACCTTGACGCAACCTTACCCCTGCTCACCCTGCTGTTAGGCTAAGTCACACGTTTGCTGCTATATTTCACTGCATATTATTTCTACTATGCTTATATATACCATATTGATGCGTGGTGGAAACTGGAGTTATCTGGACTATGGGGAGAGTGCTGCGTGTGTGACTTGGGTGTGTGGAGGGTAAGGGTTGTGTCGACCAAGTTGGAGTATACGATGAGCCTGGGGCAAGTCTTGCCATGAGGTGCTACCTAGGCACCCCTGGAATGGATACCTGTGGTGGGTAAATGGTGATATGAGGTGGCCTTGGGTGTGAACCTGTGATGGGAGGAGCCTAGGGTGGAGGTGCTGTGGTGGCACAGTAAAACCCTGATGAAGACATTCTAGCTTGGTCATCTCTAAGGACTTACTAGTACTCAGACTCACCGAGAAGCCTTACGTACCACTCACCCTATATGGTGCGGGACGGCCGGACTACTTAGTAGGATATTGCCACTACTGCTACGATGATAGCGGATAGTGCAAGGAGGTATGGGGCACGGAGGATTTCCCCCACACCCTTCTGAGACTTCATGGAGACCTTGTGGACCTGGCTCATGACTCACAGTTTCAGCCACCCCAGACTACACTTGGGGTGTACCAGGGCTGAATGGTAGAGTGGCATTATCCTAGGCTAGCAAGCGGTCGGAATTAGCCCAGTTGACGATGGTCAGCGAAGAAGGCAGACCTTGTGGTTATGTAAAACCTCTACAGAGTGTATGGTTGATCGATCGATATATATGCCGGCTAGTCGGCTATGGACCTTTCCTGGGTTTTGCTTAAACTAGATAGCGAGATGAGTCCTTCTCTTCTTTCCTTGTGAGAGAGTGTCGGTCATAGCTAGGGGCTATGGGCCATGAGATAGTGCCGAGAGGGAGTTGGCCTATCGACTGAGCGATGGTATGGTGATGATATAGAGATGGTGGTATATCGATGCTAGGATTGAAACCTGGCTCTGGACGGAAATGGGGTGGAATGTGTGTGGGAATGGTGTTAAAACTTGACTATACTATTATATACTTGATATGCTAATACATAGGAAACCCTAGCCTTATAGGTTCCTTTGATTATATCCAACTTGCATCCAATTTCCACAAAGCATAGCTCATAGGGTGGGAGTGGCCTGTACAAATTGTACTGATAAACTTTGGCACACAGGTTCTGCTGAGGAGTATAGCTCTGAGTTTGACGGTTGAGGGGTTCGTTCCTACGCTCGAGTTTTGGCGATCTTATCTCCAAGCTATTCTAGATGAATGCTACTTTTGATTCCACCGATGCGGCGATGTAATAATTTATGTAATTCCACACTTTATGTACTCTGATATTATCGTTGTATGGATGTGGTATTCGACTAGAATTTGGGTAATATGATCTACAACGGTCGTAATACACTTTGACTTTGTGGATTTCCCTTCGCGGAAATCAGGTCGTTTCAGGTACAAGAAATGGGTTCCTCATAGATCTGGCAAAGGTACCACAAGGCTTTGCGGGCCACAACCTAGTAGATGTCCACAAAGCAAAACCCAATTGCAGTCACATTCTAGGCTTCAGTGATGTCGAGGAACTCTTCACTCTTCCCAATGTAGACGGTAACCTCACACCGCTCAATGTCGTGCTTCTCATACTCATGGCCCTCATACTCAGGATGATCTTTGACTCCAAGCTTTTGCAGGGTAGCATGCAAGAATCTAGGGAAATCCTCAATGTTTAGGCAGTAACTACTAACCCAGGCTCCTGCCATTCCTGGTGATGGTTGCAAAGAAGGACTGAGCGAAAAGCTTGCTCAAAAGAAAAACTAGATGAGATAAAGTGCGCCGAGTGGTGGTACCAATGGCTAAGCTAGGCCTTGCTTATAATGGCAGAGTGGTCAGTGGTCCTAGCATAGTCCAGTAGGGTTCCTGCGTGGGATCACTATGAATGAATCGACCAAATTTTTCATGCGTTCGAGGCGAGCAATGTCCGAGGCCATTACTAACTAGTACAACTACAGGGCAGGTGTCCAACAAGAGTGCAAAAAAGAGTATGAGGAGACATGGGTCATGACCGGCATGAACCATAGGTGAACACGGAGCATCAAGCCACAATGCAGAAATAACTCTAAACAAGAACAAGTCAGTCATGCACAATATGACACGTATGACACCTATGGATGGCATATCTGCAAGCAATATGGGCACTACAATGCACAAATAGGATATGCATGAATGCATGTCCTATACGTCCTTCCGCTGTTGTCAACATATAGGGCAACCGTTCTTAGATTTTTGGCATATCATTCTCTCCCTGTAGCTAGTCGATACTATCAGACTATGCTCGGGGTCGGTATACCTACAGAAAATTGATTAAGCCTACCTAAGTTAGCAGAGTGCCATCTATCCTGGATACATAACCATATTAATAGGGCTACTTATATAACTTTGCATAAAGACATCCTATTCTTTGAAAAGAATTTGTTGTCAAATTTTATTTTAGAAAATGTTTTTGAAGCTTTTTTTTCTCATTTAGGCTCTGATACCACCTGTGTCAAAACTACCTAATTTAATGCCTCCCATGAGTACTTGTCTTCCATTAGACACTAAGTACTCAAGGGAGAAAACCAAATTACGTAGTTCCATCGGGCACACCCCAAGGGAGAACCTGAAAATCCATATTTTTCCATCAGGATCACAAATGAGATAATAAAGCTTACATCATTCTTAACCATTTCTTACATCACTTTTCATATAACATCAGAGTATAATATTTATCATTTATAATAGCGGAATATGAACATGTGATCAGAGTTATGAACAATTTAAGTTAACAACGGAATATAAACATGTGATCAGAATTACAGTAGAAATAAATATCTATTCATGACATGATGAAGCATTGATATGTAAACTATGACAACAGATTATAAAACTTCCATTTATAAAAACATTTAGGGAGAGTTATAAATAATAATTATGATCGCAGCGTAAAGGAAATCCTCTGTGAGCCAACCAGGAGGAATCCACACACAAAGGTCAGCTCTAGCATCCACCTGTCACCTACAACAGGTGGAAATAAAATCCTGAGTACTCAATTGTGCTTAGCAAGACTTACCTAACAGGAGGAAAGAAAAAGACTCCAAGCATATGCAGGGCTATCTGGCTTATGGGTTTATAGTATCTATAGGAGCATTACTAAACGTGCATCCTTATATTCATTTTTATTAGCAGTCAACATTAGTTCATTAACCAACCATTCTATATAAGCACTTGTGCTACTTTTAAGCAGGTGGTAAGCAATCAGAATCATTTTACTATCTTTCATCTTCCAGTTCTTACTACGTTGCTAGACTGTAGACAAGTCGTACCGACACAGTGGTGATTTGCAAATCAATGAGCCCAGCTGGGTACCCTAAAACACATGCCTACTTATACCCTAGGCACAAGTAGGACCAACCCACTACCCTCCTATCATGGGGCCCAAGTCCTCGTCCAAACTGGGACTCCAAGCCCCCACCCCTAAGTCTCAAACTTAGTGCAGTGCAAGGACCTCCACCTAAAAACCACCCTGACAGTCGGTCTAGAAAGAGCCAGAGCCCATGACAAGAAAATAACAAGTCTTCCCTGCGGCAATACCTAAGTATGTGCTCGGGATAATAAGTCTGTGACCTGCCTAGAACCCAATGCAACGGCCGGTCCTTAACTGACATAGATAGGGAAAAGTGTAACCAAGATATGCCCTATTGGCCGTAGGATACAACCTCTTACACCCTCCAATACCCATACCATATCCCTACCCGGTCTCCATTTTGCTTTCCACCATTTTATCATGAGTGATAATAATATATTAACAACAATAATATATTTCCTACCTCTCACGAGTGATAGGCAATCACTCAACTTCTATCGGAGTCCTGTAGCATAGCAATCTACACGATCTTGTCATACTAGTAAGACTCATAGGATAAAGATATATATATGCAAGTGGGTTTCATTCAACTCCTTAAAACTTAATGCACAAATATAATTTAAAGTGTAGAAAAGTAGGGGTTATGCACCGGGGCTTGCCTAGGTAAAATATAACCAAAAGTTAGCATTCCATCTCTATGACATGATCCCTGGCGCCATCTTTTTAGCTACTCCAGTTGATACCATTGATCCACCGTCGTTCCTATTATGATAGGTATTGATGGAAATGCGTAGATGTAAATAATCAACGACAGTCGAAATGCTTAGAAATCCGATCACGCCTCACAAGCTAACGAGATAGCTCTAACGCTCTAGTCTATGCATCAACATCGTCGAGAAAGGTGTCATTTCCCAACAAGTGTTTTAGTTATACAATTTCAAGGTGTTTCTTTATTTCATTTATTTGATTTACTATATTCAAAATAGGACATCATTATCTATCTAGCAAACTAATTATTCTAGAGCGACAAAAATTATAGCGAGCAGCTAATAATATTAGTAATTTACTGTAAAATTTTCAGAGTCAATACTTTCACCGATTTGTCACGGAAATTCCTACAAGTTCACATTTTAACCCTATTATGCACGTTAAAATAATTAGAGCAACCCTAGAAAATTTTTAAAACTAGATGAACCAAATATGCTAATAGATAGATCATGATTTTAGGAACTTAACAAAATTAGTTTCATAATTTTTGGACGACTACGCAAATTTAAATTGATTTTATAAATTTATTTCCTAAACTAAATTAACAATTGCTTTAGAAAACTAAAAGGGCTAGTGGCCACCAAATCGGCCCACAGCGGGCGTGGCCCACGACCGACGAGTCGGCCTAGCAACGCGGCCTAGGCGAGGAGCCCAGCACGTGAGAACAGGCCAACCCAAGCAGGGCGCACGACCAGCGGCCCAACCAAGGGGGCGACACTTATGCGAAGAGGCCCCTGAGCTTTCTTAAAACTAACCCATAGTCTAGCATGCACTATTCGTATGAGTCATGTATTTTACACCTAGAACCCTATATTAGTTTCTATTTACCTTTCTCACCTTCTCTGCCTCCCCAAAGGCAGAGCACAGAGCAGAGGAGGGGAAAAGAACTGGTTGCCGATTCCAGCCATTAGGCTACTAGCCGGGGGGGTGATCTACATGGCCACATGGCAAGGCGGCTTTCGACTACACCCACACCAGGCCCTAGCCTAACCCATAGTAGCCCATGGCATCCTGGCCATGGCAACTGGTGGCTGCAGGTAGACATGACAGGTGGCAGTGGCGCAATAGATGGCTCCTAACCGACGAAGATAGTGAGGCGGCACGTGGGGGCATTGACGGCTCCGGCCGCATGTGTGGACGTCAACGGCTCAGCCGAGCACGGATGGTGGAGCACCTGCCATGCGCGTAGTGGTAGTGCACGGCTACGGCGCGGCCCGACGCTGCTCATCGCAGTAGGCGACCATGGCGTAGTCAACGGCGGGGCGCTGTGGGTTCGGGCACGCTCACACAAGGTGGCTAGGCAATGGGAGCGGCTGCATGGCGCGCAGCTACGGGCTGGTCGGTAGCCAGACGTTATGCCCACCCATCCTCGGTGGCCCAACAGGGGCACAACATGACATAGACGTGCGGGGCTTGGTGCTCGATGGAGGCGAGGCATTAGCGATGGAGGCTCGGGTGGTAGAGTCCCATGGTAGCAAGGTGGCTCGATGAGGTGTCGATGCCAGACTGGGACACGGTCCTAGTGTCGCTACGACACCGAGGTGGTGCCGTGGCTGGCACCGTATCGGCCTCTGAGCGTCACGGCCATGGTGGCCTTGGTCTGGGAAGGAGATAGAGAGGGGGAAAAGGTCTGTGGGGCTTGTGCACATATGCGAAGGCCAGGCAATGGCAGTGCAGCCACGTCGGGTGCTCGACTTGGTAGAAGCGGGCAGAGACAAGATAGAGGCAGACAACAGAGGCAGATAGCAGAGGCAGACAAGACAACCAGATACCAAGAAAAAGAAAAAGCAGGGCAAAGGTAGTACATGACAGCTGTAATTTAGGTAGGTAGAATGAATGGCCGAGGGTGAGCGGGGTGAGGTAGTTGAGGTGGGCGGTTGAGATCGCTCGCTATAGGTGCCGGTTCATGAACAGAGCGCCAGCGACACGATCAATGAGTTCTAGCGAATTTCGATCCATTTTTATTTACGTGAGCAATGTAACTTCTAACGTAACCATGACCTACACCACGTCCTAGTATACACCTAGCTACAACCGATCATGTGAAAACATAAATGTAGTGCTTAGCCATTTTCACTGGAAATCAAATGCTAAAATGGCAATGTCTACTATCATTTCTGACGTAGAGAAAATAATAACTTAGCTAGAACTAACAACCTTTAGCGCTTTTGCCATAATTTTAATATGCCTCATAGAAACAAAACATTTAGGAACTAATTAACCCATTGTTCAATATAATTTGCCAAATTGACACTTTTAAACATAAGTTAATTTTTTTTAAATCTGAGAAAAATCATTTTGGTAAAACCTCTTAGGTCTAAATCTAGGTGCTAAGTGAGCTCGTAACACCAGAGGTGTTACATTGCTGACCCACCTCACACCGTGACGTTGCCACTGTTGTCGCATCGTCATCATGTCCACGCCTGTCCGCTGTACCCTCTGCGCCGCTGCCGGCCTAGTTCAAGGCCGCCACTACCACGCGCATGTGGTCAGGCTCGTTGTCGCCTTGTCATTTAAGACACTGTGGCCACGCAGGCCATGCTAGTTGGGGATGCGCACGCTTGTCTGTAGTGTCTACATGCATGCCTCCACATTCACGTCGACCGCATCCCGCCAAGGCGAGGACGAGCTGAGCCCACCTACTGCGCTCTGTCTCTCTCTTTCTCTCTTTCTCCCTCTGCAGTCGCCATGAGCCACACCATCCAATTTACCTAGTAAGCGATCACCTCCATTCAATTCATCGTATCCCTGGCTTCACCATCAGGTCCTCTCACTACACGAGCCTACCCAGCCATGAACCCTGCACGGCCAAGCTCCAATTTGGAGTTTCTTCCGCCGCCGTACCGATAAGGCTGCGTCTAGCCGTGGATGTGGGTAGCCCTCCTACCGCCCCTCCCAAGCCAATTCACTTGCACCACTAGCTTCACTTGCCTCCCATTCCACCCTGCACGCCTTAGCCAAACTGCTAACACCTCCCCGTCATCACTGACATGACCATGCCGCCGTGGTGCGCCACTGCACAACTCGGCCGCACGTGGCCAGCCCTCCACCGCCATCCTTCACCCTAACCATCACCTCGGCTCGGTCCACAGTAGTCTACTGATGCTCCCTCACTAGCCAGTAAGGTTCTTAGGTGCTCTAGATCACCGGGCAGCTGTGCCGCCGTAGCGGACGATCACGCGTCGCTACAGCTCGCTCCAGCATGTCCTGCCACCCCTTACCGCCGCTTAGCGTAGCCGCTTGGGTCAGAGATGGTGATCGACCCATTAGGTGGGCCCGCGTAGGTCCCAGGTGGCCGACGTAGGCGCTCAGTGCCACCGCTCACCATGCCGTCGTGTACTGAGTTGCCGAGGGTGCGCGCGGGTGAATTAGGGAAAAATCAGGGGGTTAAGTAAGAAGGTTTGAGAGAGGGGGAAAATAGTGTTAGGACTTATTTGTAATTCAGAAGAAGTTCAAGGTCTCTTTTGCAAAGTCGTCTCCGCGTGGACGTTGCATCGCGTGGGTCGCGCATGTGGGCCGTGTGAGAGAATTCATTTTTCTTTTTCATAAGGAATTAGAAATAGTTTTCTAATTTAATTTTTGAGCTGATCTTTGGTAAATCATATAAAATCATGTTGGTGTCCAAAAATGGTGAAACAAATTTTGTTAGGTTCCTAAAATTATGCTCTATCTGTTAGTGTATTTAGTTCATATATGTACATGTTGATACCAAGAGATATTAAATCAATTGAAAATGTTTAGTATTATTAGGTTAAATATTGTAGGAATTTTTGTGGTAAATTGGTGATAGTTCTAGTCCTAAAATTTTAATGGTAGCTTCGTTGTATTATTATGTGCTCACTGTAATTTTTGTAGCTTTACAATAGACAAATCATTAGGGTAGTTAAATGCTCTTTGTTTCAAATATGCATTAAATCATTAGTAGGAATAAAGATATATCCTTCATTTGTAAAGCTATGTGTTTGTTAGTTGAACCCAACACTTTGCTTGGTAAAGATGATAGTTAGCTTAGTATCTCAGTCATTAGAGCTAGTTTAGTAGCTTAGTATGTGTATTCTTATTTTAAGAGTTGCTATTGCATAAATGCCAATTGTTTCGTCATCATCGCACGCATGTAGAGAATGAGTTGGCGAAGATCATGACCACTGGTGATCACGAGTTCGAGGAGAGTATCAAGGAGTATGAGGAGGAGATTCTCATGTAGGAGGAGGTCCTGGAGCCGCTACTGACTGACTCAGCTGACACCGCACCTGCCCAAGGCAAGCCTCGGTGTATAACCCTTATTTTTGATAATCACTGAATATATATATATATGTGATGTGTATTTATGTTATAGGAATTTTATGAAAACCACATGCATAGATATAACTATCCTATGAGTCCTACTAGTACAGGTTCGAGTAGTTGCTTTGCTTAGGCTTTTGGTAGCGTGAGTAAGCTGCCATTACTCACAATAGGTGATTATAATAACTCTCATCATAAAATGATGAATGGTGGATGTCTAAGCACCATACTAAGGCCAGGTCTCAAGTGTGGGGGATTAGAGTCCAAGTTTGAATGGGAACCTCAAATGAGGTGTGTGTTTTAGGGTACCCAGCTAGGATACATTGGTTCATGAATCGTTGTTTCTACGAGACGGTCGACTTGGCTATGGTCTAGCACCATAGTAAGAACTAGAAGATGAAAGATGGCAAAATGGTTCTGATTGCTCAACCCTTGCTTGAAAGTAGAAAAGGTGCTTACTTAGAATGGTTAACTAATGAAGTAATCACAACTGCTAATAAAACTTGATCTTAAAGACGTACTCCTAGTAATGTTTTTCGCAAACAAAAAAGAAAACAATAAACCCATATTGCCTATCATATTCCTTGGAGTCGAGAACTATTCTCACTAGTCAGGTAAGTCTTGCGAGTACATTGTGTACTTAGGGTTTATTTTATCCTTGTTGCAGGTGCAGCTTGAGGAGTAGCTCTTGTGTGGAGGATCCTTCTGGTGGGCATAGACGGATCCTTGTATCGTTTCTGTTAAATGTTTATTTTCATTTTGCTATTTAATTACCACACTCTAAACTCTGGTATTGTAATAAAAAAAATCAAGAACTCATGTTGTATGAAATGGACTATGTTGTAAGCTCGTACTCATTATTGGATCCTGGCGGTAAAACATGGATTATTTTGAGTTCTCCCTTGGGGTGGGCTCGACAGAACTGTTCGATGTAGCTAACTTTTGGGGTGCTTAGTGTCTAGTGGAATATGAGCACCTTCGAAAGCATGTTATTTCAGGCGGTTCTGCCACAGCCCATGCTCGAGGGGTCTGACGAGACAAGGCCCGCGTCCTCCGGGTCGAGCGAGATGGAGCCCGCACCCACGGGGTCGGGTAAGACCACAAATATGTCATGGACCATCCAGGCAAATTTAACATTTGTGGTCATTAGCTTCCTTCCTTTGGGTATCCCTAATATCAATACCCGACAGTAGCCCCCAAGCCTATGGAGGAGTAGAAGACTCCTTTGGAGGCTTTTTTAGGTGGGAGGACTCTAAGGGCCTCAATCTGCCTTTGTAGCCCGCGAGGTGTCTTGGTAGGGTTGTGATTCCCTTCTGTCGCGATCAAACTCCATAGGAACATGTAGCTATGGGATTTAGGGGGCCAGAAAAGATTTCACTTGATTCTGATCCCTCCCTAGGATCCGATCGTTCCACCATTGTCATGTGATCGCGTATTCGGTCTCCTTACAAGTCCAACTTCCCTCAAGCCCCCGCGCATAGCAGGGGTCCGATCGAGGGGTCATCTCATCTTATGATCGTCCTCCCTCAAATGTTTTTTTGATAAAACGGAGGTGCTGAGTCATGCCATGTTTTCCTTGATGGACGAATCATGGTGCTCAATGAGCTGTTAATGGGCTAGTTTGAGTGGGGCCCGGCTTCCCATTCACGGGGCCAGCATGGGTCAGCTGGTGACCGATTCTAGATTCTTGGCGGCCAATCCATATAGTTCTTGGGTCCGTTCGATCGATCCCAAGGGCTCGTTGCCTTTCTTTGAGGAAAAACCATAGACTGTGCACCAACCAAGACTCGAACATGGGTCGAGATGCCTACGACGCTCATGCACCTAGGTACTGGCCGCTAGAGGGCCCATCCCTTTCCACCCCTCACTCTAAAGGCGCCATGGAGCTATTATGAACCCATCGGTGGGCCAACCTTTGAACTCCTAGGCCTGAATGGGCTGTGGAAGCATTTTTAGCTCTGCATCCCTCCTTACCTATGGCGGTTCTAGGCCCATCTGTCTGGCGAATCATCATCCGGCGCATCCTTAGAGGGAGTAGCCAGAGGTAGCATGCGCATGATCTTTTGACATAGGACTTATCTACTAAGATAGAGGATGAGATCATCCCCCTAAAAGATTAGTTAGTTAGATAAACAAAGTGGTGGTCTTGGAATAAATGAACAAGTTTTAGTTCTTTTGTGTTATAAAAAGGTTGCTCCATTCTGACCCTATTCTATTGTTAAGGCTACAAAGCTTAAGGCACAGGCAAAAGAACCCTAATCATGCTGGTGAGCAAAAATGCCATAGTAGCTGGGGTGTAGGTTCCTTGTAGTACAACCAACTTTACTCAGTGTTTGTTTCCACAGGTCTCGCTTTTAGATCTTAATGTGAGAAGGGGTCAGGCACATCGATTGTTTCTAAAAAGGTATGCTCTTATCAGGCCCCGAGTGAGGAACGGTCCCATACCGTTGCTGGGGTCGGGTGTCACTAAGGATCGAGGACGAGATAGTGAAAAAGAAAGCATTTTTGTATTTCAGAAACACCGTTCTTAGTTTTCATGGGTACATGCATATGCTAAGGGTAAAAAGGACGTAGTTGCTCGATGTTCCATGCATTGATGGAGACCTTGCCATTGATGGTCTTGAGCCTGTAGGTGTTGGGTCAGAGCACTTCTACGACGACGTATGGTCCCTCCCACGACAGAGAGAGCTTATGATGGATTTTGTTGCGCTAGACGAGACGAAGTACCAAGTCCCTGACGTTGAAGGCCCGACCCCACACCCGATGGCTGTGGTACTGGCGCAACGCCTGCTGATACTTAGCCGAGTGGAGGAGGGCCACATTGTGTGCCTCGTCAAGTTGATCCATGGCATCCTCGAGGGATGCCTTGGCTCCCTGCTTGGTGTACGCCCTAACCCTCAGCCCTCCATATTTGAGGTGGGTCGGGAGAATAGTCTTGGAACCATAGACCATGACAAAGGGTGTGTAGACGGTGGCCTAGCTAGGGGTCGTCCTCCGGCTCTAGAGCACCTCGGGGAGCTCCACAACACATCGTCCACCAAACTTGTTCAACCGGTTGAAGATCCGAGGCTTGAGGCCTTGTAGGACCATGCCATTCGCGTGCTCGACCTACACGTTCATGCGGGGCTGCACCATGGCGGCCCAATCGAGGGTGCGCCATGGCGGCCCAATCGACGCGGATGTGGTACTCATCGTAGAATTGGAGGAACTTTTTCCTAGTGAATTGCATGCTGTTGTTTGTGATAATGGAGTTCAGAACTCCAAAGCGATGGACGATGTCAAGGAAGAACAGCATGGCTTGCTCAGACTTGATCAGGGAGATTGGCCGAGCCTCTATCCTCTTTGTAATTTTGTCTACGACGACAAGCAAGTGTGTATAGCCCCTGGGTGCTCTCTTGAGAGGTCCAACCATATTGAGCCCCCAGACCATGAACGACCACGTGATGGGAATCGTTTGGAGTGCTTAGGCTGGTAGGTGGGTCTACCGAGCGTAGTATTGACACCTTTTGTAGGAGTGCACAATCTGTTCAGCATCGGCTACTGCGGTCGGCTAGTAAAAGCCCTATCGGAACGCATTTCTGACCAGGGTCTTAGGTGCGGTATGGTGCCCGCAGACTCCACTTTGGATATCTCTCAGCAACTGCTTCTCTTGTTCGATGGAGATGTAGTGTTGTAGGATCCCGGTGTGGCTTCACTTGTAGAGCTCTCCCTTATTGGAGCCACCAGACAGGAACCACTTCATGAGGGCACAGTCTTTGTATAGTTGCTTGACGGTAAGGCATGGGTTGGGCATGGCCCTTCGAGCAGCTTCTCGAAGTGGTCTGAGGTACCCTCGGCGGGCATCTAACCCCCTTATGATCGACTGCGGCTATAAGCGAGCCCTCGCATCATTGCTTGTTCTTCTTCTTCTTGGGGCGGTTATAGGTGTCTTCACCAGCGTCCTTGTCTTGCTTCACCTTGCCCTTGGATGATCAAAAATTGCTCCGACCGCCTTCTTGCCCGAGGCACAGCTAGTGATGATGTCAAGGAGCTCCTTGGTGGTTCACGAGCCCTTGCATCCTAGCTTGTGAACTAGAGACTCATAGGTGGTCCTAGAGAGGAAGGATCCTATAACGTCAGTGTCAGCGACGTCGGGCAGCTCATTGCACTACCGGGAGAAGCGTCGGATGTACTCACAAAAAGTTTCCCCAGGCTTCTATTGGTAGTTTTTGAGATACCATGGGTTCCCAGGACACGTGTAGCTACCCTAGAAGTTTCCCATAAAAATCTCCTATAGGTCCGCCCAACTTTGAATCCGGTTGGGCGGAAGGTGCTCCAACTATGTTCGTGTCGAATCGGCCAGGAACAATGGGTGGTTGCGGCAACTATCCAGTCCACCGGCTTGGCAAGAAAGCCGGTAATCCTCGAGCCACAGTCTGGGGTTCGTTTCCTCGGAGTATTGTGGGATGTTGGTCAACGGTCGGTATCACGTTGGAAAGGTGGCGTTGAGGATGTGTCGGCCAAAGGTATAAGGTCCTAGTAGGTCGGGGCTCAGGCTTAGGTCCTCGCCGCTGTCATAGTGTTTGCCACAATGAGGGTGGTAGCCACGGTGGGCTTCCTCTCTCTCGTCGCTTCGTCCACACCTATGGGCATCTAGGGTGTTACGTGCATCACAATGGAGGTCGAGACGCTCATGCACCGGGGCCGCGGCACTCTACCACCGCACAGCACCTGGTGGATAGACACATCCCTAACATGTCATCCCGAGGGTGCGCACTAACTGGCATTGAGCTCGTGTCGCCAAGACAGTGAGCTCTTCGCCTACTACACCGCTGCGCGCTCGAGCGGCGTGTGGATCTCGCGATGGGCCTAATGATCCTCGGGTGTCGTGGGCTTCGAGTGCCCTCGAAGTAAGGCCGCCGTGGCAATGATGTTCTAGCTTGCCCGAGCGAAGTGTGGGAGGGCTCCATCGTCTTCGATGATCCTCCAGTTCACGTCACGGGCCATGGCGCACGCATGCCCACCCTCTCCACGGCGCTCGAGCTTTATGCGCTCCTACTCAAGTTGGAGTCATGCATCCTCAAGCTCCTGGTGCTGCGCCCTTAGCTGTTCCACCCGCATGTGAGGAAGGGCCCCTGCATCTTCCTCGACCTCATCATCGAGGTTGTTTGGTAGGGTAGCCCCTCCCTCGTGGACGCTTTTGATGCATCCCTCGGGGGTACCTACCATAAAACATTCTCGCGAGGGGTGAGGGCTCCCCTTGCTAGAGTCAGAGTCAAAGAGCAACTCTAAATCTCCTATGAGAAGGTCATGGAAAGATTCCACGTTGTATTTGGTCATCTCCACAAACTCATCGTTCGTAGGGGATGGGTGCATGCGTTGCGCCACGAGGTGGTGAATGGTCCCCACAGCATTGCGCAGACCGAACAGGAACACTATCGAGCACCCCGGGTGAGGTGTTTCGAGGACAGCGGTTCCCCTCCAGCGAGTTGCATCATGGCATTGGCGAAGGAGAAAGTAAGGCAGTGCACCTCCTCTCAGAATGGTCAGGGTCCTAGGAAGGCATTGAGTTGGCGCTACAGCCTCCCGTAATCGAAGCCAAGGAGCCGATCGCTCCCCAGGACACAGGCCTCTGCTGCGTGCAGCTATAGCTCCTCAAGTGCCTCGACGATCGCAACGAGGCTAGCGGAGTGGAGAGGTTGGATGGCGGCGGAAACCTACGCCAACTCTCCCTCCGTCGTGATGATGAAGTTTAGGCTCTTGAAGCACACGTGCGAGCCTGGGACCCAGCTGACGCCATGACTAGGCATCCGAGGCCTAATGAGGACGTTGAGATGCACAAAACCCCCTACCTAGCACGCCAACTGTTGATGTTTCGAACCACCGGCTAGTAAATTTGTATCTGCGTGTTTGGCCCGGATGGTGTGCTTGGAGGACACAATGATTTATACTGGTTCGGGTGGAATGTCCCTACGTCTAGTCTACTGCTGCTCGTGTTACCGGCATTAGTTTATAGTAGGGGTTACAAATGGGCGAGAGAGGGAGAAGGTTCCAAGTCTTTAGTGAAAAGATCAAACAGAGTTGAGTCTTGTTGAGCTCGTTCAGCCGTGTGCTCGTCCCTCTCATGGGGCGTCCTGCTTTCCCTTTTTTAGGTGAAGGGGAAGGCGCAGGTTACAGAGAGAGAAAGAGCGAGAAAAGGAGAAAAGCGAGGGAGAAGATGGCCTCTAGGGTCGCGGCGTCCTTCATCTCCTTTATGTGGGTCCCGTTGGTCCTAAAGATGATGACAGGGATGGCTCCACATCATGGCCCTATTCGTCACTGGCTCTGTACATAGGCGTCGCTAGCCCGTTGCGTCGCTCCACTCCGTTCTAGCAGGCGGCGTGGTCAACAGGTACTCCTGTCAGAAGCCGTACGGGGATTAGGCAGCACAGCGCCGGCACGCCCGACACTGTTGACGACGTGAGCCCCCAGGTATGATTTGTCGTGTCCACGGGTCACGTCGAGACGTGCCCGCTGACCTCCCGATGTCAGAAGTTTGACCCTAGGGTCGTACTCTTAGACCCGTAGTTGTTGGAGACGGTATGGATCCCCGTCGGGCGAGGCGGAACCCACGCCCGAGGGGTCTGGCAAGATAGAGCCCGTGCCCGAGGGGTCTGGCGAGACCCTAGGTGCCAATCCAGATGCAGTTATAACCATCCACATTTGAAAATAGAGTGGATATTTTCAGAGACGGCTGGAAATCCTAACTGCCCTAGAACAAGTATTTCTAAAGGCAGCCAGATTTTCAGCTGCCTCTATATATAAATAATGGTCAAAATATAAAGCACCCTCCTTCCTCCTAGAGACAAACTGTAGCCCAAGGATGAAGGAGGATAAAATTTCACATCTAAAGGGGAGGATTTGTTCTTGATTTCCTTGTAGCAACTCTAGAAGGTAAGTTAATGACATTCTAAACATCGTTTTCAAGTTTAGTGCTAGATGACTTGATTAATTATGTTTTTAGTTTTTTTCTCTCTCTCTCTCTCCTTGCATGGTTGTGACAATTAGAAATAAAATAGGTCGAATCTTTAGAGTTCTTACGGTAAATTGTGTAACCAGACAAGATTCTCCAATTTGTTAGCCCCATATGTCTACCTCCGTACGTAGTAGTGAAAATTTCTTATTATACACTCTCTATCTATATTCATTATATAACATATAACACCCATATAGACATCTTTTTGTTTTTCATCCATATTTATATTTCCCCCATTTTATCGTATCTCTATGCATGTGTCTTCAACACATGTAGTTAAAATATTAGCTTAAGTTACAACAACTTTGGTTGTAACCCAAGTGTTATGATGTCATGAATCGAGATTGTTATAGTTTCTTATTCATAATTTTAATTAAAACTCTGTTGCTTATTATATTGAAAAATAGATTATACATAACTCTTCTTCTTGTATTATACTGAAAAAAGATCATAAGTCGTATACTCTTAGGTATTGTAATTGCATATACAAATAATCATTTCAACGCTTTAATTTAATTCGAAGTTAGGTTTTGTCTATCAATGAATATGCGTAGTATTTTTTTTAATAAAAATAGAGTACTTATAATCATTGCAAAGCTAATAGTGTATATTATCTTGCATTATATAGGCATATGTGTATATTTATATATAGACTTAGAAGGTTACTTTAATTATGTTACTTTTAAACAGTGTTTTCGTAAACGCTAAACGGTAAACAGTCGGTCACCTACCGTTTAGCCATTATTCGGGCAAAATGTCCCATTAAACAGGCTAAACGGCCAATTAAACGGGGTAAACGGGTGATTAAACGGAAACGGTGCACCACCGTGTAGCGTTTACACGGTGTTTAAACGGGCTAAACAACCGTTTAGGCGAACAGTGCTTTTAAATAAACATAGTAAATGTGGTAACTTTTTAGAAAATTGGATAGTTCCATTGACAATTACAGTATTGTCTAGTATTTGACAATTAGAATCTACCGATTGATTATGTAGAAAACTATTCTCGCTGCAGCTACTACCGTAGCTGTTTTGGCTGTTTCTACAGTAACCATGACAGGAAGTTCCTGCAGCTACAGCCGCAGATAAGCTGCAGGCAGCACAGTTGAGCACAGTGATTGTTATTATTATGGATAGTTGGGGCTAGAAGTTTGTTGATCGAAAAACTAATATTGTTATATAGCAAGTTGGTACCTCTGTTAGAAAGTTAAGGAAGTTGTCTGTTGCTTCCCTTCGTGAAACCATGTTCAAAAGGTCCCAGCGGCCGGCCATGCCGAACGACATATGCCAACTCCGGCTGAGCTCATTGTTTCACGGCTTTTCGTCCCTACAAGACTGCTCGGTTTCAGCAAGTTTGTTCCAGAGGGAAAAAAATGTGACAAGGACTACCAACCGGAAGACCAGAGCAATGCAAGGCCGCGTTTAGATGGCCACCGAATCGGCGCCGCCGTTTTTCATGTAGCTACAGTAGCTACAGTGTTGTTTCGTTTTTATTTGGTAATAATTGTTCAAATATTGACTAATTAGGCTCAAAACGTTCGTCTCGCAAAGTACAACCAAACTGTGTAATTAGTTTTTGATTTCGTCAACATTTAATACTCCATACATGTACCGCAAGTTTGATGTGACGGGAAATCTTCTTTTTACATAGTGTCAAATTCAGGAGTTTGGGGCCAACTAAACATGGCCCAAAATAATCTTCAAAAAGGCGAATTCCGAGGGCGTGGAATCTTTGCCTCCTGCTGCGACAGGTACACGACCATATATGCTGCGAAAAGTAGTTAATCAGTTAGTGGTAATAAAAAAAGGGCCTCCAACAAAAAGGAAGGGGGGTGATGGTAGCTGATCAACCAACGAATTTTACTTATTTTTATTTATTATATATAAATTCGATCCAGCCTGTTTCATGCTTGTTTTCTCTTCTCCCTCTCATACAAAGAATAGAGGCATGCTTGCATTGGGCTTCTAGAATCCTAAAAAAGGTGTTAGTGCAGCTATAGTGACAGAAGAATGTGTTCGGACAAAATTATAGGGTAAAAAACTAGCACTTTAGATCAAGCGAGAATAATGCATACTGAACATTAGCAAAAACATGTCGTTTGTTTTTGCACAAGGTCCTCATATTTTAATGCAATTATTACTGTCACTTTTTCTTCTATACTTTAGAAAATAGTTGTTACTTTCTGTTTAGTAATTCCATTATTACTTCTCATGATCCTGATCATCAAGCTACAAGATGCTATTTATTTATTTATTTTGTGAGAAAGAATATGCAATTTTTATTTGGTAATCAGCATATAACATTTGGGAATCTATAGTATATGTAAACTTATTTGGAAATGAATGTTTAATAAAAAAATAATCTTTTGTCTAAAATCTATTTTTATAGTTTTGTTCTCGGTCAAACTTTTATAATTTTAACCAAATCGACAGGAGAACACATGTGCTTATATCAATAATGTGGCGGCTGTGATAACTTCATGGATCTCAAAAACTGCCGACTCGGTTTTTCAAATATACTTTAAACATGGGTACGATGAATATACGAGTGTACATATTCAGTTAAGGATTAAGTATACGTGCATGCATGATTGTCTACACACGCATCATTAAAAAGAAAAGTAAACCACATCCTTGTTGCTTGGCGCCAACAAAACCAAGGAGGCAACTAATCCTGCCGCCTTCGTGGATCCTCCGTGGATGGTTACTAAAATTTCAACGCGCTTAAACTTAAACTAAGGTGGTGTTTGGTTGCCCTTCTAAATTTTAGTCGTTGTCCCATCGAATATTTGGACATATGCATAGAGTATTAAATATATATTAATAACGAAACTAATTGCATAGTTTACGACTAATTTGCGAGACGAATCTTTTAAGCCTAATTAGTCCATGATTTGACAATGTGGTGCTACAGTGAACATGTGCTAATGACGGATTAATTAGACTTAAAAAATTCGTCTAGTGGAGTACTGACGAATTATGTAATTTATTTTTTTATTAGTATCTGAACACCCTATGCAACATTATCCCGACACATCTCCTAAATTTTAGTCACCGGATCCGAACACCACCTAAGAAACTAGTAGAACTAACAACTAGAAGCAGACGTGTCTTTTCAAGTCTTTGCATTGCTAGTCGTCTGTCTGAAAAATGCTGTGGGGGCACGAGAGCACTAGTGTACAGTAATTAACAAAACGCCGAGGAGGTTGAGCAGGCGGAGGAGGACGAGACGAGAGGGAGTGCAGCGGGGAAGCTGCCCACCTACCCACCACACTACTAGCTTTCCCTAGGGCTTAGTAGCAATTACTCACACTCACCCCCGTCTTCCTCCCTTCCCTTCCCTTCCCTTCCCTCCGTCTCTCTCCTCCTCCTCCTACCTACCCAGTCAAATGTCTTCCAGCTCATGCGCGCCCCCTCCCTCCCTGTCTCTCTCTTATAAACGCAGCCTCTTTTCTTTTCTATCGTCTCCTCTCCTCCACACGTATCCCTGCAGTGCAGGTGCTGCCGATGATACAAGTAGAAGTAGAGCATCACCCAACAGTGCTCAATTGAGCTAGCTAGCTTAGAGAGCAGCAGCAGCAGCAGCTAGCATGGGGAGGTCGCCGTGCTGCGAGAAGGCGCACACGAACAAGGGCGCGTGGACCAAGGAGGAGGACCAGCGGCTCGTCGCCTACATCAAGGCCCACGGCGAAGGCTGCTGGCGGTCGCTCCCCAAGGCGGCGGGCCTGATGCGCTGCGGCAAGAGCTGCCGCCTCCGGTGGATCAACTACCTCCGCCCCGACCTCAAGCGCGGCAACTTCACCCAGGAGGAGGACGAACTCATCATCAAGCTCCACCAGATCCTCGGAAACAAGTACGTATAATCCGTTTCACAAAGACTCGATCACTCAACTGAATAATCTGTAATTTCAGAAAGATTTTTATATTAGTGAAACGAAATGCACAGGTGGTCGCTGATCGCCGCCCGGCTGCCAGGGCGGACAGACAACGAGATCAAGAACTACTGGAACACGCACATCAAGCGCAAGCTCATCGCCCGCGGCATCGACCCACGGACGCACCAGCCGGCGAGTGCTGCCGCCGCCGTTGCCCCCGCCTCCGCCACTGCCGCCGCGCCAAGCAGCCATCGCCACCATGGCGACGACGACAAGGCGGTGGTGGTGCGGTCCAGCTGCGGCTCGCGAGACAGCAGCGACGATGACAGCACGTCCGGGTCCGTGCCGCACCAGCTTGGCCTTGGCGGCGGCATCGACCTCAACCTGTCCCTAAGCCCGCCGACGAGCCAACCGTCATCACCGGCCGCCGCCATCTAGCTAGCAGTAGCAGTAATCGTAGCGGATATGGCCAAGGGAGTGAGGGTGAGAGGTCAGAGGTGCACCTCTGCGCTGCGACGACGATGGTTGTTATTAGCTCCTCCTCCTTGTCTTCTTCTTCTTCCATGCAGGCGACTGCCCGGAAGATCTAAATAGAGAGTGTGTCTGAGAAAGAATGAAAGCTCATGTCTATTGTTCGATCATCAGATCGGCCGCTGTAAGATTTGACCACGCTCCATGCATGAGGAACCCTGCGGCCTCTCTTAATTTTTGAGACTAAATTAAATATTTATGATGATGACTCACCTTTGCTAGCTTTGCAGCTTCACCAAAATCTAGGCTTATTTTGTTCCTTCTTCCCTTTCGATGCACGCTGCATGCTAGCGACACTAGTGTAGCACGCAGTACTACTATATCTGCCTCTTTCAGCATTTTCTCCTTGTTTTTCGGTTAGCTAGTGTGACGTTCTTTTTGTCCCATACACATCAATTCCAAACGCTTCAGCATCTTCTCGGTGGTGGTGTAAATGGCAAAAACTCTAGTGCGATGTCCCACGGAATTAATCACAAAGGTAACTGCATTTTTATCTTAGATTTATGTCCTTTAGTTCAGATTTTTGATAAAATGTCGGGTAAGTTAATAAAGATCATCCTTGTGTTTGCTACTAAAAAACAGATAGTCCTTGTGTTATCAAACTTCATGATTATTAAAAATTGTTGTTGCTTAAAACTTATATTATTCAATTTCACCAATAAATAAAGATCTAAACTGGCTAGCTTGTAATAATTTAAATCCTAGTGACTAGTGAGTGCCCTGCATGCATGGTCCCTGAAGCTAGCCTATTGCTGCAAGAAGATGCCGGATGGCGCCATCTTAGCTGTCTCTTATGCATGGTCTCACCTACCTACCACATCATCAAGTTCAGAGGGTAGTGAAAATGGCGGGAGAATCGCTCAAGATCTCTCTTGCGTGCAAACATGATATGGCAGAGGAGAGAACAAAATTACCAATGGAACGTTTGCTGCGAAGGAGTGTCTCCGAGTAAATTAAAGGCTATGTTCGTTTGACCCCAAACCAAAGGGATTGAGAGGGATTAAGAGCATCTCTAAGACACTCTCCATATCCTTTCTAAATGCTAGGAACAGAGATTTTGGTGAAAAACTACTCTCCAACAGCTTTTCTAAATGATCATCCAAATATAGTCATCTTTTATTCTGGATTTTTCATTAGCCAAAAATAGAAGACAAGAATGACTCTCTAGAGTGCGCATGAGATATAGAAAAACTGTTGGAGAGTGAAAAGATATAGAAAACGATTTTTATGCACATGGCTCTCCAAATGATGATTTAGAGAGTGAGATTTAGAAAGACTCTTGGAGATGCTCTAAATCCCCTATAGTTAAAAATCTCTCTCAACCCTCTTCAATCCCCTTCAACCCCTTTGATTCTGTGAAGAACCGAACAAGGCCTGCTGCTAAGTGGGGTGAATATAAATATTCATAATTTGACATTAGTATTCCATATAGGAGTATATATATTATAATGATTTTTTAGGTTCGATACCAAAGACCACTGCTATATATAGAACACCCCATCCCTACTGACCTATTTACTGTTGGGTTTGCTAGAGCCGGCAGTGAGTTAGCTTCACTGCCGGATCGTAAGTCTAAGAGCCGGACTATGATTGGAATCCTATTGATCAGGCAATGAAGCTCGGTCTCATTAATGGGTTGAACGACAGCCTGACAGTAATATGCTATATATAACTTGACAGTGGCATCACGATAGCACTGTTGGTTAGTGTGGATTGATAGTGTTTGACACAACAGTGCCGTAGCTATAGTATAAAAAAGAACATTCCTTGGTTGCCATCAAAATCTATACCGATTTCTTCATTGCCATAAAAAATTATGAGTTCCGTTCGTTGCCATCTGTTTCTTATTGCCATCACAGTTATATAAACATGTATTATTCATCTAATTGCCATCCAACTACACCATTTATTTTCTTCATTGCCGTTGTGCATACATAACAGAGCTTCAAGTGCCAAATTTACCCCTGCCTCCTACCTTGATCCCACAACAACGCCCCTGCATGCCGTACCGATGACGGGTGACATCGCCGCTGAAGGGACTGGCTATGCCCACAGAAAGCCTTGAGGAAGACGTGCCATCTTTGTCCACGTGCCATAGGAGCCTTTCACCGCCGCCTTCATGGCGCTAGAGCTCAGCGAGTCCTATGTCGCCGTGCCATCCGCTCGTCGCTTTGGCGCATGTGGCCTAGATCAAGTTCTATTCTACGCCTCTGTGTCCAATCAAGAGAAGACCTGTAGCCTCAACCCTTCTCCTTTCTCCATTGGTGCATCAAAGCTGGCAATAGCTCGCATACATGGTCGGCGGCATGGAGCAGCGAGGACAGCACGTGGAGCCTGTGACAAGGGAGGTGCGGGGGGCAGCGGCAAACCGGTGAGGATGTCACGTTGGGCCGGCTGTGAGACAGCGAGGAGAGGTGTGTGGGACCGGTGGCAAGCAGGGCTGCTGTTGGAATTTCTTAGCACAATTACTAAGTACGGAGATAGAATCCATCCTCAGCAATGACGCCAGAAATGCTTGTTGGCATTTCTTATCATCATCACTAAGATTTGGATAAATCGTAGCAATGCCGCCAAGAAACATCAACACAATAGTTCTCAACGATTACAGAAAAATATTTGTAAGTGCACGGATGTATCATTGTAGCATTTCACCCGGAAGTATTCAAGGTATCGTTATTTATATTTTCCCAAAGGAAGGCATGGTATAAAGATTCAGTTTGGATATGAACAAAATTACATGCTTGTAAAGTGAACCATAGTTTAATACAGGGGTAAACATGGTATAATTCAGGATAGTGGACACACGCTTGGGCCAACCTCAAGGATAAAAGAGAAACAATGAATAAAAGAATATTCCTAAGTGGAGCAGGCTTGTTCTAATATAGCCATGCAAAGAATAGTTGATGATCATATAAATTACGTGGTTACAGCTAGATCTAAGTGTAAGATAGACGGGAAAATCTTCGAGCACTGGTCTGCCAGCAAGCGCGAAAGACTTTACAAACTCCTATACGAATACCCTAACGTGGGGATTACAACGGACGGACAAGGCTGTCACCACTTGCCACCTACCCCTCAACCGTGGAGCACCATCACGTCCGAAGGTTCCCGTGCACCCGAGCACCAAGCCCGTGTACAAAGAAACTACCCATATCCCCCGAGACTCCGACCCTACGGATCGATAAGCATAGGACATGAGCAAACCTGAAGGAACGACGAACCGCCACCTCAACTTAGTTCTAGTTCTAATCTTATAAGTTATATGAAGGATTAAGTGTAATGTATATGTTAAGTTCATAACATAGAAACTATATGCTAGTTCATATGTCAAAGATCATAACATGAAAACTATACTCTAGTTCATAAGCATAACTATATTGATAATATGAGAACAAGACTATGGAAGAACTCCTCATATTATTCATACCAAGAATCTCTACTTTCAAGGAGTCAAGCTCTCCAAGGTAGCTTTTGCCTTGCTCTCAAAAGACTACTAAAGTGTAAAAAGAGTACAAGAGTGATGTGTGAGGTGTTTGGCTCCAAAAGAGATGTTGTGTTGAGAGGGAGCTCTCCCCCTCTCTTTATATTAGCTAGAGGTCGGTTTGGGGGAGATAAACATTGAAACCTCCCAAACCGCCTTCTACGTGCATTAATGATACCACCAGAGCAAGGTGGGGCCGAGCGGAGCTAGGGACGGTGCGCCCACACCCCTAGTGTGCCCGCACTAATCTTGGCCCACTTCACCACTGCCTTCGCATGGTGGATTCTTGGTTGGGCCTGGGCTCCTTCATCGGTGGTTTGGTGCCTAGGTTTGATGTGTAGGTGGACCTTCTTTGTTTATTCCATTGCACATTTCTGCTTTACGCCTTGCGAGTTTCTCCTTTTTTATCATACTTCCCATGCATTTCATGTATATATCCTGCAAAACACTAAGTCTCCAATACATGTAGAAATAGGTCAATAGTAAATGCATGTGTCTTAAGTTTGCTTATTTCTCCTGTTTTGAATCTTAATTGGCGGTCGAATTTGGTCGTTAAGGACCGCCAACAGCCGCGATAAGGATGGCGCGTGGGACAGGTGACGAGCGCTATTTGTGGTGCGGTAGCAAGTTGCCATGCATGGGGCACCGACATGATAGGATATTAGGGAAGAAAGGAAGGGCATAATCATCTTTTCCCATCATAGTAAGGGCATCAAGCAAGAATGGCATCAGGAACTCATAAGTTTTGATGGCAATGAAGGGATTGGTATAGATTTCGATGGCAATGAAGGAATTCTCTCTTTGACCATCATTGTGAGAGGAGGGTCACCCCTACCCAAGTGCTTGGAGAGATAGTCACACGAAATACCTTCCATCAAGAAAGGATTGAGGAGAAGGTAGATGACAAGAAGAAGAAGAAGAAGAAGAAGAAGAAGAAGAAGAAGAAGAGTGTTGCATTCAAGGCCACCTCAACCAAGGGAAAGAAGAAAAAACAAGAATCAAGTGATGACGAGGAAGGCTCTAGCTTAAGCATGGACGAGGAGGAAATGGCTCTCTTTGTGAGGCGCTTTGGCAAGTTCATCAAGAAGGGCTTTTGGTGGAAGTGGTAGAAGTAGTAGATGAAGATCTCCATCCAAGAGAAAGGAAGAGAGGAGTTGTGTTCTATATGAGTGTGGGGAAGTTGGTCATCTTGTGGCCAATTGCCCAAACAAGAAGTAGAATCCTTCCAAGAAGGACAAGGGAAAGTCCAAGCAGGACAAGGAAGGCAAGACCATGAGATTCAAGAAGAAGAAAAGGGGCATGCTTATTGTGTGGAGTGGGACTCCGACACCTCCTCTTCAAGTGAAGATGAGAAGACCCCATCCAAGTCTCTTGTGGGCATTGCTATCAACAAAAAGCCCTCCAATCTTTGACTCTCTCACATGCTTCATGGCCAAGGGCCCTACCACACAATATAATGATAATGATAGTGGAAGTGAGAGTGAGGATGAGGTCCCTCCAAGGAAGAACTCATCGAGCTCTTGCAAGAGGACCATGCTCTTATGGACAAGAAGATGGAGGAATTCAAGGAATTGCACAAGAGAAACAAAGCTTCATGATTGATCAAGCATGATCTAGTCAATGGTCTAAAAATGTCACATTTTAGAAGGATATATTGTGCAGTTCATGTCAAGCTAGGAAGCAAGTGGCAAACACACATCCAAACAGGATCAGTATGATGAGCACTAGTAGGCCATTGGAGCTATTGCACATGGATTTGTTTGTGCCTACTACATATATGAGCATTGGCAAAAACAAGTGTGGTTTTGTGATAGTTGATGACTTCTCAAAATTCACATGGGTATTCTTTTTGAATGAGAAGAGTGAAGTCTTCAACATATTCAAGTCTTTTGTTAAGAGAGGTGAGGATGAGTTTGAATTGAAGATCAAGAAAGTGAGGAGTGATAATGTAGCACTCGGTTTTAAGAACAAAAGCAGATACGCAACATATGTGAGACCAGGAAGTCAAATCTCACATATAGCTACAAATAAGGGTAATATCAAAAGACAATGCTCAATATATAACGTACTTAGTATAAAGGATATAACCTTAGATAGCAAATAGTGGAAAGACAACTCTGATCTTCAGGTGAAGACTCTAATCCACAGGGACAACTAACTGGTTGATCACAAGCCTAACTCCTCCAGACTAGCAATCTGGTACCCATCCAGGATTTTTCCAAAGATTTAAAAATTATAGCAAGCGTAAGTATATGTCATACTCAACAAATATAACATGGGGTTCATGAGGCTTAAAAGGCTTAACATAGGTCTAACAGCATTCAACTTTTAGTTGTCACAATATTAGCATAAGAGTAGCAATAAGTTGTTTTAATCCCAAAGTGAAACACATGATCAATATAAACATGAATAATGAATAGCATAAACGGATAATTCATAGTGATCATCTATTCCGTAAATGTTCCAAGGCCACTCGTGACCGTGAGCACGGCTGATATACCAGTTTTAAACTCTGCAGAGGTTGTACACTTTCACTGTGAGTCGTGATACCCATGTGCCTGGGTTAATTACTCCTAAAACACTTTCAAGGTGAGCAGGCAGGGTTCACTATGAAGCCTTTTAAAGGTTCATCTAACAAGTTAGGGCCATTAGATTCACTCGGCAAATAGATGTAGAGCCCCCCTTCCCGATGGCACATTGACACGCAGCCTATACACATGAGGACATTGGCCGCACTATACCCAATTCGGCAAGCCATTCTTACGCCAATAAAGGTAACCACTAACAAACTAGAAAAGGTCCTTATACTGAGCTAAAGCCAGAGCCATGTAGCCCTCACAGTTGTACTGTAAGTCCTGGATGATCACTTACAGATAAGTCCTTAGGAAGAGAAATCTAAAGCATTTAGAAAGTAGCTAAACACTACAACCCCATTTTTCCAAGTTGCTAAAAAGTCATATTTTAATGTTTATTGCATATACCATTAGTCAAGTTACAAGATCATGGTTTAATTTGAGCACTAGCAACGCTACCCAATGCATATCCCATAGGAGACAAGGTATAAGTTCAATTCTAGAGAATCCCTATCAAGGTGACACATGCAACATGAATTAAATGTATTAAAGTTGATAGGAAACAAGCATAATCCCATGCTATACCTACCTTAAACTTAGATCCTTCTTATCTTGGTTCGTAACCTCCAAAGAACTACTTCTTGATCACCAATTAGTGAAAAAGCACCACACAAGCATCTGAACAAACATGCATAGCATTCAAATATAGCTATATTAGAACAATACACCAATTAGTGAAAAAGTATTTGAAAACAAATCTACACGTTGCTACGATCACACAAACGCGAAAAGCACTCTAATCGGAACTCTGGAGAAAAAGATACATCTACCGATAGATTTGCTTCGAAAAGAAACTATTAGATTTATTTATTTTAGCTATCTAAAACATGTATAAGATACTTTAGAGAAATACCTTAATTGAGTTAAATCAAATTATACTCGATTTAGAAAAACAAGGTAAAACTAATCATATAATTGACCAAGGTGAAAAGCCTAAGTTACTTTTAATTAGAAAAAAATCCAATTGCATAATTATTATTCAAGTTAGGTGTTAAACCATAAAATTCTAGAGTTATTGACATGGAAAACATTGATACTGATGAGTAGATTATGTCATTACGAATCTAACGCAACTTGAACGGGTCAAATCGGAGTTAAAACAGAGATGATATGGCCTAATGAAGATAGTGGCAATTTTGTAAATAGATGGAACTTGATTTTCGAATTTAAAATAAATAAAATCTAATTTTAAATCTACCCAAGGACTATAGGTATTATTTCATAAAAAGGCAGGGGTCTTTAGCAAAACTACAGGGACGGCGTGTTCGAACTTAAAAACTTGCGAGGGCTCTTTTGCAAAACATGCTAGGCGAAGGGCTACGGTGAGATCTGGACCGTTGGATCTAAAGTGGACGGTGCAGATTAAAACAAGAAGGGAGAGGGAAACGGCCGACGCCCGGAACAGTGCCAGGTGCGGTGGCACCATGGCTGGGGAGCTCGGCTCCTCGTCGGAACAGTGATTTCAGCCTTGGATTTAAACGAGAAAAGCATGGGGACGGGTAGCGAGGCCTTGCGAACTTGGCCGTGGGGTTCACAGGGGTTGCCGATGGCTAGACATGGCGGTGCTACGATGGTGAGAGCACATGCATGGAAGAGAGAGAGAGGGAGAGGATGGGATAAGATCCAGTGGCTTCCTTACCTCGACATGAAACTCGGGCGATGGTTCTCGTCGGCGCGGGCTTGCCAGCGAGGGAGATCAACAGCGGCACTGTGAGCTCACGACGGTGGCTATGGCGATGGCATGACTAGGGCTCAGGTGGCAGCAGAGGCTGCTCCTAGGGCTTGAGATGGAGGCGGTGGCCTTTTGGTATTTATGGCTTGAAGTGACTTGGGACGCAAGGCAATGGGAGGAGGCATGAGCGGCGTGGTCTCCTCGGTGACTGTGTCCGTCATGGAGACGAGCTAAAGGAGGGAGACGGCGCTGACATGCAGGCCCGAGGTGGCAGTGGCATAGAGCATGGGGCCGGTCAGTTAGAGGGATAGAGGAGAAAGGGGGCGCGGCCGACGCTGCGTTGGGTCGGTGCGAAGCTGGGCCATGCACGGAGGAGTGGGCTACGGATAGGTAATGGGCCGCACGAGAAAGAGGAGGGAGCAGGCCGGCTGGCCACTAGGCTGCGTGGGGGGTGAAGAGAAGTAGTTGGGCCACACGGCTTGCTGGGCCGGCTAGTCTAGAAGAGAGGGAGAAGAGTTTTTTCTTTTCCTTATCCTTTTCTATTTTGTTTTCAAAACAAAATTCAATTAGGAACCAAATGCAAATTCAAATAGAGTTTCAAATATACTTTTCAACTCAAAAATGGCAATTTTGGTAAGTTTCCAAACATAAATTTTACAACTTTTTAAACTCTTTTATTTTCCAATTCTCTTTTTCTTTCTTTTCTTTTACTTCAAAGCCATTTTTAATTTCATTCTCAAAAGCATTTTGAATTCATTTTGAATTTTGGATTCAACCACTCATTGCAATAATTCAAATGCACCGGCATATATGCACATCCATGTTGCTACTCCTTATGATGAATTTTAATAAAATGAAAAATATTCTTTTCCTATATTTGATGTGCACAAAAAAAATGAAATTAAATCGATTTAACTACTTTTCCAAAGTAGCAAATTTTAGGGTGTTACAATTCTACCCCCTTTAGATGAATCTCATCCTCGAGATTAAGAAAACATCGACTAGGAGATAGGGATACTCCGTCTTTGGATTCTTCTTTACTTCCTCGTGTAGTTCTATCTTCTTGATAAGGATTCCGCCTTGCTTTGCATATGATAACCTTACTCCAAGTAACTTGCCAAACTAATTCCAAGATTCTGATAGATACTCCAAACACTAGGCCACCTTCCCTATAATACCAATTCTCTTTCTTAAAATATCCACCTTCCAACGGAGCCTAACGAATCTCTTGGTCAGAAGGAGATTCTACTACCAATCTTCAAAACATTAAAGATTCTGGTTAAGTTGCTCGAACCTTGAATACAATCCGTAGTCCTCGGTGTCACCCAAACCTTCTTAGCAAAATTCTCCATTGCTAAGGGCACCGGCCATGACTTTGCTCCTCAAAGTGATAGCACTTTTCTAAGTCATAATCAATTTCATTCGAATGAGGATATCACAAGCTCAAGACCATCTTAGTGAAGATGTTCTATAGATTCTTGTGATCCACCTAGATGTCACTATTACTTCCAAAAAGATAGTACTTCCATGCTTCATAATGGATAACTCTAGATCATACGTCAGATGTTCCATCTCATGTTTTCTTGCATAAGCCTCTACTTTTTTTTCTTCTTGCATAAGGACACATCCCACGCCTTTGACAAGATGCATCATTATAGATATAAAGCTCTTGTCCTGATCTAACAAAGCTAATACTTAGATTTTACTTCAACCTCTTCTTAGACTCCTTCAAACACTTACCTAAGGTTTCTTGATCCAAACTAACTTAAAAGCTTCTCCAGTAGCTCTACCAAAATCTTGATGATCTTGGATAAACCTTCCTTGAACCTCTAACCAAACCTCATTGAAACTCTGAGTTTCTCTCACATCTTTGGGTACCACCTTCCTTATCAGATTAACCGATTCTTCCAAGTGAGAGCTAGAGAGTATGACTTAACTTCATATGGCACCTTGAGCATTTGGCCACTTTTTAGTTGGATAGTTTGCATAGGCGTGATCATCCATCTTATTGATCTCCTCCAAAGGTGTTTGTTCCTCTACATTGACATCTGAAAACTCACAATCCACTTTACTTTCTTCATAGGACACACTTTCTAGTAGGTCATTTTCAAATACCTCAGGTGCAGGTTGGATACCCTCATACTCAATTCTTTCTCCAGACGGTGTTGTTAGTAGCACCGAACGTTGAGCATACTTAATTACTCCTTTACAAGCAGGTAACCACCCCTTTCCAAGGATAACATCAATGTCCAATAACTCCAAAGCAATAAGGTTTGCCTCGTAGTTCTTCCCTTTTATGTTTAGACTAACTTTGGGCATATGTGGTTTGCCTTCTTTTCTCCTCCTAAAGAGTTAACTATTAAGGGTTTCCTCATCGGAATTATAGTTATCTTATGTTCTTCCACATATTCCCTAGAGATGAATGAATGTGATGCACTGGGTCAAACAAAACCATGGCAGGGGCTGAGTTTACTAGAATGAACCCCACGACAACTTCCTTAGCTCCATGAGTGGTAATCATATCAACCTGCCTTGAATGTAGTTCCGCTTTAACTTATTTCCTTGCACCTGCTCCTTATGGACATTCTGTTCTAGCTCCTGGTGCTGTTGATTCTGGATTTGATTACTCTCAGCAAGCTTCTCAAGATAATCATTCTTATAGTGTTCAATTTCACCACAATCATAATCTTCCTCACTAGTAGAAATATTTCTCTTCGTCAAGGTGATAGTAGGAGGCGATAGACATGGCTCTTGAGACCTAAAAAAACTACACTTCATCATTAGGTTGATGATACTGATCTTGATCATTACTTCCAAGCAGATTCATAGGTGTGACTGATATTTTGCTTATGTAGCAAAACAAAGACGAGTGTTTCTTCACTGGCACTAAACGTCAAGCTTTCTCTTCTTCTCTTTCATCTCTCGATGCTTGTTCTCAATTACATTTGTCTGTCCACCAACGTCTGATAGTCGGCATACACCATGGTCATCAGCTGTAGTTGCAAACCATCATTCAGTCCTTTCAAAAAGCATTTTTGCTTCTTAGCATCACTATCCACCTCTTTTGGAGCATAGCATGACAATTGAGTGAACCGGTTACAATACTCACACACTGACATAGATCCTTGCTTTAAGTTGAGGAACTCTTCTTGCTTAAGCTCTACCCCACCTAACGGGATATGGTAGGACCTAAAATTCTCCTTGAATTCCTACCAGGTGATAGCAGGAGCATTGTTGGGACGTCCATATTGGTAAGACTCCCACCAGTCTTATGTTGCTCCCTGGAGTTGGCCAAACACAAAAAGCACCTTTTCATTGTCATCACACTGAGGTATGTCCAATTGTCGCTCCACAACTCTAAGCCAGTCATCAGTTTCTAGTGGTTCGCTTGTATGAGAGAATGTCAGTGGGTGTCCCTTCATAAATTCACCACGCTTGTCAATAGGTGGTGCTTGATGCGGGCTGTTCAACACACTTTGAGCAATAGTCTATAATAATTGAGTCTACGTCATCAAAGCTTGCTCTATAAATAGGGAATTGGATGGCGGTGGATTAGAATTGGCAGGATTCCTTCCCTGTGAGAGCTAGAATCTTCAAAACCACCTTCACTTTGGCTACCCCCTTAAGAAAAGATCAACTAGGGGACACAAGAAGGGTAGCTTGCACCTTCTTCTAGATGAGCTAACTAGTATCAAGACGTTCTGACATCCCAATGATACTCTCGTGTATGGGCAAGAACAAGAAATCTAGAATTCCTCACGAGCAGAAAAACAACAGCGCAGTAAAACAATTGTAACTCCCATTCTGTTAATCCAATGAAGTTGTAGCTTATACCATTGGAAAGCTTATAAAATTCTCCACAACTTCCTTATAGAACATTTTTCCAAATTCTGCAGTTTAGGTAGTCAAAAATAATGCACAACAGAAACTACTCTAGATTTCAGACAGCGTGGTTGCATCGTCTAGTGATTTTCATAACTCCATAACAAAAATAGCTATCAAGGTGATTCTTGTGGTCACAGATAGATATCAAAGTCTACTATTGTCCAAAATTTCTTCATGATTTCTGATCGTCCAAAATAAGAGATATAAGCGGAAGAGGGCAGGCTGTTCTAAAAGACAGGATAGAGAAAACAGAAGATAACCAAAACCCGACTATTTATTTCATTAATCCTTATACCTTAGTCCTATGAACTAAATGAAATTGTGGGAACACCCAACAAGATTATTACAATCATTACAAAGATTCAAAACAAGCAGAAGCATAATGACAATTCAACAAAGCACTAAAGGTGCACAATTTAATCATTGACCCAACTTGCGATAGTATCGTCCTCATTGTACTAGGGGTAACAATCCTAAGACTCATCTTCAGATTATGCAAGAAGGTGGTGAGGAACAATTCTAAAAGCATATCAAACCAAGGAGTGAAGATGAGAACAAAGACTTTAAATAAGCACCAAGGTAGAGATGAATAGTAAGGGTAGAAATATAGTAGAGAAGAAAATATCAAGGTTCATAGAGCAAGGGTTTTTATAGCAACTTCTAAACCTTAGAACGTCCAGTTTCTACTAGGCTTGCATCCTACAGTCAGCATTGCTTTGATACCACTTTGTAGCACCCGGTTTTAAGAAACCATATGTGAGCCTAGGAAGTCAAATCTCACATATAGCTACAAATAAGGGTAATATCAAAATATAATGCTTAATATATAACATACTTAATATAAATGATAAAACCTTAGACATCAAACAGTGGAAAGATAACTCCAATCTTCAGGTGAAGACTCCAATCCACAGGGACAACTGACTAGTTGATCAGAAGCCTAACTCATCCAGACTAGCAATCTGGTACCCATCTGGGATTTTTCCAAAGATTTAAAAAGTACAACAAGCATAAGTACATGTCGTACTCAACAAATATAATATGGGGTTCACGAGGCTCAAAAGGCTTGACATAGGTCTAACAACATTCAGCTTTTAGTTGTCATAATTTTAGCACAAGAGTAGAATTAAGTTGTTTCAATCCTAAAGTAAAACACATGATCAATGTAAACATAAATAATGAATAGCATAAACGGATAATTTGTAGTGATCATCTATTCCGTAAATGTTCCAAGGCCGCTCGTGACCGTGAGCACGACTGATATACCAGTTTTACACTCTGCAGAGGTTGTACACTTTCACTGTGAGTCGTGATACCCATGTGCCCGGGTTAATTACTCCCAAAACACTTCCAAGGTGAGTAGGTAGGGTTAACTATCAAGCCTTTCAAAGGTTCGCCTAACAAGTTAGGGCCATTAGATTCACTCAGCAAACAGATGTGGGGCCCCCTTCTCGATGGCACATTGACACGTAGCCTATACACATGGGGACAGAGGCCGCACTATACCCAATTCGGCAAACCATTCTTATGCCAATAAAGGTAACCACTAACAAGCTACAAAAGGTCCTCATACTGAGCTAAAGCCAGAGCCATGTAGCCCTCACAGCTGTACTATAAGTCCCGGATGATCACTTACAGATAAGTCCTTAGGAAGAGGAATCTAAAGCATTTAGAAAGTAGCTAAACACTCTAGCCCCCTTTTTCCAAGTTGCTAAAGTGTCATATTTTAATGTTTATTGCATATACCATTAGTCAAGTTACAAGATCATTGTTTAATTTGAGCACTAGCAACACTACCCAATGCATATCTCATAGGAGACAAGGTATAAGTTCAATTCTAGGGAATCCCTATTAAGGTGACACATGCAATATGAATTAAATGTATTAAAGTTGATAGGAAACAAGGATAATCCCATGCTATACTTGCATTAAACTTAGATCCTTCTTATGTTGGTTCGTAACCTCCAAAGAACTGCTTCTTGATCACCACGTAAAACTCATCGACCGGACATAACCATAAAGCACCACACAAGCATCCAAATAAACATGCATAGCATTCAAATATAGCTATATTAGAACAATACACCAATCAGTGAAAAAAGGATTTGAAAACAAATCTACGCGTTGCTACAATCACACAAACATGAAAAGCACTCTAATTGGAACTATGGTGAAAAAGATACATCTACCGATAGTTTTGCTTCGAAAAGAAACTATAAGATTTGTTTATTTTAGCTATATAAAACATGTATAAGATACTTTAGAGAAATACCTTAATTGAGTTAAATCAAATTATACTTGATTTAGAAAAACAAGGTAAAACTAATCATATAATTGACCAAGGTGAAAAGCCTAAGTTACTTTTAATTAGAAAAATCCAATTGCATAATCATTATTCAAGTTAGGCGTTAAACCATAAAATTCCAGAGCTCTTGACATGGAAAACATTGATACTAATGCGTAGATTATGTCATTATGAATCTAACGCAACTTGAATGGGTCAAATCGGAGTTCAAGCAGAGAAGATATGGCCTAATGAAGATAGTGGCAATTTTGTAAATAGATGAAACTTGATTTTCGAATTTAAAATAAATAAAATGCAATTTTAAATCTGCCCAAGGACTACAGGTATTATTTCATAAAAAGGCAGGGGATCTTTAGCAAAACTACAGGGATGGCGGGTTCAAACTTAAAAACTATCGGGGGCTCTTTTGCAAAACATGCCAGGCGAAGGGGTATGGTGAGATCTGGACTGTTGGATCTAAAGTGGACGGTGTAGAATTAAAATGAGGAGGGAGAGGGAAATGGCCGACGGCAGAAATAGTGCCAGGTGTGGCGGCGCCATGGTTGGGGAGCTCGGCTCCTCGTTGGAACGGTGATTTCAACCTTGGATTTCAACGGGAAAAGCATAGGGACGCACAGCGCAGCCTTGCGAACTCGGCTGCGGGGTTCGCAGGGGTTGTCGGCTGCGGGGCACGCGCGGTGGAGCAAAGCAGCGATGGCGGCGCTATGATGGCGAGAGCGCATGCACGGAAGAGAGCGAGGGAGAGGACAGGATAGGATCCGATGGCTTCCTTACCTCGACACGAAACTCGAGCGATGGTTCTCGTCGGTGTGGGCTCACCAGCGAGGGAGATCGACGGTGGCGCTGTGAGCTCGTGACGGCGGCTATGGCGATGGCATGACTAGGGCTCGGGTGGTGGCAGAGACTGCTCCTAGGGCTGGAGATGGAGGCGGCAGCCTTTGGTATTTATGGCTAGAAGTGACTTGGGACGCAAGGCAATGGGAGGAGGCATGAGCGGCGTGGTGTCCTCGGTGACTGTGTCCATCATGGAGACGAGCTAAAGGAAGGACATGGCGCTGACATGCGGGCCTGAGGTGGCAGTGGCATGGAGCATGGGGTGGTCAGTCAGAGAGAGAGAGGAGAAAGGGGGCGCGGCCGACGCTGCGCTGGGCCGGTGCGAAGCTGGGCATGCGCGGAGTGGGTTGCGGAGAGGGAACGGACCGCATGGGAAAGAGGACGGAGCAGGCCGGCTGGCCGCTAGGCTATGCGGGGGGGGGGAGAGAAGTAGCTGGGCCACGTGACTTGCTGGGCCGGCTGGGCCAGAAGAGAGGGAGAAGAGTTCTTCCTTTTCCTAATCCATTTCTATTTTGTTTTCGAAATCAAATTCAATTATGAACAAAATGCAAATTCAAATAGAGTTTCAAATATACTTTTCAACTCAAATAAAAATGACAATTTTGGTAAGTTTTCAAAAATAAATTTTACAACTTTTTAAACTCTTTTATTTTCCAATTCTTTTTTTCTTTCTTTTCTTTTACTTCAAAGCCATTTTTAATTTCATTCTCAAAAGCATTTTGAATTCATTTTGAATTTTGGATTCAACCACTCATTGCAATAATTCAAATGCACCAGCATGTATGCACATCCATGTTGCTACTCCTTATGATGAATTTTAATAAAATGAAAAATATTCTTTTTCCTATATTTCATGTGCACAAAAAATTTAAAAGTAAATCGATTTAACTACATTTCCAAAGTAGCAAATTTTAGGGTGTTACAGACAATAGGAGTGAATTCAAGAATACAATTATAAATGACTTATGTGATTATCGAGTTGGGGATCAATCTTGAGTTTTCGGACAAGTACACTCCACAATCAAATGGCCTTGTTGAGAGTAATAATAAGACTCTAATTGACATGTCAAGGTCCATTCTTAGTGAACATATGGTGTGAGTGATGCATTTTGGCATAAGCAATCAACACTGTTTGTCATGCAAGTAATAGTCTATATTGTTAACGCCTCTTAAGGAAGACCCCTATGAGCTATTGATTAGAAGAAAGCCAATATCTAATACTTCTGAGTCTTTGGGTGCAAATTATGCATTCTTAAGAAAGGCACTAGATTGAGCAAATTTTATAGGAATTGTGATGAAGGGTTTCTACTTGGTTACTCTTCAAATGCAACGCTTATAGAGTATACAACAAGACACATGGTTATGTTGAAGAGGTGCATGATGTTGAGTTTGATTAAAACTAATGGCTCTCAAGTAGAAGATGTGAATTTTGATGATGTGAGAGGTGCTAAGCTAGAAGATATGAAGTATGTGGCACTTGGAGGTATAATCCTAGTGAGGTGTAAGAGCATGAAGATGACTCAATTAGAGTTATGCCCTCTATAAGTGTGCAAAATGAAGATCAACCAAGTGATAGTGACTCTTATGATGATCAAGTGCAAGTTCAACAAGTGGCAAGTGCTAGTCCAAATCAAGTGGTTCAAAAGTGATCAACCATGCATCTAGTTCAAGTCCCCTCCAAAATTGAATCAAGCTAATGCAAGAGATTACCCTTTGGATCAAATAGTTGGAGATTTGAGAAGTGTGCAAACAAGATCAAGGCTTGCATCATTTTGTGAGCACTGTTCCTTTCTTTTATCAATGTACCCAACTAATATAGAAGAATCATATATGGATGTTGATTGGTCAATGCAATGCATGAAGATGTCAACAATTTCACAAGAAATCAAGTTTTGGAGCTATTAGAGAGACCCAAGAACTACAATGTCATTGGAACCAAATGAGTGTTTAGAAACAAGCAAAATGAAGATGGTATAGTAGTGAGCAACAATGCAAGGCTTGTGGATCAAGGTTACACACAAGTATAAGGTCTTGCCTTTGGAGAAACATATGCCCATTGCAAGGTTGAAAGTAATTAGAATACTATTGGCATATGCATGCTCTCATAACATCAAGTTGTATCAAATGGATGTGAAGAGCACTTTCCTAAATGGAGTGATAAATGAGTTGGTTTATATGGAGCAACCACCTAGATTTGAAGATTGCAAGAAACCCAACCATGTATACAAGCTCAAGAAGGCTTTGTATGGACTCAAGCAAGCATCTAGAGAATGGTATGAGAGGTTGAGGGACTTCCTACTATCAAGGTTGATACAACTCTCTTCACCAAGACAATTGGAAATAATTTATTTGTGTGCCAAATCTATGTTGATGATATCATCTTTGGTTCAATAAATCAAGATTTTTCTGAAGCGTTTGGCAAGATGATGGCAAAAGAGTTTAAGATGTATGATTGTTAAGTTACTTCCTTCATCTTCAAATTAAGCAATTGAAGAGTGGTACCTTTGTGAGACAAGTGAAGTACATTAAGGACATGCTTAGGAAGTTTGCAAAGGAGGAAGCAAAACCGATAAGGACACTCATGGGCACAAATGGCAATTCGGATGTTGATGGCATTGAGTAGGTTGATCAAAAGGTGTATCAGTCTATGATTGGAAGCTTCTATTTGACTGCTTCTAGACCGGATGTGATGTTTAGTGTATACATGTATACAAGATTCCAAGCCTCACCCAAAGAAAGTCACTTGACCACAGTAAAGAAAATTTTGAGATACTTGAAGCATACACCTAGTGTTGGTTTGTGGTACCTAGAGATGCACAATTTGAACTTGTAGGGTACTTAGATTCGGATTATGCCAGATGCAAGGTGGATATATAGGAAGAGCACATCAAACACATGTGAATTACTTGGAAGATCACTTATGTCATGGTCCTCAAAGGAGCAAAACTCAGATGCACTATCAATGGCTAAGGCGGAGTACAAATCTGTGGGTTGTTATGCACAATTGCTATGAATGAGAGCAACTTTGTTGGATTATGGGGATCAAATTCAATGAAGTGCCATTGCTATGTGACAATGAGAGTGTCGTGAAGACATCATGGCCTTCTATAAGCCTTACATTAGAAATGCTAGGAAGAAGGTCATTCCAGGCTACTAATTTTTGGTCCAATTAAATCAAATCTCCACGAAATGTTTAGAGGTACTAAAGACCTTAGCTACAGTCATAATCTGCTTGTGTCTAGTAATGTTGTATAAACAAGGATATTTTTCTCTCAACAGTAAGTTTCCCAACCAGTTATCCTCCCAAAATCTCACTTGGAACCTGTCTTTCATTGTGAAGGAACTAAGTACATGGCATAGAGGTCATGTTTGTTACATAAGCAAAATGTTAATGTGGAATCGTTACATATATATATAACCAATCTCTTCCAAATTAGTACATACAAATGTAATAAAGCCAATTATTACAAAAAAATATAATAAAGCCAATAATGGTGTGTCTCCACATTTTACCCTTGGAGACTCGATAAAATTATATAACACAAACAAAGTAACTAATCTTCATGGAATAATGGCATCACCTAAAAACTACAAAAAAAGATTAGAAATCCTTATCAATCTGTACTAACACCTAACCACTACCGGAATCGAAGGCTTTGCCAAGTGTCATATTCTTTGTCGAGTGTATTTTATCGGACACTCGGCAAACCATCTCTTTGCCGAGTGCCAAACTAAAAACACTCGGCAAAGATTCCGACACTCGGTAAACTCTCTGTTTGCCGAGTGCCTTACTAAAAACACTCGGCAAACATTCTGACACTCGGCAATTCTGTTGAAAAACACTCGGCAAACTCCGACACTCGGTAAATATGGGAAAAACACTCGGCAAATTACGGCACTCGGCAAACATCGCGCCACGTGTCCCTCCATGAAAAGAGAAAAATAAATAAATAATAAAAAACTCCTTTGTTGAGTGTCTAATATCTAACACCGGAAGATGGGAGGAGATATTTATTGATTGGTCTTCTTATGCCTGCCACATAGATAATAGTGTGGGAATGCAATTAATTAGCATCATCTCTGCTTCAACAGTTAAGTATGCAGCTCTATACTTCAATAGTTCAGTCATAGTTTCTTTTTCTTCTTTGACATGGTGTACTGTGCTCTAGATTTAGGTTGTAAATACTTGGATTTCCATGATTCTAGGTGTAAATAATTTCAAGATGGCATTAGCAATAGGAGAAGACATGTAGATAGAACATATTAGTCACTTTTAATCCTCTGACTTATGATTTGTGAAACTAAAACTTTGTGAAGGATAGCTGAAAGTGCTCCCACTTAAGTTTTGTATCAGTGTTAATGTTGTGTGAGAACTATCTTATTTGTACAAAAAGCTCCTTTTGATTTTTGCCTACCTTTTAATGCTTGCTTGTGTATCAGTGCTAATGCTTGCTTGTGTTCTTGGTACTGATCCTACTAGAAGATAACTAGTGCCAAGTTGTTATTTACAATGAACAACTTTCTCATGTAGGAAGTTTCATGCTTGGTTACCTTCTTCTTGCCTGCCTTTTAATATTGACCGTATGATTTCCATGTCTTATTTGGTTTCTTTGAAAATCATTTTTTGGATCTAAAGATAGTTGTCACTTAGGGATGAAGGAAGTGTAAGAATTTTCTTAAGAGTGTGATCCGATTGCCAAAACAATGAATTTAGAGATGATTGTAGTGTTCATTTATTCTATACAGCATAAATGAACCCCAATATAGTATCAGGTTGCTTTGTTCTTTGACTGATGATTTATTCGTGAATGGAAGTAAATAATCAGATTTTCTTTAGTTACTAAATTCCTGGTTTTATAGATATAGCGGGTTAGCTCTTGCTTTTCTCAGCTTTATTGTCATCCTGTGTGGTCATCCCTGCTTGTAGTGCTCTCTGGTCACTCTTTCAATTTAGCGATGTTGGACAAACAATGAGCTATATTGTTTTACTACATATTTAACAAGATTTCTCATGAATTGTTATATTTTTTTCTTGTTTTGGCTGTAGGATATGGAGATGAATGGATGTGTAGTATATTGTTGTCTAAGGGATTGTATGAAGTAATTACTAAACTTCTATCTATTTCCTATATGTTAGCGGCATGAACTATAGCATTGTAACTTGGGTCTGTGTTATTTTGCGAGGCCTTTAGAGTGTAGCTTAAGATTTGTCGACCATTGAACTATTTTTTATGGCAGATATGGTGTACTAAGAGTGTTTTGTATGGCAGCTATTAAACTGAAATATGCTGAGAAATTTTTTTTTTCTTTGGAAAATAGGTTTGCCGAGTGTAATTTCCAAAAACACTCGGCAAAAATTATTATTTTTTCTTTGGAAAATAGGTTTGCCGAGTGTAATTCTAAAAACACTCGGCAAACAGTAACAGTATGCTGAGAAAAAAATTATTTTTTTCTTTGAAAAATAGGTTTGCTGAGTGTATTTTGGAAAAACACTCGGCAAACCATTTTTTTTGCCGAGTGTTAAATTTGACACTCGGCAAACCATTTGGCGAGTGCGCGATAAAAAACACTCGTCAAATAGCTGTTTACGGACACTGTAGATGCCGTGTGCTGTTTGCCGAGTATTTTTTTATCTTTGCCGAGTGCATATGGTACACGGCAAAGTCACTGTTTCTAGTAGTGAACCTAACCGGATCTTTGTCAATTATGTATATATGTATGCATTTGGCATTTCATGATACCTGAACAAGTCAGGGACTAAGCGTCCTCGTTTGTCTTTGTCGCTCCCCTAGGCTATAGCTACTTGAGACAACTAATATGCCAAGTACTACTTTTCCACATGTCCGATCCTGTCATTAGAAAAAGCTAATATTGTCATATCTCATCGTTGGAAATTCTTAGAAAATTAATCTAAATTCTTGACACTTGTTGAGTTGCTACTTGCTATGCAAGAACCAGAGTCATTTCAGAAAAGAAAATACTACAAAACTATACTAACTGGCTGAGGCACGTGGTTGGAAGTTGGTAAAAAAAATCCTCGTACTATTCTTGTTCTCTTCCTTTAATTAGACTTTTTTTCTGACCAAGGTAATGAATAAAAATAAATAAATATACATATAAACATACACATGCAAGATATCATAAAAAATAACAATTCAGATTTGAATATATATTTATGTAAAATGGAAAATGATTTAAGTTTGGAACTGACAAAACCTCAAATGAATTTCCTCGTCGAAGTCTACGCCTTTCTACTGGACAACCTTTTTGTTTTTACTGGACAACCTTTTTGTTTTTGTTCTACCAACCATTGCACCAGAGACGATCCTATCTTTGACAGAGTTTTACTTGCGCCGTTGCGTGGTTGCCTGGGTAAGTTTTGGGCTCGAATAGTCGCTTCTAGCTTTAGTGCTGAACTGTTGATCATGATGAAAAAGATGCATGCAGAGCAGCATGAAGACCACTTCACTTGTCTTTGGATTTAAGTCACCAACGCTGAATTTCTGTATGGCGTACACTCGGCATACTATTCGTGCTTTTTTTTTTCTAGCTGTAGGTCAATTCTCTACCAGTGCCAGTAGGAAATATGTCTGATTCTATTAATCATCTAGTTCAGCGTATATAAGTGTTTGATCAGTAAACAGAATTTTGATGGCGATTGCGATGGTCATCCTACATTTCGCGGTGGTAGTTGGTGGTTGGTAGCACAATGACACCACTCAGCCTCTTATGAACAACCACCCATAGTGCGTAGCTAGCTCCTTTGCTTGAGCACCCCTGCTTCTGCTTGCACTAACTTTCTGTATGTCAGCTGCCCCTACATCATCTTTCTAAAAAATCTCTAGTGTCCTTTCAATAGGCTGGGACAAAAACTTAATTAGTCACTGTTGGGAAAGTTTTGTGTGTATGGGCCTTCACCTTCTAGAAGCTAAGGTGGGCAGGTGGCCCCACCCAGTGGCTTCCCTACCAATGGTAATTAAAATGGACTCACGATCTGGGTCTTATCTGACTGAAACATCAGGATATATGCTAAGATCCAGTGATTCATTTTTTTGTACAAGATACATTGTAGTGAAGATATGTAGCACACGGTAATTACGACATGCATCGCGGTTATATATTTTGAGAAGAAAAATCATTGCTTAGCTTCAAAGAGTAATTAATACATACAGCAATTATGGCTCAGATAGCTGAAAACAAAAGGAAAACAAGTTTACTGATCAGGCTCCATCGTCTACTAGAACGCTGAATTATATTGTTTCTCAAGAAGTAAGAAAATTTGAGTAGCAGAGCATAGATATTGTAACCGCCTCTAGGTGACTAGCAGGTAAACATCATGAACAAAGGCGCAAGATCAAAGATGATGAGGCAAACTTCTTCAGTTCTGCAGACAATTAAGATGATGAACGGTACTTTAGTTGATGTACAGCACAATAGAAAGATGAAGAATCTCACTACATGTTACATCAAAGATGGAGGGTGCACTAAGCTGGCCACTAACCTTTCTAGAAGATTGGTAGCTAGCTAGCTATAGGATTGGTTGTCATCAGGCACGTACAAGAAAAGCAGCTCAGGCAGATCTTTGTCATGGCATCACAACTGTACCTAACTCAAAAAAGGTGTGTACCTGTTGAACCAATATTTTAACCAATTAACCATCAGCAGGCCAGGTCACTATATGATTTTTAAGCACGCAAATAATTCAATATGATATCTCACGTAAGATATATATGCTTGAGATTTTTTCTACCACGGCCGCAACCGAATTTCATTACTAAACGAAACGAAATTATAGAGTTTTGTGATACACATGGTAAACAACACAAAAGCAATGCTAAAGCCATATCACATAAGATATATATGCTTGAGATAAGCTATGGACGACGGTTCTATTGGTCTCTGACATTTCACCACAGTGGATTTTGGATTTTTATATCACTCGTTATATTAGAGCAGCATTGTGTGTTAGGTTGTGTTTGGGATTAGTCGAAGTGAAAGGTAAATTGTGGTGAATTCCTGTTTGTTCTTTTTCAGAAGCAATTACAACACTAGTAGTGTGGGTACGACATACCCTCCATCATGATGCCTCAAATGAATATTCATCTACACTTCACACAATTAACAACTCATCACAAATTCAGACTATTGCATCCTATTATTGACATAAGACTCCATTCAAATATATACACTTGTTCTAAATGAATGGCATAATACACATTGTGTTATTTAATTTGAAGATGAATGCACATTAATTTGAAGACGAATGTGTATTCTTCCATTCATTTAGGGGCACACAAGTACTAGATTCCAATTCTTATTCAAAATAAAATGGCAGTAGAGTAACCCTTGCCGTTTTGCGCCAAGGTATGCGATGACGTTTGGTTGCACCTCTTGCACCACCCTTTGTCGTCTATGGATGTCAGGGGTCAAAGCAAACTCGGGCCAAGGTTCTATGACCCGTTCAAAGTTTTGGAACGAATCGGAGATGTGGCCTATCATCTTCAGTTACCAGTAAGCGCAAGACTGTACAACGTAAGGTTGTTGAAGCCATCAGCCACTGGCAACAAAATTCCGCAGCTCTTAGCTATCAACCATGGTCGTGCATGTGCTGAGCCTCAAAACGTGATCAAAGCATGCTTAGCAAGAGGTGGTCAGGAGGTGCTGGTGCATTGGAAGGGTCAAGAAGCATCACATTGGGTTCGCGTGTAGGCGCCAGCCCATGCACGTCGCACATGTCATGCACACGCCTCAATGGCCCGTCAACGGGCTTATTAGTCCCAAACTCCCAATCTCTATATAGATTAAGTTAGTTGCTAATGTGTGGGCCAGTTAGTTTGTTTAGGGACTCTAGATATATCTGGTATTGCATTGTATAGGACATGTTAATCAAATAATGGATAGGTTTCCTTCTCTCCAACTTCCCCTGTGTGTTCCACCTATCTCTCACTTGCGAGCCGCCATCGCTGGCGAAGCCATGCGGTCGGTAGCTCAGACATGTAGGTTTAGCTCATCTCCCACACCACCATCATAGAAGGCCTAACACCTTCTCTTAAATTATTCATCGCGGAAAGTCAATAAATCATCAACCAGCATGAATTGTTTGCCCGGGAGAATTAGGATCCAAATCCTCATCTGAAACATTTTTTTGTGCAATCCACCATTTCTAAACAAGGTACTCATGTTCAACATGGTTTTCTATATAGTATACATAGTTTCCATATATATAACATTGAGCTCTTGCATATGATTATACGTTACCTCTTCATCTAGAAAAGAACATTTTTCTTTCTTCTCGGGGCATTTGGTGATGTGGTAGGTAAGACACTTGATGTATATATAGCCACCATTAAAATTAAAGGTACAATCCATGGAAAAACTAGAAAAAATAAGCCCAAATATTTAGTTGTGAATTATTGGTTTGTACATGGGACTTGTAGGAGTTCTGTTGCTTTTCCCAAACACTACCACAAAAGAGTCTGTGATTCCGGTAATGGACAAAAGAGTTCGACGTCATCAATGGAAAAGAAGATAGCCAGCTAAGGCTACTATTACAGATAGGACTAGACCAGGCTAGCAGAGCATCATCAGTTTGCATCAGAACAGAAGGGGTAGGAAAGATCAAAGTAACATATATAGACTTTAGTGAAGAACATGCACCAGATGAACCAGCAGCAAAAATATGTTTTATCTTCGAAGTTTAAAGGGACAGGAACAGAGATCGACTTGTTCACGATCATCAAATCATAGAGCTCTGCGGAAATCACTGATTTCAGCATCATGCATGTGCCCTAAACGACCGGTGAGTCGACCTTGATCTCCCTGCCTGCAAGGAAGAAGAAGAAGATAAGCTAATAACTATATATCGCCGCAGGTGCATCTCTCAGCGCCCTGCAAACCCAGGCGATTCAAGCACAAGCATATCCTTTTCCTCTCTGATGAGTGATGAGGAGGTTGTACTCTCTTTTTAGGTGTAGTCACTACTGATGTTCGCATGCCCTAAGATCTCTCCGCTTGTTGCTTCTGCTTGTTCTTGCCTCGTCGGCAGTGGAGACTGTGACGGTGAAGGCGGTTGCCTCGGCGGGCCTATGGATAGGTTGAGGTCGATGCCACCGTCGTTCGGAGCAGATGCGCTGTCATCGTCAACGCTGTGGCAGGCTCCAGTACTGGTCTCCGGCGAGCAGCTGGACCGCGCTGACAGGTGGTCGTGGCGATGGCTGCTTGCTGCGGCAGCGGAGGTGGAGGCACCGAGCGGTCTGTGCGTCTTGGGGTCGATGCCGCGGGCGATGAGCTTGCGCTTGATGTGCGTGTTCCAGTAGTTCTTGATCTCGTTGTCCGTTCGACCCGGCAGCCGCCCGGCGATCAGAGACCACCTGTTTATTTGTTTCACCGTAACAATGAACAATCAAGAACATAATATATGCATATACATGTCATCATCAGATAATTGCTTCAACAACAATCTGTCTGATAATCTACTGTGATCATCACACCAGTAACTCATGTAAACGTACTTGTTTCCGAGGAGCCCGTGGAACCTGATGATGAGTTCGTCTTCCTCCTCGGTGAAGTTGCCGCGCTTGAGGTCTGGCCGGAGGTAGTTGATCCACCGGAGGCGGCAGCTCTTGCCGCAGCGCAGCAGGCCCGCCGCCTTGGGGAGCGACCGCCAGCAGCCTTCGCCGTGGGCCTTGATGTAGGCGACGAGCCGCTGGTCCTCCTCCTTGGTCCAGGCGCCCTTGTTCGTGTGCGCCTTCTCGCAGTACGGCGACCTCCCCATGTCTCAAACTCTGAATCTTCTTCCTACGTGTTCGATCGCAACACTGCAGGTGTCTGGTGGTGACTATGTTGTGAGAGTAGAGTGAGAGGACGAGGTTTATATGAGGAGGAGAGAGAAAGAGGGCCCACTGACACGGATCATCGCCCCGTGACATTTGACTGAGTAGGTATATGATAGAGAGAGAACGCGCACGCACAACCCTAGAGATGAATTTGGTGGTATCTCGATGGCTTCAAGCTCCTTTCTTGAATAGTCTTTTTATACTATAGGCTTTTTAGATGCTCGTCTTGTGGTAGGTATCCATAGTTGTTGTTCTGGCGTCAAACATGCATGCATTGTTGCTATGGACGACATCAATAATTCCTGGCTTCTTTCAGAACTTTTCAGTGTTAATATGTTTTAAAATGTTTAGGTTGATGCATGAAAGTTTACCTGTACATATTCTATCAACAAGTGCTTAGATTAGATTACATCTCTGGGCGAACTTTTGGTTTTGAGACAGGTGGCGGAGGCTCCTCTGGACAATGAGATTTTGTTTGTGTGTGTGTGTGTGTGTGTGTGTGTGTGTGTGTGTGTGTGTGTGTGTGTGTGTGTGTGAACGTGCTCCGCACATGTTTGAAAAAAAATCTGGAGGATGAATAGCTATTTTTTTCAGTAAAACAAATGGAACTTGGATTTTAATGGGGTACAACGACACAGAATTTTTTTCCCACAGAGTTACTAATGGGAGTGGAAGATAACATATCAGAAGGACATTATATACATGTTACTCATGATACAAAGGGTCCCTTCTTGTACAAATGGAACCAGTTCCAAATTGGAGCATGCTATACTCAATAATTCAAACTTGTTTCCATCATTTGTTTTGAATGCATGTAATTAAGATATAGTCTAAGCTAGGGTTTTTGTTGAACACAAAGGATATTCCTGATTGTAATGCTGGGGGTCACCGTTGTTGCAAATGCCTCTCTACCACTTTATAACACCAGATGATTCAATGGCCACGACACAATCCAGCAGATTGTATGCACACAAGACTTTGAGAGCAAGAGATTGCTTTGTTTGCAAGCCACATTATTCACTGGGTGCAAGACAATAACGTGCCCTTAATATCAAGGGCTAGTTTTGGGGCCATATGTAACACCCATAATATATATTGGATTTCAATAACTGACATGATAAAGTATATCATTTTTCCATATTTCTAAATTAGTATGACATAATATAATTGTTACCTCCTTTCTTCTTGGACAAAGACAAGTTAGCTAAATATGGGAACATTTGTCAACACATAAACTAAGTTTCTAGGGAATTGAAATGGAAAAGTGATTATTCAATCACTGCCGCACCCGGCCCCCATAATATTTAACTTTAGGATGTGAATAAATATGAAAAACACAAACTTTTCATATTTCTACCATGGTGGGTTTCTACCATCATTTGCCGCTTGTACAAATGGAACCAACTACAAAGGAGCCACCAAAAACCAACCATGCATGTGTGAGGACCATATCACCGAAGAGGGAGTGAATTGGACTAAATTTTTAAAACAACATGCTTATAGCCTATGCAAAAATTCTAACCCTCTTTGCATCTTGACACCTAAGTTTTCTAAAAAAACACACTAGCTAGTCCTTAGGGTCAACAGCCTAAACGGATCCTTAGCATGATAACTAAAGGAGTAAATGATGGGTGGCTCTCTGATTGGTTCACAATCCTCTCTATAAAGTACGTAGTAGTAAGGGCCTACGTAGCTAGCTTACGTGGAGGTGAGAGGCAAAAGCAAAGATTATATTATTTTTCTATGTATTATTGGACCCACATGTTCCTCTCTCATATTTTTAGACTATGTGAAATAAATCCGCTATTTGTCCGTCGCTAGTGACTACACTCTCTCCTACTTTTTTTCTATCCACATCAGAATAGCTAGCTAAATAGCTAGCTGTTGGGGACGCCCTAATAACGGGGTGGAAGAGTAGCTCCAAATTTGATGGTAATACTTATATATAGGGTGAAGGGATTGCTAGCAGTTGGACAAAGTTGACACCGGATGATCCACCAACCACAGTTATCGATATCAACTCATACGGTGGTGCTGCCGACCTGGCTGATTCCTATAACTAGTTGGCGATCACTACTACAGAACTCACAGTCCTTGCCACCCCATCACTGCCAGGTGTACTAGAGTAGCTGGTGATCCAGCTTCACTGTTAGGTCGTAAAGCCTAGGATCCAAACAATGATTGGGATCTATTAACCCAATAGTGAAACCCATTATCCTCGTTGGCTCGTGCCTCAAAGCATGCATAGCACTGTCGGGTAGCCATGAGCTGGCAGTGTCATGGAGAGTGTCACTGGGTCAGGCTACAACTCTACAGTGATATACTCCCTCCTTCCCTAATTAAATAAATCAATTCCTAGAATCCGTGTTTAAAGTTTGACTAACTTTATAAAAAAGAGTAACAACCTTTATGTTATAAAATTAGCACCTTATGAAAATATATTCTATGATAAATCTAATTATACTAATTCGATACCATAAGTCTTAACGTTTTTTTTTCTAAAAATTCAATCAAAATTTAAAAAGTTTGACTTAAGACAACTCCAGGAAGACGTGGTTCGTGGCTTGACCCAGGCACCCAGGAGCGTATGGGAAATATCACTGCTAAGTTTTGATAGACCACAGTGATATGCGAGCTCTATGACTGTTGATTGCCCTCTATGGGCTCCGATTCTGACAGTGGTGCCTGGTTTAAACACAACATTGTGTTCGGTCTAAGATAGTGTTCTACATCGAAATTCGGATCGTAATTGAGGTGCAGATTTACTGGTTACTTTATTTTTACTTAATATATAGCAGAAGTGGGCAATCCTTAGAAGCAAATTAGATCGTCCAATGCCTATTACTATCAAAGATAATGAAAGTTTATGTTTTTAAGGATGTTTTCGGATTTTTTTTTTCTATCACGTTTCTTGGGAATTAACGTAGCCATCTGCAGTTCTGCACGAGTGGTAGGTGAGGTTATACCAATGAGCCACCAACTGCTGCCGCTTGTCTTACTGAATGAGGATTGTTTGTTAGTTGCGTATACGTACGTGTACGTCGTAGGCATGCCGCATGGAACTTAATTTCTGCGGAGGTATATATCAGGTACGTTTCCATGACGAGGACTATTCTCACGAGTCACGACTATTGCTGCTTTTCGATCTTCTTGCTGCTGACTCATGGACACATAGATTTATATATGTATATAATATGTTCTTGTGAGACTCGGCAAATTAATCCAGATTGTGACAACAGTAGATGCCGTTCAGACATTATGACAGTTGACACCAGCAACTGAAACAGACAGTTAAGTAAGAACTGTTGACATTATGACAATAGTCACGTTGATCTGATGCCGTTCTTCCGACGTGAATGAAAATGCAAGATGTGGTCAACGCATGCAGCACACCATGCATGAATAATACTTACCAATTGTTGAAAGGATACACACAACAAGTCAACGTTTTCTACTACTAGTAATAGGGAGCCAACTTTTCCGCAGTGTGCTAGCGTTCCATTTGATTAGCGTAGATATGGAAGCTCATCAATTTCTCTTGCATGCAGAACCTTGAGGTAGACTTTCGAAAGATTATCTCTCATGTCTTGATCACGTAATCTAGGAGAGTAGAACGAAACCTTTGACGTATCGATCCATCGTCTCTAGCTATTTTCGGGGCAGCGCCACCTCTGCATAATTGCGCATATGTATATATACTTGCACTTCATCGATTCAAAGGCTTGAGTTTTTCAAACTGAAGGTTTGATTTGGCGTTTCTGATGATCGAAGCCGTCAAGCCATGCATGGTAGAACCGTCTGGAGATCGATCACAATGAGGACGCATGCCTTCTTTGAAGCTCGATCTTTCAGTGCCCAACTTGTGCTGTCTCAGATTGCGACACTTATATATATATTATATAAACTTTTTGAAAGAAATCAAATTGAGGCCCTATAGCGTGGTTTAACAACGCCCTTTGTTCACGGTGCGATGGCTGGGTGTTAATTTGTGTTGTACGTGGAAGAACCCCGGCCAGCGTGTGACTTTACATAGGCGAGATGACACCTAGAGATCTGGCCGATGGAGCGAGGTTGTTACATGATTACAACAAACTCTGAATTATCTACCAAACTACAACAGATCAACCATCCATCAGCTCAAGCAAAAACATTGTTGTTACTCAAGTACAGGATGGATCCACACCAAATACCTTGATTATCTAACCCCCCCCCCCCCCCCCCCCCCCACCCCCCCCTCAATCTAACCTTCTTAAGTTTACATTGCTCTTGATTCTTGAACATCGATCTCCAGTTGCCAAACAGCAAGGGGTTTAGTAAACCCATCTGCAACCTGATCCTTGGAAGACACATCAGGGGCGAACGTATGTTACCGGGGTCTGCCGACCCCGATGGTTTTTGTTAGATTAAGGCTTTAATTAATTCATGATGACCCTAACAAAACATCATATTACACCATCTTTCTCTAATGATGACCCCGATAACTTTATTTTCTAGATTCATCACTGAGACACATGCTCAATATGAAGAAGCTTTCTCATAAGAGTTAAATGCACTAGAGATCCATTAACTTGTGAGGAGGTTTCAATTGGGTCCATCAACTTTCAAAGTGGTTTTTTGGGTCCATAAACTTTTAAAATGGTTCACTGCAGTCCATACATATTTATTTAACCTTAAATTCAAAGCACATTTGTAGAAAACCCCTTCCCGCACCGCTGCTGGACGGCTACCAGGGCCGCGGCCGGGAGTTCAGGCTCTGCGGCAGGGACCCGGCGCTGGCGACCCGACGGCGAGGGCACGGCATCGATGTTCACGATGTGCTCCTCGTGGAGGTCCAGCAGGCCGAACGTGCTCCGGGATGCGGCGCGCGGCCGGGCGGCGGCTCGGGACAGGGTGGCGCAGCTCTATGCGGCTCGCTGGCTTCCGCGACAACGCCTCCAACTCCTCCCAGCACGCATGCGCGCAACGCCGCGTGGGCGAGCGGCTGGAGCAGAATGCCTTGCTAGCTTGATACGAGGGCAAGAAGTACAATCAAAAGAAGAACTGGAACAAGAACCAAGAACTAAGATAACAAAGGCAATATTGTTTCTTCCATGGAGAAAACAAAGGGCACATCACCAGAGATTGCCCATATACGAAATAAACTCAAGAGAGGATAAAGAACAGGGAAAACCCGTAGCCTCCGCCACAACAAACCGCAAGAGAAGTTAACCATACCTTCGCCGCCCCCCTCAACAACCATACTACCCAATATATCAAACCCTAAACTCCAATCAAATCCACCCTTCTACCTTAGCAGCTGCATGCTATCCAAATTTCCTGCTCGCATGACAACCAAGTGCCAAGCACCAAGGGCAGGTCAGCAACCCGAGCGCAGAAGCTAGCCTCACCTACATAAACCCAAGGCCTCTGCACATAACATTCATTGAGATGAACCAACCAGCACAAATTCACAGCAGACAGCTTGAAGCACTACCTCCGACTCCACCCCCACCACAGTTAGCCACCCCAAAAAATGAACCAAACCCAGAAAACCAAATTAACCCTCACACACCTCTGCCTACGATAGGCATGATACTACCAATAGCCGGAGGCTCCTCAACGGAGTTCTAGACAAAGAAGCAAAAGAAAGATCATCTCAGGCTTGTCAACAACATAGTCGTCGAAGGCCCAGTACGCTGCACAGATTGGTCGAAAACACCCATCACATTCTTAGAACAAGACCTCCAGTTGGAAAGTTATCCCCATACTAATGCTATGGTGATCAAGGCGAATATAGCAGGCTAGGAAATTAATAGGGTTCTAATAGACTCTGGGGGCTCAGCAGATATCATCTTTGTCAATGCCTTTGACCAAATGAAGTTAAGCAGAAGCCAGTTGTAGCCTTCGGACTCCCCACTAATCGGGTTCAGAGGAAAGAAAATAGATGCTCTCGGAAAAATATCCCTGCGAGTGTCCTTCGAAGGCCAAGAGAATGCAAGGACAGAATATGTAACCTTCGACATAGTAGACCTCTACTACCCATACAATGCTATCTTCGGTAGAGGGTTCGCAAACAAGTTCAATGCAGCTATCCATATGGGCTACTTATGTATGAAAATGCCAGCACTATATGGCACCATCACAGTCCACGGTAGTCAGAAGGAGGCAAGAAACATAGAAAGAGCCATCTACAAATCACAACACAACATCAATTCTGTTGAGTCGCTCAAAAGCAATATTCTAGAGCCTCCGGATATGTCGAAGGGGAAAACAGACCTTAAGGATCAAGAAGAGACAAAATCAGTCCCATTAGAAAATGCATTACCAGACAGAAAAATAATTATCGAAGGCAACCTTTCAAAAGAAGAAGAGGCAGAGCTCATAGAAACCTTAGCCAAAAACAAAGATGTCTTCGTTTGGTCAGCTTTTGAACTGAAAAGAGTCAGCAGGGATATTATACAACACTCCCTTAACATGAACCCCCAAGATAATGCCAAGAAAGTAGCGACAAAGGAAGATGTCAAAAGACAGGGTCTTAGTCATGAATGCAGAAGTACAGAGACTATTAGATGCAAATGTCATCAGAGAAGTCAAGTACTCAGAATGGCTCGCAAATGTAGTTCTGGTGCCAAAGTAAAATGGGAAGATGAGGATGTGCATAGATTTCACAGACCTAAACAAAGCTTGCAAGAAAGATCCATTTCCCCTACCGAGGATAGATACCTCTATCGATAAGGCAGCGGGCTGCAAGCGATTTTCACTCCTAGATTGTTTCTCTAGGTATCACCAGATCTGGCTCAACAAGGAAGATGAGGAAAAGACAAGTTTCACTACTCCCTTTGGAACATACTATTACATCAGAATGCATGAAGGGCTTAAGAACACGGGCTCAACCTTCGCCAGAATGACAAAAGCAGTTCTCGGCCCCCAACTGCAGAAGAACATCATAGCCTATGTCGATGACATTGTGGTCATGAGCAAAAATGAAGAGGATCACATTGAAGACCTAAAAGAAACCTTCGCCAATCTTAGGGCAGCTAGACTCAAGCTAAACCCAGAAAAGTATGTCTTTAGCGTAAGCCGAGGTAAAATGCTCGGGTATATCATAGGACTCAAAGGCATAAGAGCAAATCCAAAAAAGACGAAGGCCATAATCTCAATGGTAGAACCATCAACCAAGAAAGAAGTACAAAAGCTCACAGGAAGGATAGCAGCGCTAAACAGATTCATCTCAAAATCAGCGGAGCGCAATCTCTCATCTTCAAGGCTCTGAGAGGCCGAGACAAAGTGGAATGGGGTCTAGAGCAATCAAAGGCTTTCCAGCAGCTCAAGAGTTACATGGCCTCCAAACTCCTAGTCACAGTGCCAGATCCGGAGGCACCACTAATGCTATACGTCATAGTCTCCGACCATGCAGTTAGTGGGGTACTCGTTCAAGAAAGAGGAAGAATCAAAGGACATCCAACAGACCGTCTATTACATCTCTGAAGCACTATCAGGAGCAAAACTAAACTATATAGAAATTGAAAAGATAGCCTATGCGGTTCTGATTTCATTTAGATAGTTGAAGCATTACTTTCAAGCACACAAAATAATAGTACCATCATCACAGCCACTCGGAGACATATTCAGTAACAAAAAGGCTTTTGGAAGAATAGGGAAATGGGCAATAGAGTTGTCCCAATTTGATCTTAACTATGTCCCAAGAACAGCGATAAAATCATAGGCCTTAGCAGATTTCATGGCAGATTGGCCACCTTTGGTGCGCCAAAGTCCACCAATCCAACCTCAAGTCTGGACTTTCTTTATAGATGGAGCCTGGGGACACCTAGGAGCAGGAGCCTCCGCCATGTTGATGGCACCATCAGGCCTCCGAACCAAGTACACAACAAGACTAGAGTTCAAAGCAACAAACAACATTGTAGAATATGAAGGTCTCACACTAGGACTCAACAAGGCAAAGGCCCTTGGCGCCAAAACAATATTAGCAAAAACAGACTCTCAGGTTATGACCGGACAAGTCAAAAAAGAGTACATGGCACGAGAGCCATAATTGGTAAAGTATTTGGCGACAGTAAGGGCATTAGAGCAGAGGTTCCAGGGGTTCACCTTGAAATACGTACCAAGAGCAGAAAATTCAGAGGCAGATGAGCTAGCGAAGGCAGCAACAAATAATTTACCCATACCAGAAGGAACATTCTACCAAGTATTGCAAGCACCAGCAACACAAGTAACTATGAAGGCATTCAAAATAGTCTTAATCACTGAATCCAAAGATTGGAGACAGTTGATCAAAGATCACTTGAACAATGTGCACCACCCAGAAGATGAAGCAAGCACAAAAAGAATGGCAGCCAGAGCAAGAAGCTATATGACGATAGACGACATCTTGTACAAGAAAGGCATAGTCCAACCATTGCTCAAGTGCATAACCCAAAGCGAAGGCAAAGAACTCCAAGAAATCCATTCAGGAATATGCGGCTCTCATATTGGGCCAAGAGCATTGTCAGTGAAGGCTATTAGGTAGGGATTCTATTGGCCCACGCACATCACAGACGTAGTAGAAATTGACAAAACATGTGAAGCATGCCAAAGTACCTCTCCACATCAGTCAAAACCTTCGGCCGCAATACAACTCATCCCACCCACATGGCCCTTGCAAAGATGGGGCGTGGACCTCGTTGGACCACTACCACCTTCGCAGGGGGGAACAAGTTCATGGTAGTAGCAATCGAGTACTTAAAAAGATGGATTGAAGCCAAGCCACTAGCAAAAATGTGGCAGAACCGCCAAATCTAATGCCTCCCAGGAGTGCTCGTATTCCATTAGACACTAAGCACCCAAGGGAGAACACCAAATTACTCGGTTCTATCGAGCACACCCCAGGGGAGAACCCGAAAATCCACATTTTTCCATCAGGATCACAAATAAGAGAATAAAGCTTACATCATTCTTAACCATTTCTTACATCATTTTTAATACAATATCATAGTATAATATTTATTATTATAACAGTAGAATGTAATCATATTATCAGAGTTATAAACAGTTGAATTGAACAGCGGAATATAAACATGTGATCAAAATTATAGCGGAAATAATTATCTAATCATGGCATGGTGAATCATGGATAGGTAAACTATGATAGCAGATTATAAAACTTTTATTTAGTAAAACATTTGGTGAGAGTTATAAATAACAACTACGATCACAGCGTAAAGGAATCCTCGCTGAGCCTACCAGAAGGAATCCACACACAAGAGTCTGCTCTAGCATCCACCTATCACCTGTAACAGGGGGAATAAAACCCTGAATACTCAATTGTACTCAGCAAGACTTACCCAACAGGAGGAAAGAAAAGACTCCAAGGATATGCAAGATTGTCTGGCTTGTGGGTTTATTGCATTTGCAGAAAGCATTACTAAACGTGCGTCCTTATATTCAATTTTTATTAATAGCCGCATTGGTTCATTAACTAACCATTCTATGTAAGCACCTGTGCTACTTTCAAGCAGGTGGTAAGCAATCAGATTTCCTTCTTCCATTCCATCTTTCATCTTTTAGTTCTTACTACGGTGCTAGGCATAAGACAAGCCGTACCGACTCGGCGGTGATTCGCGAACCAATGTCCCCAGCTGGGTACCCCGAAAACACATGACCCGCTTGTACCCAAGGCACAAGCAGGACCAACCCATCACTCTCCTGTCCTGGGGTCGTAGTTCTCGTCCAAACTGGGACTCCAAGCCCCCGCCCCTGAGTCCCGAACTTATTGCGGTGCAAGGACCTCCTCCACCAAAAACAAAACCCTGATAGTCGGCCCGGAAAGAGCCGAAACCCGCGACAAGAGAGCAACAAGCCTTCCAAGCGCCCATACACAAGTATGTGCTTGGGATAATAAATCTATGACTTGCCTCGATGGCTTATGCAACAATCGGTCCTTAACCGACTCAGACAGGGAAAGCAGTGTAACCAAGCTATGCCCCGCGTCCACGGTGACACAACCTCTTACACCCACCAATACCCAAACCATATCCCTGCTCGGTCACCATTTTCCTTTCCACCATTTTATATATTCCAAGTGATAATAATCCAATAATATATTTCCTATCTCTCGCGAGTGACAGCCATCACTCGACTTCTACTGAAGTCCTGTAGCATAGCAATCTACACGATCATGTCATACTAGTAAGACTAAGAGGATAAAGATATATATATATATATATGCAAGTGGGTTTCATTCAACTCCTTAAAACTTAATGCACAAATATAATTTAAAGTGCAGAAAAGTAGGGGTTATGCACGGGGCTTGCCTGGGTAAGATATATATTAAAAGTTAGTATCTGCATCTTCAGATCATCCACCACCAACTGAATAGAAAACCCATTGCATCATCTCCTAGAGAGAATACTATTACACCATCTTTGGATTCCCAATCATCCTTCAATTGATCCATTGATCCATCATCGTACCTATATGATATGCAATGCGATGCAATGCAAGAAGTAATTAATCAACTCCAATCGTGATTCGTACAATACGATTTACGCCTCTCAAGTTAACGAGCTAGTTCTAACGACGAATGTACTAATCTACGTATCAACATCGTCAAGAAAAGTGTCATTTCCCAACAATTATTTTGGTTACATAAACCCAAGTTGTAGCTTTATTCCATTATATCAATTTAATCATTGTTCGAAATAGGGCATTATTATCTATCCAGTAACTAATTATTCTATAGCTACAAAAATTACAATGAGCAGATAATAATATTAGTAATTTACTGTACAATTTTTAGAGTTAATACTATCACTGATTTATCACGGAAATTTCTACAAGTTCACCTTTTTCATAATATTAAGCATTCTAAATCAATTATAGCAACCCTAAAAACATACCAAACCTATGCGACAAAATATACTATTAGGTAGATCATGATTTTAGAAACTTAACCAAACGAGTTTGTCATTTTTATGAGTTTCTATGATTTACTACAATTTTTACAAGTCTATTTCCGCAACTAAATTAACAAGTGCTTCATAAGACTAAAGGTCAGCGGCCACCGGACCAGCCCAGCGGCACAAGCAATAGGCCGACCCAGCATGGGGCGAGCGACCCAGGTGGCGGTCAACGAACGGCCCACAGGCGCATGTGGTAGTGGCCTAGCAGCGCAGCACGCCCACCGACCAGACGTGGCCTAGCGGCGCGGACGTGAGCGTAGCCCAACAAACCGGCCCAGGCGTGGGCGAGTAGCCAGCCCACGTGCAGGAGCAGGCCGGCCCAGGAGGGATCCATAGCGGCCACGTCAATCTTCCAAAAGAGTCCTCGTTTTATCCCATAGCTGCAAAATAATTGAGACTACTATTTCTGTGAGTCACGTATTTACATAGGGAACCCCAAACAAAATGTCTACTTTAATCCTTACCCTTCTCCCATCTTCTTGAAGCAGAGGAGCAAAGGACGGCGGCTCCAACGACCAAATCTCGGCCCCTACGCGCCCACCGGTGGTGAGGAGACGACGTGGGGCAACGCGAGCCCTAGCACGCTCACGTGCACGGCGGCAAGCGAAGGAAGCGGCCGCGCTGGTAGGGCGACATGGCATGCTCGCGCACGCGGTGGCGGCGGCGGAAGAGGTGGTGGCGTGGTCTGGCCAGGTGCTCTACAGTGGCGAGGAGCGGGGAAGGGAGGGTGGTGTTGCGGCACGACATGCCAAGGAGCAGTAGGCTAGAGCGGACCAGGGCGGGCGCGATGGCCGCACGCAACCACGACAGCGAAGGAAAAGGAGGGGGGACTCTGGTGCTTGGGAACGAGAGGAGCGGCGCCGCTGAGCAGTAGGCTCAATGCGAGGCCGACAGCGGGCGCGAAGCTCGGCGTGAGGCGATGTGGAGGAGGGGGCGGTGCCGATGGCACAGTCGTCAGGTGCTCGAGCAAAATGGAGTTGCGCACGGTGACTGCGGCCTCCAGCAGCAAAAGCAGAGAGGGTAGCGCTGCGGTTGGGAGACGCGGCGTGGAACAACACGGTAAGCAGTGGAGAAAGGAGGGGCGGTGCTGAGAGCTTGCGCGTGCTCACGAAGAGGAAGAGGAGGGCAGCGCTGTAGAAGATGCAGGATGCTCGAGCAACAACGTCGACCTTAGCGGTTAGAGGAAAAAGGAGAGGGAGGGAGAGACTGGACTGACTCGGCATAACTCGTCATGGCGCGACATGACTGAGCGGCACATGCTAGCACTGTGGACATGTTGGGTGCTCAACACAGAGACAGACAGCAGCAGCAACTTGACCTCGGCATAGAGATAGACAGCAGCGGTAGGTAGCAAGGATAAGCAGAGGCAGACTAGCTCAAGATGAACAAGCAAGGAGACTCGTGCGGGCTCAGTTACTCCTTAAACATGATGGCGGGACGGCCTGGCCCAACATGGCCGATAGGGCGTGCCGGTTGGCACGGATAAGACAATGGCCTTCATTGCAGCAGAGACGACACGATGAAACGGGCAGTCGAACGGTGGCGCTCACATAAAAATATCGGACACGACGCAAGTGAGGGAGAGGGAGCAGGATGGGACGGCACAACACGGCCAGTAGCAGTCAGCATAGAAATAGAAAAGGTGAAAACAAGAATGTTCGGCCAACTCATCCATCAACGCGCGCGTCGTACCGACGAGGTAGGTGGAGCGAGTGGTTGGCAGCACTATCGTTATTATTTCAGCTCTTAAATATTCATTTACCAAGCCAACTATTTATATTTTTAAACATGGCTAAAGCACTAAAGTTTGTTACTCGATATTTTAACTGCAACCAAAATCATACTCTAAATTTTACTTAAGTATCGTATTTTTTGTTATAAAAAATGTTTTCATATTCAATCCAACAGAACAAGCCATTAGCCATTTACTTGCTAGAATCATTATCGAATATTCATAAATATTTCTACGCACTGCGTAATTTCACTTGAGCATTTATTTGCGTCCACAAAACTAAGTCACATAGGATTCGCTTATCGCCTCAAGTATGTTTTAAATTAAAAACCCAAGAAACTCATTTCGGAAATTTTTCTTAGGCCTAAATTATGGTGCTAAACGAGCTCATAACACCTGGGGTGTTACAAAAAATCACTTCAGAATCAGTGAAAAAGTTCTTCTGGCAGAACATAATTTTGCAGATTTGGAGTACCAAGAACTCTAACGGTTGACAATGGGAAATAGTTCGACTCAGACAAATTCAAAGAATTCTGCAGGAGCATAGGCACAAAGATAGCCTTCGCTTCAACCTATCATCCAAAATCAAATGGAGCAGTAGAAAGTGCTAATAGAGTAATATTCTCAGCAATCTCCAAGACCTTATTCAACCTACGCAAAGGCAAGTGGGTAGAGGAACTACCAAAGGTGGTGTGGTCTCATAACACCACAACATCCAGAACAACTGGTTTTACACCATTCAAACTCCTATATGGCGAAGAAGCAAAGCTACCTGAGGAGGTCAAGCATTGGAGCCTCTGGGTGATGAAACAAGCTTTGGCAGTAGACGAAGAATACTCCAAAGAAATAATCAAAGGCATAAGATTGGAAGCAGTGGAAAACCTCAACAGATACCAAGAGCAAACCAGGATATGAAGAAATAGCCAGGTGGTTAGAAAACTCATACAAAATGGAGACTTAGTCCTAAGAAGAAAGCCCAACACGGCTAATGTAACACCCTAGGTGTTTGGCTTCCACATTTGCAATTGCATTTCATAAACATGAGCATCATTCATCCATTCATGAGCTTAGATTGTATGAAACATTGCAACATATTGTTATATTCCATGTGTGTTTGTTTTAGGAAATGAATAGTGTGCAACACTCAAGTGCAACATGTGCAACACACCTTAGTGAAACATGGTTAGCTAGTACTATGCCACAAACTCATGAAACATATGAAACATGGTTTTGAAACAGAAGTAACAAGTCACTTGTTTTTCCTTGTTTCAATACATGTGATGCTTGACTTTTGTGTGATCAATGTGTGGTGTGGCTAATTAGCCTCTCAAACAACTTAGCTACACTTAGAATGTCATTAGGAACATTGTTCATGTTGACCATATTGTCTAATTATGCTTCCAAGTAATAGTTGGACTTGTGTTGACCCCTAGAGCTCCTTGGTTTGACTATTTAAAAAGTATAGCTTAGAGTATTTGCATGTCTGAGCAACCTAAAGCAAAGTTGTAGCAAATTTTATAAGGAACAAAAGTTATTTTATGACCATCTCATGAAAATGTGCAGAACATGCTCAAAAAGAGCCCACAAGTCAGTGTTGAGGGCTGATTCAACACTTAGAAAAATTTCTAAGTATTGATTTCATTTACAGTTTGGTGAAGCTAACTTTGGCATGATTTTACTCTGCATCGGTTGAGAATTAGGCTTTGATCCTTTAATAGAAATTGTAGCTGGTATGTAGGTGTACAACTTTCATTTAGATTGTTTTCAATAATGATCAACGGATTTGGAGAATTTTCATCGTCAAGTCTTGCTGTCAGTCGTCTGATCGAAGTCTGAATCGGCGCTATAGTTCCCGACCGCGTTCAGGGCTTGAACGCCGCGTGGCACCGCTGGCCTACTCGGTTAGGCCACGATGGGCTAGTGAGCGCCACATCAAGCCCCAGCATGTGCCCGTGAGCCTCCCAGCGCCCTAGTGCATTTCGCTTCTCCTTCGCCTCAGCGCTGCACCCACGACAGCAGCCACCGCCTCTGCCATTGACGCCGAGCACACCCCCGTCGCCTAGCGCCCTCGCCACCGCAAAATTGCTGCCTCTAGCTAACCCACAACTCCACTGTAGCCTCCTCTAGCTCGTCCACCTCGCCGTTGAGCCAAAGAACCAAGGTAGTGGCCACATTTTCATTTCCGCCGCCGTCCGGACCTCGCCGGAGTTGTGCTCTCCGTGGCCAGCACAGCACTACTTCTCTCCTCCTTCCCTAGCTCTCGTCTAGCCTTCTCCATCATGTACAGATGCTCGGGTGAAGATTCCACCATCAACGCTGGTCCAGCCAAGCCAGAACACAGCCGCACGTCGCCGTGCGCCATGGCCGAGCCGCTGAGCTCCATGGTTGGGGTACTTAGGGGCCGGTAGGGTTTAGGGTTAGGATGTCAATCGGTGCAGGAGGTCTTGGTGAACACGGAGGTACCCTCCTCATCGCTGATGATGCCGTTGTTAGCGAGCTCCGCCGGTTCCGTGTCGAGCAAGCCGCCTCCCCTATTTTTGTTTCACTGACGTGCGGGCCCGGCTGACCGATGGACCCCGCCTGTTAGTGACTGTGGAATTGAAAGCTAGTTCAAATAATTCAGATTTGAGTGCTGTTTTGTAAAATTTGTATCTCTAGTTTTGTAGATCCAAATTGAGTGGTTCCAATTTTGTTAGGATCATGGAGAAGTGTAGTATTTAGGAAAAATATAACATGAACACTTGTAGTAGAATTTCTAGAAGAATTAAATTAAAACTTGAAATGTGTTTTTAAATGAATGCAAACTTGTTTAATTTGTATCTTGAGTTCCTAAGCTCCAAAAATTATGAAATTTTGTTGGTGAGCTCTTCTTGATGAGTAGAAGCTTTGGTAAAAATTTGAGAGACAGTGCATGTATAGTTTTTGAGTTATAGATTTTCCTTTTATCATTGGATGATCCTTGTGTGAATTTTAGTAATTTATCTATGAATCCAATGAACATTAAATTTATTGGAGGATGTCCTAGTATTTTAAGGATGCTAGGAAAAATATAAAATATGTTGCTTGACACTTTTCACTAGGGTTTCCTATTTATGTCATTTTAAGCCTTTATGCCTTGTCATTTTTGTGTAGGATGTTATACTTGCTCAAATAATGTGAAATTTTTACAGTAGCCTACTTGGAGCATGTAGTACCTACTGTAATTTTTGTAGATTAAATGGTGCAGTTTTCATATATGTTTATCATTCCTCTTAAATAATTAAATAAATTAAGAAAGGCATTAAAAGAAATGAATTGGTGGTGAACACTTTACTTTCTGTTGTTCTTATGATATGGGTGATAAGTGAGTAAAGTTGGTTTTATCCAATTGTATGTTTACAACATAAGTTAATAAATTTTTTCTTGCATTATGTCTTTCTGGACAGTTCTGGGAACTTTGCAAAGTTCACTATGATAATTTGGTTTGCTGAGAAAGTGGTGAATAAAAAAGTTGTAGATAACTTATGTATCTAGCTCCTGTTAAAATTTGGTGGCATTTGGCTTAGTAGTTTAGGAGCTACAGTCATTCAAAGTTGGATCACAGTTTTGCTTGCTCTCTGTCTTGTTTGGACCTGATTATGTGTTTATGTAAATTCAACCTGGTAAAGGTTGGAATCATGCCTTGAGGTCTGAAAATGAATTGTAGGTAATTTCATAAGCTTTCCAAATTGTCTTATTGCCTATCATTTCGATTTGTAGATCTCCGGTTATGATCAGTTTACTGTACTGCTATATAAGTTCCTGTTTTGCTGAAATACGAATGTTTGTGTGTATGCTTTGTTGCAATGTTCTTGTTGATTGTTTAGGTGCTAGCCTAACTTGAGAACATGCTTAGGTGCAGGTGCTAGGTCCATAACTGAAGATGAGCAATTGTACATTAGGTTGTATAAACTTGGTAAGTTAAAGTGATTTGAATAGAGCTTAAGTCGGAAAATGCGAACTGCAGTAAGCATGTGCATTCCCCGAGCATTCCTAACTTCGTTCATGTGCATCCATGATATTTATCTTGCGCATACATGCAATAGGTGTGCCGGAGGGAGTGACGCTTCTGGAGTTCGAGGGAGCGAGCCAGGAGGAGGAGCCCGAGGTTCAAGCAATCGACGAAGCAGCCGCCGAGGAGGAGTTGCCCGAGTGCCCTAACCACCGCCCATCCTCTTTCCTAAAAGGCAAGCCCTGGAGCATTCTAAGTCTCCCATGTTATTACAAATATCTTAAGTATCTTTTATTATTGATGATGCATTAAGTATAGGAATTGGTTGGAACCAATTGTTGCATTATATATCTATCCTTGTCCAGATATTGCACTTGAATCCTATTTAAGTTCAGGAACGAGTTAAATGCTTAGCCATGCTTAGTGCGGTAGAAGTCAGGTGATTTCCTATCACCTGTGAGCTTTAGGATGAGGTGGATCATGGTTGGCTATATTTGCTATCGTGGAAAAGAACCATGTTAATAATGAATGAAGACTGGACGGAGTCTTGTGTAGGGTTGGACATAGTGACTCCGTCTGTGTCGTTTAAGGACCGATACGCTGTACGTCCTCATGTCATGTTGAACGCAGCCTAACACTTAGCTGGCCGGATAACTCATTCCGACCACGAAGCCTAGTAGCTCGACTCAGGCCGGGAACACGAGCAGTGGCGCGCATTCTGGAGGTAGTAAGGATGTGCGGAGAGCCATTAGCATAAGCCCAAGGCGGGTTAGAGTCCCGATCACTCTTGGCAGAGTGGTTCTCTGAGAATGCTGATCTATTTGGACTCACGACTTCTGAATTGTGCCAAAGGTGACTTGATTGTGACCCTGACGGGGGAAGCAGGGTTTGTGTTTAGGAATACCCCTCCAGCTGGATAGGATCGATTCGAATCACCGTCTCTCCCGGATAGTGAGAACTTGACTGAGCAACGGCAACGTAGATTCAATTAATTTAATGATATGGTTAAATGGATGATGATGATAATGTTGCCATGATTTATACCTGCTATGGTTATTAATGTTTGCATCTTAATCAAATGATTGCTTAGTACAGGTGCTAATATAGATGATAGGTTAATGGCTAAAAGTCACTGCTAGCTCAGGTTAAGAGTTGATCATTATTACTTATGCTTTTCTGCTAAAAGAAAGTGTCAGCCAGATCCACTAAATTAAGCTATGCATGATCCTTGGTGTCATTTATTTTGATTTTCGATGGGTAAGTCTAGCTGAGTATATTCTCGTACTCAGGGTTTATTCCCTCTTGTTGTAGATGACCTTCTTTATTAGGGCTTCTGTAAGTATTGTCTCCATCCGGTGGGTGACGAAGACTAGATCACGGGCATGATCTCTGTTTATCTTATCCAAATGCTTTTGTGGGATGTGATCGGCAAGCTGGTACTTGTATTTGAACTCGTGTGTGTGAGTTAAACTATTTGCTTTCGCTACTTTACAAGACTTGGTTTGTAATAACTATGACTCTGATGTGTTGTAATCTATCTACAAACTATTTGTGAAATGTTGTAACGTGTGATATGTTATGTTGAATTACTGTGATCTTGGTTGTATGCAAGTTGGTTTGAAATCCTTCGTGGTTTCAGTTGACTACCGGGTTTATATGGGCTCAAGTGCGAGAATTTGATCGTTTCAGTGATTGTTTTTGTACTTGTGCTCTTATAAATTGGTCGGTTCCGTGACAGCTAATGCAGGAAAGCTCCAACCAAAGTGGGAAGGCCAATACACGACGAAGGCCACTGGACGGCCTAGGTCATTCTATCTGATTGATGGTGAAGGTAAAACAACCACCCACACCTGGAATATCGACAATTTGCATAGGTTTTATATATAGTTGCAAGGGGATGACCTCCATGATACTATAAGCGAAGGTCACCTTAGCTTTCCTTCCTTAGTTATTTCATTTTCTTTACATTTCATCCAAAAGGGCATGTACTCTTTTCCTCATAAGGGGAACTCCTAGTGGAGGTGAGTTTTTTTAATGAGGCAGGACCCATGTAAAAACCCTCTGAAATATAAAGAGGAATTTCCCCAAGAAAGTATTAAAAGCGAAGGTCGAAAGTGGCTAGCAACTGAGCCACGATATTCGACAATAATCATGAAATAAGAGGACCTTCTATTGCACCCAGCCGAAGGCTGCATCGCATAGAATGACCTCCGAGGCTAAAAATAGCTAGAAACCTTGACAAAGTCCTGTCCACCATCAGGCATCAAGGAATAACTAAAACTGGCCAAAAGGCCACAAACCCAACAAAGACCTACCTTCGCTGTAGGCATCGAGCAAAAAAAGGCCTAGCGAAGACCTGTCCTTATCAGGCACCAAGAAACTGACAAAAAGTTAAGGCCAAGGTACAACAAGATTTAGAAAGCAAGATATGGCATGTACAAGTAATCTCTCAATTTTAATACACAGATAAACCATATCTAAAACATTAAACCCTGACCAACAACCAGAATTTATGAAAAAGTACAAGCCTATGACTATAAAATGGTGCGTTCTAGTGCGAACCCCTCAGTCAGTACACCACCACACTACTAGCCCAGAAGGGCGCTAGGGGGAGACCGAGGTATGAAAAGTCTACCTTACGATAGACGAAGAGAAGAGAGCCATGGAGGCCAGAGTATCCCTAAAAGAAAGAGGACAATAAGATACCGTACGAAGACTCGTAAATAGAGCAGCTCGCACAGCCCGGCGAAGGCCACAGAGAGGTTGTACGCATCTACCACATGGTGTTGTACAACCTTCGGAAGGTGTTGGGCATTCATAGTCCGCCAGCAAGCTGTAAGTATCAGAGGTTGCGGGAGGGTATCGTACGAAGAATCATAACACCCCCTGCAACCAAAGACACCAACTGATGCGGCCTGACATCAACCATGTTCGATGGGAGCACAACTGCTCCAGCATGACCAAAGATGGCAACACTGCAAACAAGGCGCAGGCGAAAAAAACACTCAAGAAAGGCTTCATCAACCTCCATTGCTTGCTCAAATTGCACTGTGGCCTTTGGAGAAGCACCAAGATCAGAGATTAGCACTCCCGATGAATGCTCAAATTGGGCCAAAGCCTTTGCAACAACTGAAAGATCAAATACGAGCACCTCAACTCCTCCATGCGAATGGACAAGCTCATCCTCAATGGGAACCATAAAAGAGATAAGTAGAGGCAAGAGGAAGAAAATAAGCGCCATCAGCTAGAACTCTTCAGCCTAAATTGTACTTGAAACAAGATTCTGCAATAAAACAAGTATCCATCCAGAATATAAGCAAGCATTATTCAAAAGTTAAACGAACATAGTACAACATGCGCCTTACAAGTGCAAACGTCAAAACAAAAGATAAAAAATGTACAAAAGCCCGAAGGCAACTACAAGGCAGAACGTCGAAAGCGTTAAAATCCCCTATCATAAGTTACAAAGGTATGAAGGCCACTAAAACAATGTAACTCGAACACAAAAACTAAACAAGCAGGTGAGGCCCCCGCCAAGCAAGAGATCTAACAAACTCTACACGTTCATCATCTATATCATATGATACAAAGGCAAACATTTCAAAAATAGAAGGTCTTTGGAAACTTTGCTGCCAGTATTCCCATAGTTCACCGCTAACATAAATTCCATCTTGATACATAGTTAAAGGTGGCACGTCCTACATAGGCCCAAAGGAGGAAACCTGCGCAGGACAAAGTTGCAATCAAAACAAAGATGACGAAAGCACCCACCAATCCACAAAACACAAAATATACACAAGAGGCGAGTTTTTCCAGCACATCGCCTTCGAACTAAACCTAAAAACAAACAAGCCTAAAAGCTACACCTCTGGATTGGCAGAAGCAGAAGTAGTCTCCGCAGAAATTCTGAGCATCAGCACCCATGGATGGAGCATCCTGGGCCACCGCCTTTGTAGGCTCCTCCATGGTAGCGACGGAGGTCGCTTCTTGGTTAGGTGCGTTCAGAGGCTGCGAAGGCTGCCTTCTTCAAATCTTGTATAAGGCAAAAGAGGGAAATAAAAATCACAAAAATATCTAATCAAAAGTAGGAAGGTAACAACAAAATAAGACAAAAAATCAATAATCAATGAACTGCAGCATGACATACCTCCGCCAAAGAGCGAGCGTCAGCCCAACCATACTTCAGCCAAAAAGACCTCATGAAGTTCCTCATCGTCTTATTTAGGCCTCCAGAAGTCTCTCCAAGCTCTGACGGACTCTCGAACTCCCTCCTCTCCTTCAAGTCATCAACATGGTTGCACCTAGACTTCATCAGGATCTTTGAGAGGTTCGTAGCAGAAGAAAGCGCCCCAAAATCAACGCCGCCACCAACAAAGCCGGATAGCTTGGAGAAATTGGACTTCATCCAAGCAAACAGGTTATAGGGCGAAGGCTATAAAGGTAGCGAAGTCGCAACACCTCAGAATTCGCCAAGCATGTTGATATACAACTTAGCCGCAAAAAGCCCAAGAGCCTTCGCCTCGTCCAGCCGCTTGGTAAGCAAATTAACCTGTGCTGCCAGGGCACCGCTGGACTCCCTTTTAGGCTCAACTTCTTTGCGGAGACCCTCATTGACATCCATAGCCTTCTGAGCCCGCTCTAGGGCCAATTCCTTGGCCGCTTTAGAGCCTTCGAGAGCCCTCGCTCAAAGATTCAACCTTGCTCTTTAGCTCATCCAAATCTTTCTGCGCCAAACGCAGGTTACCAACTTCTTTTGAAAGCTGCCTATTAGCGACTTCAACCTTGTACATCTCATTCGATAGCCACATCCCGGTCAACAACCTCCTGCGTATCTCGTTCCTCAAGGGCCTTCGCCATGTGATGGCTCTAATAAAGACAAAAATCAACAAAGAAGAAGGAAAAAGACATAGAAAAAAGAAATAAAAGAAGGGAAAGGCTAAAAACTTACCACGCATAGCTGCTCTAGGTTATACCTCAAAAGAGTATAGAAGTTCACCTTCTTGAAATGTTGGCGCGTCCGAGCTATGAAAAATAAGAAGCATAAGAAACGTAAGACCAAAAAAATACTGAGCAAAGCGAAGGCCAAAAAGCAACCTCCTATCTCCTTATAAAGGGAGTCAAGGAGTCAAGATACTCCCCCACCCACTTATAATATCCCCGGAGCTTCCTAAAAATAGAAAGTATAGACAAAAATCAGCAAACACAATGGCAACAAGAAAGAAAAAAAAGAGAGAACGGAAAAAGGAGACAATCGAACCTTCGCCGCCAGCCGAACTAGGTACCGAAGGCCTGGCTCCCTCCATGAGCAAGGGCACCTTCGACGGAGCATCGAGACCAACCCAAGTAGGGTCCACGCCAGCTGGCAGAGGAAACTCCCCCTCCACCGGGGTCTGCATAGCCTTGGTCAGATCCCTTGCGAAAAGAAGGCAAATACACAGTAAGGAAAAATTGAGGGTACAACAGCATCTAAAAAACATCAGTAATGATAACAATAAAAAGGAAATACTTACTCAAGTATAAAATACCTTGCGCAGCATCCTTCTTGACGTCCTCTTCTTGACGTGAACCAATCGGAGCTTCTGAATCCTAAGGTTGGGCCACAGGCGGCTTATCCCTAGACTCATCTTTATACTCCTCAACCAGAGTAGCCTTCGCAGGACGACTACCATCGGTAGGCGCATCATCTTGGCCTGCACCATCACCGCCTTTCGAGCTAGATGAGTCATCGCCAAGAACGTTGGGTATGTGGTCAACATCAATAGGCTCATCAATGGCGGCGATGCTCAGACCTTGAAGGGTAGCCCCAACAAAGTCATCTCCTTCCAAGTCGGCGAAAGCTGCTGACTGCTCGCCCCTTGTGCTCAAAGGTGAAGAAGCGGAGCCTCCACCAACATTCTCCGCCACCTCCTCACTACGACTGGCAGAAGCGGCAGCAGAGGCAGACCTAATCCCCTATTTTTTACTAACGGTCTTTACTCGGCCAGAGCCCTTCCTCTTCTTTGCCTCCGCAGCAGCAGTAGCATTCTTCACCGTAGCTTTCTTGGCCTTGTCTTCTAGCGACTTCAGCACCTTCGGAGGAACCTTGTGTTCCTCATATGTATCCCAAGCTCCTCAAAAACACAATTAAGGCGAGGCATGGTGCCCGCGATAGCCCTTCGTACCCGGTATTCCTTATCGGACATATCGCTGAGGATTTCGTGTGCCTCTTCCTCCACGGTAGCAACAAAGTCACTAGCGCTCACATCCTCCGTCTGCTTCAAATCAAAATGGGGAAACAGAACCCCAACCCCATCACCGAAAATAGGCAAACTGACCATCTCGATCCTCATCGGTGGTCTGTTCTGGCCAATTGGCCAACATTTGGATGCCACCATCTCCTCCACCAAATCACGGCCTTCAAAATATTGGCAAGCTAGGGCGAAGGCGTTGTCAAAAGCTTCGCGTCCCTCGATAATCTCTGCTCCAGGTGTTCCTTGGGTCGAAGGCTTCATCGGAGTCATAACTGAAGCCAGTGGATAGCGTGTGTGCTTTTTTCCTTCGCTATCCATGGATGTCATGCCACTGGTCCTGACATAAAACCAATACTGCATCCAGTCTTTGTTCCACTTATTCTTCTGAGCAAAAGAGATCTCCAATCTCTCGCCCTTCTGCTGCCTCTTAGGCATAAAAGCACAACTGCCATACTGAGCCACAAGCTGGTCTTTGCCAACCTTCTTAGGTTGGCGTTGAAGCTCATAGTATTCGCAAAATGTGCCAATATGCGGCTTCGCACCATAAGATAGACAAGCCTAGCAAAACTTGCTCAAAGTAAGAATGCCATTTGGTGTAAGATGATATAGCTGTACCTCAAAAGCCTCCAAAATATGGCGAAGAAACCGTGCGGAGGGGAAGCGAAGACCACATGTGAAGAAGTCACGAAACACAACAGCATCAGCAGCCTGCGGCCGAGAAATGGTTTCACCCTGTGGAGGCTTCGCCTTATCCACTCCAACACAGCCTTCCTGCTCAAGAACCTTGATCATATCCTTCATCATGAGCGAAGGCCCAAAATCCCACGTCCTAGCAGCACCAGCCATATCTTCTGCTTCCTTGGCTGTGATAATATCACCAACGGAGGCCTCAACACAAGAAAGATCCTCCTCAAGCTCTTGAGCCTCCACAATAGCAACCATACACTCCTCAAAATGCGCAGACCAACCGCTAGCCCTAACACCAAGGAGGCGGGAGTAGGGACCAAAGATGGTGGCCTAGCGAGGAGGAGGACTAACAGAAGAGGCCACCTCTTAAGCTCTAAAAAAGACCAGAAGAGAAGCGAAGGCAAGATGCAACTAAGCGAAGGCCAAACTCGAAAGGGCGCTAGAGAGCGAAAGGATGAAAAGCGATGGCTGAGGTGGCATGGAGGGGGGCTTTCACCTACCCCTCCCTTATATAGGCCATGAACCGACGCTTCAACTCCTGCACCAAACGGTCACATCCGTTCAGCAACGTGCCGGTTCTAGAGCCACCACGACCAATAAAAAAGCAACACGTCAAAGCCGCAACAGTCTGATCTGGGTGAACCAGGGGGGAAAGGGGGGAAGCCTCCGCAACTCAATATCAACGGCAAAGTTGAGGGTCATGGCCCGCTCGCATCAGACCATGCCCTCAAGGGGGGGAACTGTTTGGACATAGACGCATGAGTAGAGAAGGATCGTACATAACAACACTGTTTACATGTTTTCATGGCGCACAGGTAGGAAAGGAGGAGCCTTTGGATTCAACCACCGGTGTGGCGGAGGTTAGAACACAGGGACGCCAGGGGAAGCCTTCGCCTCTGGTCGCCAAAGAGGCAGAGGCCCAAGCGCAGACTCCGAAGGTAATCGGAGGGGCTTCTCGGCGGAGGTCGCAGACCGCGGGCGGAGGCTCAGGCAGTTCGAGTGAAGGCCACACTGTCACCGCCCAAAAGAAGGGGGGTTCTTACAACACCACGGCCCAATGTCGGAAATGGGCCTTCTATGGGCCTGCTGGGGAGGCCTGAGAGGCAAAGGCGGTGCAAGAAGAAAAGACCCGGAATGCCCTTGAAGATTTGAGCTAATATAAGAATATTCTAGGAATGTGCCCGAACTAGCATAGGGCAAAGATGTACAATGAAATAGTAGCAAGTAGTGTCCTGTAAAAGGGGGAGCCAGACCCTATGTAAAAAGAGATTGGTGAATGCATTTATGAAACCGTAAATTGAGTCTAGGGCCCACATACTAACCACACCTTCGCTAGGAGCCTACTCCCAGGCCAAGGCCCTATTGCTCACCATGCGTCGGAAACCCGGTTTTCCAACACCATGCAAGTACATGGTCTATGATGCCAGATGCCGCCACAATGGTGCGACACATTGAAGCCTACCACATTGATTTCAAGTGTCACCTGCATTCCTCTTGCCTTTTGCACAATATTTTTATTTATTTGGTGCAATGCTAGAAGCTAAAGCAACCAACTCCCCAGTCAGACCAAGTGTTCAGTGGAATGATTCTGGCACATTCTAAAATTCAAGTTGGCTCAATGCTGATTGCTGAAGAAGAATGTGATGCAAAATTCAGCATAGCAGACAATAATGAAACCGCCTCCTCGAACCTGTAATTTATTACAATGCTAATTACGAGGAACAAATACCAAATTCAGGCTACGTGGCAGGTACAAAATGGCAGACATATGCATCATGTAGGTGAAAAAAAATCGTACACACAGAATACTGAGCTACTACTGACTATAGTTTTTTTAATCCAGATAAGCACACTTGCAACATACGTTTAAAAAACAGATAAAACATTGAGAACAGATGTTTGCAACATACGTATACAACCATTACAACATATACAACATCCTGATCTACTTTTGCAACATCAATATAAAACACTTGCAATATACCTTTGAAACACCTAAAATACTTGAAACATACGTTTGCAACATGCTCTTTCAGCGCAAAATCACAGTTGATCTTGTCCGCATTGCTGGATGTCGTCGCCGAGGGAGGAAGCGGGCCGAGCGCGGTGGAGAGAGAGAGAGAGAGAAGGCCTACTGGTCGCCGCTCATGGCAAGAGCCATCGCTAGAAAGGGACAGAAGAGACTGGGTGGGCGTCATGCAGAACGGAAGCTGCGCGACGGGACGGTGAGCACGGTGGAGAGGGAGGAAGGTGGACGGTGGCGCTTAGGCGCAGTGGAGAGGAAGGATGGCGGACGGGTTGGCGCGATATAGAGTGTCGTGGTGGAGCACGTTGCGGCAGTGTGGGCACGGCGGCGATGTCGCGATGTAGCGGTCGAGAGGCAAGTGAGAGGGGAGATTTTTGCTTTTTAGCAAAGGGTGAGATGGATGCGACCGTGCGAATGATAGTGTTGGACCGTTCAGGTGGGCATCGACGCCCACCAATACGTCCGAACGAACGGACGCCCTGCCCACAAAATTTCCAATTAATTTTGGCCACGAACTGTAGTTATACATAAGAGAAAGTGGGTTAGCGCTAGTGCCTACCATTAAACCAAACACAAACGACCGCTAAATGCATGGTTCTAGCTAGATTGGCCAAACGGGTGATGTTCACGAGAAACTATGCTAAACTATGATGTGTGCATGAGGTAGCCTGGTAGGTAGCCCTTCTAGAAGAATAGAACACTCAGCAAATGACCAACCATATACATATATATTCTCGAAACATGGACTATATGCTTTTCGTAAACTCCTGTCGTGTCGTCGAGTGACGTATCTGTGTCGGCCCCCATTCGGACCTGCAAAGTCTCGTAGAATTTTTTTTTTGCCTGTTATATTGGAATTTCAGTATTTCACCTAACCAACCTTCTGAAGTTACCAAAATAGCAGATGTCCCTAGCTAGCTATGATCCAAAGGCTCTGTAATTAGCTAGTTGTTGTTCTCTCTCCTTTTCTTTTTCACGTTTTCTCAAATCCTGTGTATGCAACAAACTTTACATCTTCAATAAAAAATGTTCAGGTCGGCATAAGCCTAGTAGTTCCGTTTAAAAAAAACCTAGGATACAATTTGAATGCAAAAATGTACAAGAATAACCGTATGTAAATTTGATCCAACCCTTGCTGCAGCAGTAAGAGTGCATGCATAAGAGTAGCTAGCCTGCCATGTCACCTGGCAGATCCTATAGTCAGTCCATCTCCAATGGCATCGGCCACGTCAGTCGCCTGCTAGACTTATGAAAACAGTTTTGTGATAGACGTTTGTCAAGCACTTCTATAACCAATAGCTAGCGTTCATCACAGTGCAACAAATATGATGTCCATTTTTGACAAACCGAATTTCTTCATTAATTCGCCGCCAAAAAGATTATTTATGACCAATGGCGCTTCTACCGTGATGAAAACTATTCGTCACGTATATTCACATCCCTAGTTCCCTACTAGTGATTCAACTCTTTCCTGTGCAATTCATGTAAGGTGTGCGAAGTATTATTACCACTCTCTCCATAATATTTCTACTTGACATGAAAAATGTTTGTGATGGCTTTATAATACATTTTTAATAGTTTTAAAATTAATATTGAGTACGTGAATAGATTGAATGATACCGCTTTATATTTTGAGCCTCCTTTTATTTTGGTAAAAGAGTTATTCTACCAAAGTTTAAATTAAAAAAGGACAACATACCCTTATTTTGGTAAAAGAGTTATTCTACCGTTTTGGTTTTTCCCGTCGGTTATGCCCAAACCGTCAGGAATTTGAAAGGATTCCTGTCGGTTGCTACAAACCGTCAGGAGTGAAGCTGAATACTCCTTACGGATGTTTGAAACCAACATGAACTATAAAACTATCAGGAACACAAAGATGACTCCTAACGGCTGACTGCGAAACGACAGGAATCCTCTCCCGCACGGGTCACACGGAAAAATTGGGGACGCGCCCAAGCTACAGTGTCATGGGTCCCATGTGGAGACATAAAAATAGCCAAACCCTATCCCACGGAACGCACATGCCCCATTCTACTCTCCTTGGTTCACCTGCCGCCGCCACCACCTCGCAGACACCCGCGCCGCCACCGCCCTAAGGGGATCCCGACGCTCGCGCCGCCCTCGACCTGAGGGGATCCAGACGCACATGGTGCCCACACCCGGAGGGGACTCCCCCACGGCTGCGCCTGCGCCGCTGGTGCACGCCGCGTCAAGGTGGATCTCCGATGCCCGCGCCGCCACCATCCCGAGGAAGCTTCCCCACGCCCACGCTACTGGCCGCGGCCGCCTTGAGGCAGATCCCCCTAAGCCCGCGCCGCCGGCAGCCACCACCGCGAGGGGATCTCTATCCCCTGCGCCACCACCATCCCGATGATGCTCCCCCATATCCACGCCGTCGGCCGCCCTCGCTCCAAGGGCTCCCCGATGGCCGTGCCACCTCCTGGTCCCCTCCTGATATGCATAAGGTGTCCTATTTCTCTCACCCAATCTCCCTCTCAGATCTGGACTGATGTTTCTTTCCAAGTATACTTTTGTGGTAACTTAGCTAATGTTTCATTGATTAAATGAAAAGACAGTCACATACAAGAGAAAAATCACCTTGATGCGGTTTTGTATAACTCTGAATGTCAAAGCAGTAGTTCTTACTGACTTAATTTATTTTTCTTTGCGTGAATGTATAAATATTATAGTGCTTAAATATGGGTATTATTGCTGGTAGTATGGGATAGATCTGGTACAGTTAATTCCTGACGGCCTAATACCTTTTTCCTGCTAGCTTGGAATGACAGAAAAAAGCATAAGTCCTGTCGGGGTTTTTTTTCCTGAGGGGGTATCCTAACGGTTGTACTGACATGAGCTGATTTTGGCCAGCCAACCCTAAACAGTCAGGAACTGCCGTCAGGAAAAAACACACTTTTCCTGTCGACCTGTTCCTGTCGGGTGTTTCCTGACGGCTGCCCGTCAGGAATATATTCCTGACGGTTTTTTGGACACTTCTGTCGGTTTTCGGCCATCAGGAAAAACATGTAGCCTGGTAGTGTAAGGCCTTCCTTGATGATTTGTCAAAAAGCCTGATAGTATTTATCTAGGGATGTATCTAGACTTAGCGCTTTATTGTGGTCCAAATGAAAAATGGCTTGTTTCATTTTTCTCAACGAATGGTTCTATATATAATCCTCATACTAAGCATTGCCCACTTGACTTATATCCTCAATTTGCAATTTGACCAAGGATATAGGGGACTCATTTGGTTGTCCAAACAACCCTTTATAATAATGAGTAACGTGAGACTTTATTGCTTAATCTTTCTACAAAGATTTGATCACTGTCTACCAATTGAAAAATTCTTGTTTTATGATGTTTTTCATTGGCAACCAACTGAAAATATTGGGTATATATTACAATCACCCTTCAATAAGTTGTTGCTTTGGATCTTTGGTACCACCTAATTTCCTCTCTAAGCAAATGCACCAATCTTAATATGTTTGAAATTAATTTTGGATTCTTATAGAGTGATACTTTTTGCTTTCTTATCCAACTCATCTATTCTCTTACAAAGATCTTGTTTTTCCTTTTTGTAAGCACCACTTACACATTCTTGCCCCAACTCCTCAAGTGTTGACATAATTTTCAAAGCTTATTTTGCTATCTCCCCATTGGTATTGAGCCTCTTTTCTCATTTTGCCACACCGTATAATAATTCAGCAAACCCCTTATGAATCAACCAACCCAGGGTTGGAGTTGCTGGTAGTATTGGGATCCTATTCTTTTTTGCATTCCATAGATGGAGTGTTTCATCCACCATATGATCTCATGCTCACAAAGAGGATGAAACCACCCATCTCGTACTTCATGTTAGAAGCTTCCTTTCCTGAGATACCTTGTTTCTCATTTTTGTCGATTAGCTTATGGGATTGGCAAGAGGATGGCTTATCTCTCCGCTTCAAAGTTGTTCTTCCACATATGGCATGTTGCGGTGCATCAAGCTATGTCTGGTGGGATGAATTCCACCTGACGACAAATGTTGTGAACCAAATCTTGACAGATAATAGGCGATCTAGTGAGCACACTAGTGCCCCACCCTTTTTGAGATGTGCCAGGATTAGCAAGAGAACACGAACAAGGAGAAGCGAGAACCACTTAAGCCTGTTGTCTTTCTGCCTTTGTACATACTCTACTATTTAAATTAAACTAAATTAAAAAGAAAGAATTTTCAAAGCGATAAATATTGACTAGGGACCTACAATCAATCAAATGCCTACTAGGAATAAAAGTGCCAATAGAATCTAAACATGGTACATGATCTGAAGTCTCCATACTAAGGGTGGAGACACAGCAATTTGGGTATGACAGCACCCAGTTGGCCGATGTAAAAAACCAATAATCCAGTCGCTCAAGAAGGGGTGGATGCTGTTTTTTAGTCCAAGTGAACCATCGACCTTTTAACGGCAGCTCAACCAGGCCTAGATAACTAATGGCATCATTAAACATCAACATCTCGGCAAAATCTGCTCCTAGTCTATTGCGGTCCTCAGGATTTCTGTAGAGATTAAAATCTCCTACAAGCAACCAATCAACTGTGTCTGGCATCAGGATGTTTTTAAACCAGTGAATGAAATCTCTTTTCCCAGTTGGCGTGCATGGTGCATAAACATTAGTTAGTATCCAGGTAGCCCCATTATGCAGAGAGGTGAACTCAATAGATGCAACATAATCATTGTGAAAAACACGAGTGCCCCTAAAAAACAGCTCTTCCAAATAACAATGGAGCCATCTGAGGCTCCAACAGAGGGAATGAAATCAAAAGTATCAAAGGAAGGGGGGACAAAAATTTTGGATGAAATTTACATCAAATTGAGCACGTTTAGTTTCTTGAAGACATATAATGTCACAAAAGCTTTCAATTATTCGGTCTCGGATAGAGTTCCATTTTTTGTCCAAGATGATACCATGGACATTCCAACTTAAGACTTTCCAGGATCTAGTACTCATGTCAAAGGTTTTTACAAAAGGATAACAGCTCCATAGATAACTAAGAGCAAAAGAAAGGAAGACACCATTCAGCCGAGTCATGCTCAGGCTGCTGCTGTGGACCTTCAGGATCCTCATTCTGGCCATTCTCTAGGGTCTTCCCTGGTCCATCAGCACTTGTTTCACCAACATTGTTCATAGAGCTTGCTGCATCCTTGTTCTTCCGAGGTCGACCCACCGCCCTCTTTTTAGCAGGCTTGGCCATCAGCTGCTCATCTGACAGTTCTGAGGGCTTGAGCTTGCAGAAAGACGTGCCCAGTTCGCGAACTATAGAAGGAGAAATAAGAGGCGGTTTAGTTTTGCATCCAAGACAATTCCTATCTTTGCAAGAAGTTGGTTTGAAGCCCTTGTTAAGTTTATGCGTCTGACTTCTGATTCAGATATGACAACAGGCTTACCACGCTTGACTTTCACAGGGGCACTTCTTCGGGGTGGGGGAGAAAGGCAGGGATAGAGCTGGATCAGCAGCATTTGGCGAGGTAGGGGCAGCAGAAGCAGACTTCTGCTGGGTGGGTGTGGATGCTGTAGGAGCATGATTCTCAGCACGAGCTGGTGGGGTGGGAGTCTCAGAAGCTTTCTCCATCACAGGTTCAGTAGCCTTTACTGTAGTCTGATTGTCGGAGCCCAACAAAACCTCCTTGTTGATCCCGAGAGGGTTCAGATCTACATTATCTCCCATGTTCATCCCAGGATGGTTGAGATCAGTTGAAGAATGGCCCAATCCAAAGAGGATTGGTTGAGGAGAAGCATAGTGAAGAAGTCCATCCACACTCTCTTGGAACAGTAACAGTGGGGAGGCCGGGATCCACTGTTGAGAAATACTTAGCCCAAAGTCTGATTGCTGCAAGGCATGGGCTGCTAGCTGCTGAAGTTGGCCCACCAAGATTGGATCAAGTGCAGTGAACGAAGTCTGCAGGTTGGCATTAGCAGGGTTCATACCACCAAGGACAGGGTCCACATTCGAGAAAAAGGTATGCACCATTCCAATTTGCACATTGTTGGAGGCATCTGCCGGAGGGGCTTGATCAGGCTGAGCTTCAGCAGGCTGCACAAAACCAAGGAGGTCCTCGTACTGAATTTCTTCTTCCTGAAACTGAGGGATGTTCTGGAGCAGTGGCGGATCTACAGGGGGGGCTGCCGGGGCTACAGCCCCCCTAAGCTGCCTTAATCCTTCATTAATTACTGTAGCTTAGTGTGAATTCACCTTTAATTTTTAGCTTTAGTCCTAAATCTTCTTTGTTCAGCCCCTCCTTTGTCCCAATCATAGATCCGCCACTGTTCTGGAGATTTGGGAAGTTGGCCAGCACATCAAAGTCATCTATCAGGGGAGGTGGCAGAGCATCTTCTTCTTCTGATGACTCAGTGTTATCGTCCAGAGCCAGAATCATTGGCTCTGGCTTAGGTTGAGGATCTGCAGGCGCCTGAATTACCTCCTGTTGAATGACTGCAGGTGCCATTGCCTATTGTAGATGAACAAGTTTAGGAGCACCATCATTCTCTGCTTGCTCAGGTTCATGATGCTGCTGCTGAGGCCAAAACCCCTAGCCAAGAGCATTAAGGAACTCAACGTTGGCTGGGTTATGTGCTTCTAGTGGTGGTGGTGGTGGGTCTTGCCCTTGGCCCATCTGCCCAAAACCATGGCAAAAGAAATTGTCAGGATTGAAATCATCATCTCTAGGAGGGAAGTCTTCATCCTCTGCTGCTCCACCAAGCATGTTGGTCTGGAGAATCTCACACTGCACCGACCAACTGCCAGACTCAAAACCGGTACCTTCAGTGAAAACAAAAAACCACGGAATCTCCTCAAGACTAGCCACACGGACTTTGACTATCGCTCTGGCCATGTGATAGTGATCTTCTTCCCAGACAAGGAGTTTACCAAATTCGCCCACAGCCTTTTTCACCAATGGTTGAGTCCAGAGGTCCAAATTGAGCCCCAACATCATCAACCAGACTTCATGTGACATCATAGCTGTGCGATTGTTCCAAGCCCTATTGTGTGGAAGAAAGGAGATGGTGCCATTACCGTACTGATGTGGCCCTCCGTGAATCAGGATGTCCCTTTCATGAATATAGTTGAAGCGGACATACGCCTGGCCCAGTGGGCATGGCTGAATCGAGCGAAAGCCAACATTGACATGATTCCTCAGAAAGTCCTCAATGATAATGCGGATGTCCCAAAACTCCACCGGCTCTGCTGGCATCGGATTGAGGTTGCCGGGTGAAGTTCATAGTGACCCGGCAAAGAACATTACTGCCAAATTCAAATACCTTCGGCAAACACTCAAAATCTGGAGTAGATCTCTTTCCAACCTCAAAGATAATATACATCGTATTAAGCTTGTCTTGGTGATTTGCTGAATTTTTTTGAGGAATTCAGGGATTTGTGCCTAATAGAATGGAATTTTCATGTCATTTTGGAGAAGAAACTTGTTTTACTTTTACAGCAGCAAAAGGCATATTGGCAGCAGCAAGGAAAGATTAAATGGGCAACTCTGGGTGATGCCTGCACTAAGTTTTTTCATGCCCATGCTACTATTCAGTACAGATGAAATTTGATTACTCATCTTGTTGATGATTCTGGTGTTTCTCTATCTAGCCATGAAGACAAAGCAACCATGATTTGGAACTCTTTTAAAGACAGGCTTGGCAGGAGTGAGTTCACCTCTATTTTGTTTGATCTCAATCAATACTTCACTCCTCAGGAACATCTTTCTCAACTAGTAGAGCCTATTGAGCAAGCTGAAATTGATCAGGTTGTCAAATTGCTGCCTTCAGATAAAGCCCTAGGACCAGATGGCTTCAACACTGATTTCATCAAAAAGTGTTGGCCCATTATTTGCGAGGACTTCTATCTCCTATGCAAAGGCTTTTATGATGAACACATTTGTTTACAGAGTATCAATGGGTCTTTCATCACTTTAGTACCCAAGAAGGATGCTACTAAAAAGGTTGCTGATTATAGACCAATTTCCTTGTTAAACACTTCTATTAAGATCATTACCAAAATTTTGGCCAACAGATTACAGCTAGTCCTACCTTCTCTCATCCATAAAAACCAATATGGTTTTATCAAGCTCAGATGTATCCAGGATTGCCTAGCCTGGTCATTGGAATATTTGCATATGTGCCATCTGTTCAAAAAAGAAATAGTCGTTCTAAAGCTAGATTTTGAAAAAGCTTTTGACAAGGTGGAACACCAGTTGATGCTTCAAATTATGGAAAGTAAAGGCTTCCCTCCCAAATGGATTAATTGGATGAAAATGATTTTTGAATCTGGTACCTCAGCTGTCTTGCTCAATGGAGTGCCTGGAAAAGTTTTCCACTGCAGAAGAGGTGTAAGATAGGGTGATCCTTTATCACCTCTTCTTTTTGTTTTAGCTGCTGATTTTCTGCAGACCTTGCTTAATACAGCCTGCGCCAATGGGGATCTTCAGCTTCCTATACCCCTTCAACATGATCAAGACTTCCCCATCTTACAATAGGCTGATGATACACTGATTTTCATGCAAGGTGATATTTCTCAGTTGCTCTATTTGAAGAATTTGTTGCAGCAGTTTGGGGAATCAACTGGACTCAAAGTGAACTTTGACAAGTCCTTTATGGTACCTATCAATATCCCAGATGACAAATTTCAGCTCCTTGCTACTACTATTGGTTGCTCCAAAGGTTCTTTACCCTTTACTTATCTGGGTTTACCTTTGAGTATCACTAAACCCACAGTTGCGGACTTTTGGCCTCTGGTCACTAAATGTGAGAGAAGGTTAGTCAATGTTTCATCCTTCTTAAGTCAGGCAGGCAGGTTGGAAATTACTAATGCAGTCTTTACAGCTCTCCCAACATTTGCTATGAGCACTTATCTTTTGCTTGAAACTATCATTAAGCAAATTGATAAATTTCGTAAACATTGCCTGTGGCGTGGGTCTGATGCTAATAATTAATAGGAAACCTCCTAAAGCTGCTTGGCCAATGGTTTGTGTCCCAAAAGAAGAAGGGGGGCTAGGAGTGCTTAATGTACAGACCTGGTGGTGGGTGGGTTCAGCTCGATCAACCCTATTCTTCTGCCTGTTCAGAAATATTCTGTCTAGCAACATAGCATTATAGGTTGCAGAGAATTCGCACGTCCATTTGCAAATTAAGTTCTACATCTGTCCTAGGAAGGGTATAACAGAGTGTGGGAAAATGCAGTTGCTAATGCTCCCGATTTGTTATCTTGCTGCACGCCTTTTTTTTTTATTATCATAAGAAAAATATGCCTCTGATGTATTGAGATGCTATAGAAGTACTACCTCCATCCCTAAAAGAATGCAACTATGGGTGACGTACCACGAAAAGTGATTCATGTTTAACTAAGTTTCTAGTGAATGGTATTCACATTTATGGCTATAAATTAATTTATTATGAAAATGCATTTCGTAATTAATCTAATGGTACTAATTTAATACTATTAATGTCTATAATTTTTTATTTATAACTGGTCAAACTTGATATACTAAAACACGATACTGTTCTAGAATTGCATTCTTTTGGGGACGGAGAGAGTATTATCATTGGGGCCTTACATTATTCACTACCCCAGATCTGGACATCACTGTCGGTTCAAAAACCCCCTTCACTGCCGGATTTTGAACCGACAGTGGCATACCGGCAGTGATGAGGGGTTGACATCATTGTCGGTTCTTAAAAACCGACACTGATCTGTAGGACACAGTGTCGGTTTCTGGCTCCACCCGACAGTGTATAGTTGAACAACACTGCCGGTTTGTAGTCCCAACCGACAGTGATGGCTGCTTCAAGAGTGTCGGTTCTTGGCTCAAGCCAGCAGTGTTGAGCAAGCCTACACTGTCAGTTCATGGCTCAAGCCGGCAGTGTTGATCTAGACAACACTGTCGGTTGATGGCTCAAGCCGACAGTGTTGAACAAGACAACACTGTCGGTTCATGGCTCAAGCCGGCAGTGTTTTGCAAGACAACACTGTCGGTTTGTTGATAACCGGTAGTGTTTTGCAAGACAACACTGTCGGTTCGTGGCTAACCGGCAGTGATGGCCCATTCGCATTTTATTGTTTTATAATTGATTTTAATTTATATTTTTTCGTGGAATCGGGTTTTGCTTTATATACGCTACGTAGACAACAGGTCCATCAATATTAAACATTACAAATGTTACGGTTACAGTTCAAATGTTCTTATCCAGATCTCGGTCCCATAAAAAAAATTGTTCTCAGACTTCACAGATTGTGCAATGCTTCTCGGACTTCTTGCAATAATCTGGCAAGCCGCTCTGGGCCATACTGGTCCTTGTATCTCACGGATTGTGCAATGGAAAATACTCCATCATTTTCCAATACCTCGGCTAAGATGAATTTTACGAGCTCCGATTGCAGTGCGACGATCTCCATGTTTAACAACCTTTGGTGGTTATATTTCTTGCGCTGTCGTTCAAAAAAGATGATATCCAAAGAGGAACATTAAATCATTTTGTTGAATTATTAACAGACATAAATGAAATGGGGATTATACACACCAACTTATTGGCTTCTTCCGATTTCGCATCGATGTAGCGAAGCATTGCCCACATTACATAAAACTCGTATTCATTGTTTCCCGCCGGCTGTGACAGATACTTCCCCTCCATTTCGACAACCTTGAATGGGACCGGCGTCCCACCGATATGTCTTCTTTGGACACTGAGCAACATTAAAGGGAGAAACATTAGAAAGCGGTATGTGTGATTAGAAAATAATATGTTATTAGGATTGCTTACTAATTCGGCACTGCCACCGGTGCATCCAGATGATGACATGATTTTTTCTTCGAGACCCACACCTCGATCAGATTTTTGGCAAGATTGACACAAATGAAGACGAAATGGTTGCTACAATCACACAATCCTAATTATCGAATAATCTTAACGAAAAAAGAAGCATAAAATTAAAATCCGAGAACACATACTCGCAGTTGTAGGCTAGAAGTATGTGGGTTTTCTTCTTCATCATGAATTCGTCGAAAACAGCAATCAATCTCTGTTTTAGGTCTTCCACGTCACATCCATAGAAGCCTAGACATGTACTCTCATTGACTCGCAGGGGGTCCAAGAAACCTATGTAATCCCATTTGCTTTTTAGAATGCAAAATTTTGCTATACACCTACATAAAATCATGGGAAGTGCTCAAAAGTTAACAATTTATCTTGAGAGAGTAGTTAATTGTAATATCGTGCGTGTAGGGTACTTACATAGTCCACAGCGTCAACATTTGAACATCGAGAGAGCGTTTCTAGTATAGCTGAAACAAGCACTCCCACTCGACATTGAACTTATCTTCTTTAGGATAATGGAAAACATGTGGCGAACAGATAATAACCTCAAAACCAAAGTCGTCCGTCTCTGTTGCTTGAGCCATGTAATATTCATGCAACTGGCGTATATATGTTGTCAGATTTTTATACTCCTCATCGGGAACCAAAAGATTACCACTTTCATACTTCATTGCCGGTGTTGTCATCCCTTGTACATCATAATAGATGGTCGTGGCCTCTTCCATGGTTAATCATGAGTTGTCTTCGACGTACTTCTGTATGTTTCTTAAATCTTTATTGTGTATTTCTTCGTCTCTTGTTATAGCGTATTTATTCTGTGTTTGCCTTTCGAATTCAGACTTCAACAAATACGAAGGCAGTGAGGCACAGAGATTAAAGAAACTAACACAATCTTCCTTTGAGATGTGTGGTGTAATTTTTTATTTCATCAAGGTGGTAACGCTGCCACTGAACGGCCTTTTTCTTTTCTGTTGGTCCACTTTGGGAGCATTAGCGACCGAATCCAAGGACCTTTTCTACGACTGCGAGGATGTCCTTGATCTTGTTTTGGGCTGAGGTGGAGGAGGAGGAGGATGACGACGAGAATTCTGTTTCCCGGCGCTGATGAAGATGGAAGAGGAGGGGGAAGAGGAGGAGGAGTCTCTTTTCTCAGGGCTGATGAAGATGGAGTCAGATGAGGAGGAATAGAAGGAGACCTCTATCTTCTTAGGGGTGATGGCTCTGGAAGAGGAGGGGAGTGATCTCTGTTGGGAGATGGTGAGTGATCATCACGGGTGGGCGAAGACTCACAGTCGTCCTCATCATCAGAGGACAATTGATGGTCAATCTTAATGAAGCGCTTGCGCTAGGCCACTTGAGAGCCCTTGTTTTGACTAAGTTTCGGCCTGTCTTCTGCTACGAGGTACTCAATGGGTATCTTGTTAAACTTCTTATCAAGTATTCGGTCAATGGTGATGCGAGCGTACCCTAGTGGAATTGGGGGCCATTAATTGTCCCATCTCCCATAGGCTAGGCCTGGCCGAGCGCCACCTTGTCCTTTGTCCATTCCTGACGGATGTACAACCTGAGATTGATGGGTTCAGTGATGTCGTCCACCGGATGAGGCACATTCGCCTCTTCTTCGTCGAGCGGGGTCGATCCATAGCTGTTGCGACCCCTAAACTGTGGGCTAAAGGCAGTAGGAGTAGGGTTTTGTGGTACTACTAACCCCTTGGACAACAAATTTTGCTTGACTTATGCTTCAACGGTCGCCTCAATCCGTGCTTCCATTCTATCTTCCATCTCTTTTAGTCTCCTCAAATACTCTGCCTCCTATTCCGCTCTAACCCTCGAGCGGCTCCGGTAAGTGTTAGATTTTTGGGGGAATGCTAGTTTCCCAGGAACAACACCGGTTCCTCTAGTGCGACCAGGGTGCTCCTTGGTTCCGAGTGCTTAGGTGAGCATGTCTTTCTCCCTATTAGAAGTGCGAGTCCCTTGCCTCACCTCCTTAGTTACCTAGGAGATCCTCTGGATGAGTTCGCTCATGGGTTGATTTGAGGAGCTAAAGCTCACATCCTCGGCGTGTCGTACATTTCTCCCCATACAGTATAATATCGATTTGGGCTCCCAATTGGTGATCTCAACCTCAACGCCGTCCTCAGCAAGGCGATCCATCTTTTGAAGTTCTGCTTCAAATTCTAGCATCTTTTTGGCGTAGCCACGAGAGCCGAGATGATGAGGATTCATCGCTTTCTATGAATTCTCCTTATTCTTCCTACTTAGTTCTATGTACTCCTCGGATAACCTGTATTCCTTGAAATCCTGCCAGAAGTCCTTCTGCTTGCTAAACTGTCCATCATCGAAATCTGGTTCTTTATTTTGGAGGACAAAATTCTTGTACAATGTCCCCTTGAAATTCTTGAAGCATGTCCCCATGATTTCTTTTGCTTTTTTCTTAACTAACTCCCTGTCATACTCGGCTAGAAAAGTGAAATACTCTGGGATCTTGACATCCCATATGTAATCCTTCTCACTTTCGGGAACCCTCCATCGGTCATCATCTTTCCCAATCCACTTCCTATACTTAATCGTGATGAAGTCCCTAACAAGTAACCCAATGATAGTCTTGTATTTGGTCAAAGCTATAGGCGGTGAGAGTGGGTCCCCGATTTCATCAAACTCAGTAATGTGCCAGTGTGCATTCCTACCAACAGGAATCTTTGACACGCCTCGCTTGGATCTGGCCTTCCTGCTACCTGAACCCTCTAGCTCCTCAACCGGTGGAGGCTCCTGCTAGAGACACCAAGTAATCTATGACCCTCTCAATTGATTAGCGTGTGTGGCTACATAGTCACATGATACCAAAGTTACCTGGCCATCTTGGTCATTTTGACCTAGATCGAGCAGGTCGGATGGGGTCCATGGCTGCTCATTCTCATCGACCTGATTGACACCATCACCGTCACAGCATGTATATACAAGGATAGCTAAACCAAGGAGTAATAGCATGTAACTCAATCGAATAGGAATCGGCTGCTATTGGGAAGACAACAACCGTGGGGCATTTCATCAAACACTAAGCTGGCAGTGAGCCACACACTCACCGTGGGGGTGGGAAAGCAGCTGTCCGTGCGCTCCTAAAGGCCTCGGTGGTGCTCTAGTGTGGGGTGGTGGATGTCGTGGGGAGTGCTCCGACGTGGGGCGGTGCACGGGCGTCGGCATCGAAGAACAGGAGCACGGGGCTAGGAACGGCGGCGCGGGGGGCGTTGGACGGGTGCTCCGGCGTGGGGCGGTGCACGGGTGTCAACGTCAAAGAAGAGGAGCACGGGGCTAGGAACGGCGGCGTGGGGGTGGTGGACGGGTGCTCCGGTGTGGGGCGGTGCACGGGCATCGGCGTCGAAGAAGAGGAGCGCGGGGCTAGGAACGGTTGGCACGGGGTTGAAATTTGGATAATTTCAATCCCCGTCGAGCTTTTATACCAGACCTCATCACTGTCGGTTCTAATTATAAACCGACGGTGATGGGGGTACATCACTGCCGGTTGTAAGTCTAAACTAATAGTGATATAGAAATATCACTGCCGGGCCATTCTTTAAACCGGTAGTGATTGCCGTGTAGCAGTTCCAGCATAAGTAAGTTATCTTTTCCACTTCTTTCGAATATCTCCTACTGGCTCAACGGTTAAGATCCCACAACTTAGCCCTCGATACCCATGTTCGAATCCCGGGCGGCCCAATATTTTTGGTTTAATTTTATAATTTACTAAGCAGTCTAAAGGTCAAAAAAAACTTGGCACACATCATATACTAGCACAGTGGTTAAGTCTCTAAACTCTGTAGCTCGAGACCTGAGCTCAAACCCAAGGGCTAGCACAAATTTTTTTAATTTTTTGTATATCACTGCCGGTTTTCAAAATAAACCGACAGTGATAACCAGTATCACTGTCGGTTTCTCCTCATCACTGCGGGTTTTTTAAACCGACAGTGATGTTTATATATATTAAAAAATTCTTTTATATATTGAATAAATAGAAGCATATGTATTCCTATGTCAAAATGGCTTAAAATTTTTTTGGCAAGCTTGTACACCCAAATTAAGATCTCACAAAGAATCTTAGGTTTTTCTAATCATTTTTTTATTTATTATATTTTTCTGTGTGCTGAATGAGACAAAAGAGGGTGAATTTCATCTTGGACCCTATAGATTTTTTTCATCCACCTCCACAAAATTCTTATCCCTAGGGCACATTAGAGCCTATGTAAAAGTTTGGCACCATTCCGGATCTTTTCGTAGGTAGACTCAGTTCAACCTATAATTAATCGGTGTCGTCGCGCGGAAATTCAATTAAACCTCAGAAAGTAGCAAACCATCTCCGAAAAATCCCAAACTATGTGTTTCCTTCGCACATGGCACGTGCAAGCCTAAGAAAAAGTTTGAGACCAATACGACACTGGAATGCGTATGAACCACAGAAACCTTGATAACCTATGTGTATAGTCATGGTTCGATGAAAGGACATATGTACCTCTATGAAGCATGTATACTCCTCCTATTTTGAAATGACTTGAATTTTTTTATAAGCATGTACACCCAAATTAAGACCCCACATAAGATCTAAGGTTTTTCTGATCATTTTTTTATTTATTATATTTTTCTCTGTGCCAAATGAGACAAAAGAGGATGAATTTAATCTTGGACCCAATAGATTTTTTCATCCACCTCCACAAAATTCTTATCCCTAGGGCACATTAGAGCCTGTGTAAAAGTTTGGCACCATTCTAGATCTTTTCATGGGTAGACTCAGTTCAACCTATAATTAAACGGTGTCGTCGCGCGGAAATTCAATTAAACCTCAAAAAGTAGCAAACCATCTCCGAAAAATCCCAAACTTGTTGTTTCCTTCACACGTGGCACATGCAAGCCTAAGAATAATTTTGAGACCAATATGACACCGGAATGCGTATGAACCACAGAAACGTTCGGCCTCTATCTTCCCGTCTCACGGATATGGTTCCAATGATTTGCACCCCTCAAAGGGATGGAAAAATTGAGTTCACACGTCCATAGCTGACCACTTGCATTAGATGGCGTGTTCTCGATGATGTCCGAGATAAAGAACCAGCTAAGTGTTGTTCGCAACCAATCTATTGGGGATATAGTCTGCAACATATATATATGCAACAATGATATTAAATTAATTACACTTATTTGTTAGCATCAAAAAACAAAAGATGTTGGAAAATATTTTATACAACATCTGGAACAAGGAACCGTGGAATGGCCACATTAGGAGCGAATGGCTCATCGCCAGGGTGGAAACCTAGTTCTTGTGGTGGGGGAGGTCTGTTGTTCATACCACCTGATCGATAAAATGCCAAAAAAAAGAACATAAAATATATGCACAAAAAATTCTTGGAGCAACATAATTAAATATAGATCGAATGCAAGGAATAAGAATATATATAAATGTAGAATGCAAAGAAACATGAATATAAATATAGATTAAATGAATATAGATAGAATATTGAAGAAGACAACATATCAATACCATTGAAAAATGCAGGAGTCATGACCAAATCACGTAGAGAAAGAGTGGATTTCTTGAGAAGTGAGAGTGAAACGTGAGAAATGAGACTGTGAGAGTTCGTGGGTGGGTGGGATCGATGTATGTGGCCAGCGGTTTGTTTTATATATGGGGGTATGGACATCACTTCCGGTTTTTAAGTAGAACCGACAGTGAAAGTTAATATCACTACCGGTTTTTAAATAAAACCGACAGTAAAAGTTAATATCACTACCGGTTTGTAAGTAGATCCGACAGTGAAGGTGCATATATGTAAATGATATATTTATTTAGATAGTACAGTGGAAAAGTTTTAACAACAATGATATATTTATTTAGATAGTACAATGGAAAAGTTTTAACAACAATGATATATTTATTTAGATAGTAATGAAATACATCAAAAAATAACATAAATATTTGAAATAAATTACATATACTATAACAAAGACCTTACACTAAAATTCCATATATGATAACAAAGACCTATTTGCGTATAGGTCAATGTTATCATTGCCAGGTGAATCATCAAACCGGCAGTGATGTGGGTGTAGCAGTAAAGGGTTAAGTAGGATAACTTTTCCAATTATTTCGAATACCACCCACTGGCTCAATAGTTAAGACTCCATAGCTTAGCTCCCGAGACCCATGTTCAAGTCCTAGGCGGCCCAAAATTTTTGTTTCAATTTTATAAATTATTAAATGACTTTGGGAAATTGCTCATCACTATCGGTTGTAATTCTAAACCAACAGTGATGAGGAACCATCACTGCTGGGCCATTCCTCAAACCAGCAGTGATGTGGTTGTACCAGTTAGGGGTTAAGTAGTATAACTTTTCCCTTCCTTTTGAATTTCTCCGACTGCCTCAACGGTTAAGACTCCGCAACTTAGCCCCCGAGACCCGTGTTCGAGTCCCAGGCGGCCCAAATTTTTTGTTTCAATTTTATAAATTACTTTGGAAAATTATTCATCACTACTAGTTCTAATAATAAACCGACAGTGATGAGGAACCATCACTGCCGGACTATTCCTCAAACCGGTAGTCATGGGGGTGTACCAGTTAGGGGTTAAGTAGTATAACTTTTCTCTTCCTTTTGAATTCCTTCGACTGCCTCAATGGTTAAGACTCCGCAACTTAGCCCCCGAGACCCGTGTTCGAGTCCCAGGCAGCCCAAATTTTTTGTTTCAATTTTATAAATTATTAAATGAATTTTCTCTGTGCACCTTCTTTCTTTGTGGCCTTCTTAGCATTCCTCTTCATCTCGGCCTGATCTAGAGACTGGAACAGTACACGCATCAAGTAAAAGGATCACTCAACAGTCAACATACAAGCCATAGGCATTCCCATTCACATCTCTAGGAGCACATACATCAATGATCAATGAAGGTTGGAGGAGGAATGGAGCTACTACACCTTTGCTCAATGTCGACTGTGGGCTAGGCTCCTTCGACTATTGCGAGCAGGGACTACAAACTGGTTGGGGACTAGTGGCACTAAGGTGTTGTGGATCCCTCACTACTAGTAGTAGCTCAGAAGAGAATGGCCGCCCTAATGTCCTTCTATTGGAAGTCTAGACATATATATTTATATTTATATTTAGCTGGTGTTTAAATTCAGAGAGTAAAGTTTAGAAATGTTACGTCCGGTGTCTAATCGAGTGTTTGAATAGTAATAAGGTCAGTCTCAATGGTAGTTTTAAATAACTTTCATTCTCATTAATTGCTATGATACGTCGGCATATTTGCTGAGTTGACAGAGTATTAACAAGGAGGAGAGAGGAGATGAGAGCTTCATCAGGATCAAACATCCTTCATAGTTATGTGCATAATGATTACATAGTTAACAATAATCTAACTATCTTTACATGCATCAACAATGAGGGCCTCATTGTGATCAAGCCATACATAAGCAGGTTCGTCAAAATCTTGAACGATAGGTAGGGGTACGTTTGCCCCAAATGGAGGCATTCCCTGATAGCCCCTATAGTCTTCTTCATCCGTCACACCATCGACACCGGTAATCTTCCTTTTTCCTTCTAGGACTACTTTTAGCCTTCCTTTTGTCTTGTTGTCCCTTGCATAGAAGACTTGCATAACATCTCTTGCAAGGACGAAGGGGCGTCTCTGTATGCGGTCTTAGTGAGATCAACGGTAGTGAACCCTTCGCTATCAGTATTGATTTCCTTGAGCTAGACCCACTGGCAGCGAAAAAGAGCTGCCTTCAACGATAGGTAGGCGCACACTTTTCTTCCTTCTTCAATGTCCATGACGCAACCGAAAGTTCGAACTGGCCATTCTCGAGCTCCGCGGGATGTAGCTCCTTCCTGATTCCCAAGAGTTGCATGTCTAGGCGTGTGGCCAGGGAATCCTTCAATGTCCCCCCGGTGTCCATCAAGGTGTTAAGAGTGTTAGCGCACACATTTTTAGTGACATGCATGGGATCAAGACAGTGGTGTACACTCACAAATGGCTAGTAAGGTAGTTTCCAAAAAACCAATTTTTCTTCCAAACGCTCCCATCAGGCACTGCTACTGCATTGTCCCCCTTCCCAAGGACAACATCTAGTTTGTTGAGTTCTCAAAGTATCACAGGCCCATCTCGATATTTTGGAGCTAAGCGTTTCTCAGTAGTATCGTTGAAATCTTTTCTGTTCCTGCGGTAAGGGTGATCCTTAGGTAGGAACCTACAGTGTCCCATATAACTATCTTTGAGTTATTTGGTAGATTTACCGCATCGGTGTCGTCCAAGTACTCGACACATCCAGTATAGCCTTTTGTCTTCTCTCCGGACAACGAACCTTGACCTGGTAGGTCGGTGATTGTAGCGATAAGTACTCCCTTGATCGCAACAGCTTGGCTGACTTTGCACATGCAAACAGCCTATGCACCCAGGGAGCTATAGGGAAATACCAAATGACCTTTACGGGACCTCCTCTGGTCTTGGTACCCTCATATGATGGCCCTTCCTTGTACCGTGGAGCTTCACACTTGGGGCACTTGTCCAAGTCTTTGTATTTTTCTCTACGGTACAATATGCAATCATTGGAACACGTGTGGATTTTTTCAACCTCGAGGCCGATGGGGTAGATTATTTGCTTGGCCAAGTATGTCTTTTCTAGCAACTCATTTTTTTTGGGAGCATTTTCCTTATTATCCCTAACAACTGATCGAAGCCTTTTATCACTCAATCCGTTTGTCGATTTCAACTCTAACAGCATGATGTTGGCTTCCAGTTTGCTCATTGGACAATCCCTATACAATGGTGTTTTGCCATCTTGTCTCATTTTCTCTAGCTTTCTCAGCTGTCTTTCACTAAGACATCCGGTCTCTACATTATGTAGCAGCTGAGAAATGCCATCGTTATCCTCAGTGTCGTCAACTAGCGTGTTCCTAAACACATTATTAACTATGGCCATAGGTTCTGTGTTGACACTGGGTTCCTCGCCAGCATCGTGGATGGCTACGTCAGGCATGTCCACATCATCATCGTTTTCTTGCAAAACATTCACACCAACCTCGCCATGCATAGTCCATATCGTATAGTTTGGCATGAACCCCGTGATAATCAAGTGCGATCGTATAGACTCAATTTCATGAAAGTTCCTTTGATTTTTGCAATCTTTGCATGAGCAGAGGACATGGTTCCCATTCCCAGCATGGGCTTTGGCATCGGTGATAAACTGGCTAACGCCATGCATGTACCGCTTATCCGTTCAGGACAGATGCATCCACTCTTGATCCATCTCTACACAAAAAAAAATACTAAGACAGTAATTACAAAGAATTAATAAGAAATCGAGCTTCATGAACAACAATTGTAGCTTGAAAGTACCATTTTTGGAAAACATTATTGTACACTAATTATTGGAAAATTGAAATTGGTAGCCCCGGCCCTGTAAATTGAAAATCGTAGTAAAAAACATTTATTGCACAATATTGAACAACAACTATTCTACTCTACTTCTAAGAACTAATTATAGCATCACATACTAACAATGATGATCTTGACCACCATGGAATAATTAGCTAGGAATTTAAATTTGTTCATAGACACCAACCGTTTGGATGATGGATTCACCACAATTTGAGCCTTGCACAAATGTCCTATTGGAAAAGTGCTCTCTAGAATGGAGAAAGAATTAGAATGAGAATCAAGCAATGTAGCCATCAAAACAAAGCTAATTAAGCAACAAAATCAAAGGAGTGGATGTTTGTTACTAACCTTAAAGCAAAAAGATCAAGCCATTCTTCAAAATCCAAGCGCTAGCTTCATGGTGAAGAGCAGCCGCAACAATGGAGGAAAGAGCCCAAACGCGCGCCTCTATTCTCAGGATGGAAGAGAGGAGGAAGAAGAGGATGGTTGTAGCCTTTTATGTTGTAGGCTTATCACCATCGGTTCTTAGCTCGAACCGACAGTGATAGAGCCAAATCACTACCGGTTTGTGGCTTGAACCGACAGTGATAAGTGCCTGCAAAAACACTGTCGGTTCAAGCCACAAACCGATAGTGATGTGGTGCTTCACTGCCGGTTTTAGCCCAGCCCCCAATCATTTTTGCATTTTCAAGCTTATAACCGGCAGTGAAGGTACATCAGTGCCGGTTCTCACAAATCTGGCAGTGATGAGGCCAGCAGTGATGTCCAAATCTGGTGTAGTGACCTCCACATGCCGACGAGCCGCTATTCGCTTAAGTAGTAAGGTGACATTGCGCTAAAAGTGTATGTTGCAAGCATAAGTGTTTTAGGTGTTTCATCTAGATATTGCATGTGTTTTATCTGAATGTTGGAAAAGTAGATCGAAATGTTGTACATGTTGCAATGGCTACACATATGTTGCAAGTGTATGTTCTAATAGTTGTTTCGGCTATTTTCAGATGTATGTTAGAAGTGTATGTTTTCTAAATGTTTTAGCTGTTTCACATGTATGTTGCAATTGTTTTATCCAACTATTACAAGTGTTTAATCTAGATGTTGCAAAAGGAGATCTGAATGTTGTATATGTTGCAATGACAATATTATTATGTTTTAAACATATACTGCATATGTTGCAATAGTGGACCGATGTTGCAGAGGAGATGAGATAAGACCAGAGCCACGAGCGCTTGGACCTAGCGACGGCCTCGAACGTCGGGTGACATTGAAGTTGCTCTCCATCTTGGCGTAGTAGTCACCATGGCCTCCTCCGCCTCTAGCACAGCCAGCGATGTGAGCATCTTGGCGATGGACCACCCTTGTCTTCCTCAGCGGCCAGGAAGAGGGAGGCATCGTCGGCCAGCCACGATGATGGCACTCGCATGAATCCCTCGAGGTCCGGTGCGGCTGTCTAGGTCCTTTCGATTCCAAGTGCTTAAGTTGGGCGTAGGGCAGCGTTGGAGTAGCAGGGGCCAATGTTGGCCTACGAATGGGGATGGCACGAGCGGTCTCAGAAGCAGCGTCCAAATGTGCGTCCTATGGCCGAATGTCCTGGGGCTGGCCCTTCCGGTATTATTTTGTTACCCTTGTAATACATGGCTATGAGTTTAGCAAATCTACTACCACCTAAAAAAGGAGAGGCGGTTTCATGCACTTTGTGTGCATGCTCGGCCCCTGGCCCCTGGCCCCTGGCCTAGAGGCTACGATCGTGTGTGTGCTCGCTTCAATCGCTCACCCATGCTATGGAGTCTGTCATCTAATCGTATGCTAGCTGGAATTAAATATGCAAGCGTGCACATGCACACCGCAAGGAGAGGCTATTAGATTAATAGGATCCACTAGCCATAGATCCAGTGGGTCAAACTAAAATTTGGGATATGGAGTAAACCCTAGAACTTGATCTAGTGTGAGGAAACAGAGAGAGAGAGGTTGCGGAGGTGCAAATCATCGGCCGCCTTCGTAGAAGACGAGCTTGCCATGGGGTGCTTGTCGTGCAGAGGCGGCGGTGGCCGGTGGTGGTCTTCTCGTCGCTGGCAACGCCCCCTCACTAGATCGGCTTAGGGTTTAGGGACTATAGGTGGAGGCTCAGGTGAACCTCATGCCTTGTGCCTTGGCCGCCACCTCCCTTTTTATGGCGCTATGTGACGGGGGCCCACCAAGCATGGAGCGGTTGGGCGCCCCCGGTCAGGGCGTGGATCAAAGGGCCCAATTGGCCATTGGGCTAATTGGTGGAGATCAATCTAACATTCTCCCCTTGATCTCACCTTATGACATAAACTTAACTTACTTGCTTTATCTTGTTCCCATTCCATCACAGATCAGTGCATAGAGCGTGCCTCATCATCACGGTCTGTTGCCATTAGATTAAATAGCTACAATCCATCTCTCCATTTTGAAATAGATTCTCAACTAGGCCCTCATTGTCTAGGAATCATAGGCTTTCCCTCAAACCCATGTCGGCTAAGTGTTCTCTGAACACGCTGGGTGGAATGCCATTTGTAAGCAGATCCACGAGCATCTTTTCTGTTCTTATATGGTCAAGACTAATTATATGACCCCAGACTTTGTCTTTCACAACATAATACTTTATGTCAATGTGTTTGGTAGCACCACTTGACTTATTGTTGTGAGCATAACATACTGCTGGATTATTATCACAGTATAACTTGAGTGATTTCTGTATGTCGTCTACCACTTTCAACCTGGGCATGAATTTCTTCAGCCTATTCACCTGCCTTATGGCCTCATAACATACTACAAACTCGGTATACATTATGGACGATGTAGTGACAGTTTGCTTTGAGCTTTTTCACAATATAGCTCCTCCTGCGAGAGTGAATATATATCCTGACGTGGACTTTCTGTCATCTCCCGCATAATCAGAATCTATATACCCCTCTATGTGCAGGGAATCAGATCTTCTATACGTTAGCATGAGACCCTTCATACCTTACATGTAACACAAAACTTTCTTTACTAATTTCCAGTGTTCTACTCCTATATTACTCTGATATCTGTCAAGTAACTCGGTAACAAATGCTAAGTCAGGGCGAGTACACACTTGAGCATACTATAAACTTCCGACAGCTGAACTATATAGAATCGCTTTCATTTGATCGATCTCATATTGGTTCCTAGGACATTGAAATTCCCCATATCTATCGCCCTTGACTATGGGAGCAGGTGAAGACCTACAATTTTGCATACTGTATTTCTTTAGAACTTTTGCTAAGTATGCCTTTTGTGATAATCCTAAAACCCCCTTTCTCTATCTCGATGAATCTCTATTCCTAGGATGAATGAAGCTTCACCAAGATCATCAAACTTTGAGGACAAGAACTTCTTTGTTTCTAGTAGTAGATTAGCATTACTGCTAGCGAGCAAGATGTCATCCACATACAAGACTAGGAAAATGTATTTTCCATTCTTGAACTTTGCATAAACGCAATTGTCCTCTACATTTTCTTGAAACCCAAACTTTCTTATTGTACTATCAAACTTCAAATACCACTGTCTTGAAGCTTTTTTTAATCCATAAATGGATTTCTTTAGGCGACATCCCATACGTTCTTTTCCTTCCACAACAAAACCTTTTGGTTGTGCCATATAAACATTTTCCTCCAGATCCCCGTTTAGGAACGCCATCTTTACATCCATCTAATGTAATTCTAAATTGTAATGTGCTACAAGCTCCATTATGAATCTAAAAGAATCCTTACATGAGACTGGAGAAAATGTCTCATTATAATCTATACCTTCTCTTTGTGTGAAGCCTTTCGCCACAAGTCATGCTTTGAATCTTTCTATATTCCCTTTGGAGTCATGTTTGGTATTATAGACCCATTTACAGCCTACTGTCTTGGCTCCTTTAGGAATTGTGTCGACAGAATATCATCGATAGTCCTTCGAGGGGTATCCCACAAAGGTAGATTGATCAGCAGGGGAGCATGAGATCAAGAATAAGAAGGCAATAGAGACACACGAGTTAGATAGGTTCAGGCCATCAGTATGACGTAATACCCTACTCCTGTGGTCTATTGGTTTGTATTAGCTATCATATGAGTTTGGAGGGGGTCCCTACCCACCTTATATAGTCCGGGGAGTAGGGTTACAAGTCGGTTAGATCTGAGAGATAACCGAAAAGTAATAACTGATTACAGAAATCTTGAGATCATACATATCCTAACAGATCTTGTAGTATCTTCAGGATATCTTCCAGATGCCCCATAGAAGGCGCCGACCAGAGTTGTGCCCCGCAAGTCTTCATCTTGTAGGTTGGGCCACCCCTGAGGGCGCAGCCCATGTGGTCTGCCATGGGTATCCGGGGTCATACCCCCCACAGCTAGTCCCCGAGCACCTTGTACTCGTTGTGCAACGCCATCTTGAGCTTGTCCAAGCAGGTGCGAACAAAGTCGAGTAGTCAAACTCATGGTCCGACCACCGTGATGAGTTGTCAAGCAGTTGTGAGCAGTTGCCGAGCAGCATGTGCTGTTACCGAGCAGCACAAACCATAGCCGAGCAGCATAATCCAAACACAGCTTGCCATAAGGGTGTAAGGAGCTCAACTTCAGAATCAAAAATTCCTTCGCAGTGGACCAAGTGTGCCCGCTTAGAGTCCGACCACGACAGAAAGAATTAGTCTTGTTCAGCTTCGAGAGGCACAGAGTCTTCTAGAAAAAAGCAAGCACATTCACCGCGAGGTGAAGTGTGCCCACTTAGTCCCCGAGCCTGACAGTAGATGATGTAGTCATTTGGTGCCAGGGTCCAAAGTAGAAGAATAGAGGACTAGATGAGCAGACAGCCAGTCCCTGGGCGTAGACCCAAAAAGCACATTCACTGCAAGGTGAAGTGTGCCCACTTAGTCCCCGAGCCTGACAGTAGGTGATGGAGTCACATGGTGCTAGGGTCAGAAACAAAGAAATAGTGAAAGACCAACCGACTAGGCAGCCAGTCCCTAAGCCACAAGCAGAGGTATCGGAGGAATCCAACCATGGAGAAAGAACCAGAGAAATGGTTGTACAGTAACGGTTACTGAGCCTCAATAAATGGCGGAGAAGTCGGGTATTATTCGACGAGTAACAACCAATGGCGGCGATAAATGAGCAACATGGGCTGCAGTTATGCGAAAGACCTGGCTACGGCCCATTAATCCGTGTCAGAGAATTCAGAAGGGCACAAACTACGAGCACGGTTTCCCAAAAACCCTCGAATGCGAGAGGGTGGGGAAAGTGCTTTATAACTGCGCCGCCGCATCCTGCATTCATACCTTTGCCACTCTGTCAGTCCGTCTTCATCCTCATTCCTCGTGTTTCTAGATTTGCTTCCACATTTACTAATGCCGCCAAACCCCAATCACATCGTAGAGATGGCATCGAAGAAAGGAGCTACCAAATCAAAGAAAACAACCCAAAGAAGGCGAGCATCGGCGCCCGACGGGACAAAGAGTGGGTGCCGTCGTGAATGGGAGAGGCAGAACTTAACAGATTGGTGGAGGCTGGTGTTCTTCCTAACCGTGCTACCGCCGGATGGCGGCCGGCCCTCGGTGAGTCCTTCCCAACACTTCATACCGATGAACTGGTGGTATTCGAGGATTATTTCTGGCGCAGGTTGGGATTTCCTGTTCACCCATTTTTGAGGGATCTGTTGGAGCTTTGGGTGGTCAGTCTGTGCAACCTCCATCCCAATACCATTCTGCACATCTCAATCTTTATCCATTTCTGTGAGGCATATCTCGGAATCCTCCCCCATTTCAATCTCTTCCGTTACCTATTCTGGCTAAAAAAGAGAGGCGGCGGTGGTTCCAAAGTGGTCGGCAAGGTGTACCTTCAGCTGCGCGATGGGATGGCAGGCGAGTACCTTACTGTGCCACTGAACACATCATTGAAGGGGTGGAATGCCAGGTGGTTCTACATGAAATAGAGCCACCTAGCCGTCCGCTGCGACGCCGACCACATCTCGAAGAACAAGAGGAGCTGGTCGGAAATGCCAAACAGTGTTGACATGGAGCAAGTGAAGGAACTTCTTGCCTTGATAAAGGGTGTGAGAACCAATAGTGGATTGGTAGCGGCTAGCTTTATAGTACGCCGCGTGCAGCCCTGTAAGGAGAGAGTGCATCCAGCCTTCGAGTTCAAGGGGGAAACCAACAGTACCCGGGAGAGGCCGGAGATGTTGTCAAGGAACGTTTGTGAAGAGCGGGCTATAGAACTATTCGCTCCATTTTCCTCTTTCAACATGTCAGGGTATATGAGGCCCTTTAACTACAAAAATCTACCTCCTCAGGTAAATATCTCAGTTGTGTATTCCTGATGCATTTTATCCTTCTTCATTGCCGAGCAGCAGACTAATTTACCTATGCGAAGATCCACTCATAGGATAGGGCGGTGTACTTTTCAAGTGTACCGAAGGGCAATTGGCCACCTGCTGTGGATGCACGACCAGCAACCCAACCTAAAGGAAGTGCCATCGACGTCTCGTCGGACTCTAGAGGTGCAGATGTTGGTCGGATGGAGAGTTCTCCCCCGGTGTCAGAGAAAGCCCGAGGGAAGAGGGCAGCGGCAGACGAGCTAGCCCTGAAGAGGAGGAAGACGGTGGGTTCTGCTTCCATCAAACCGGGCGCCATCTCGCTTAGCGATGATTAGACCAGTCGAACGTGGAGGACCGCTGTGTTTGACTGGTTGGATGACGGTGAAGTTTCGATGGATCCTCCACTGAGCACGAAGGAGCCTCCGCGTAGCACTCTCATGGGGAATCAATCAAGGGCATGCGAAGAAGTCCCTGAGCCGTAGATGAGGGAAGTCCCCGAGCAGCGGATGAGGGAAGTTCCCGCACAGCAGATGATAGGAGTCCCTACGGGGCAAGCGACGGGAGTCCCCGAGCAATAGGCGGAGGCAAACCCAGAGCTGCAGGTGGAGAGGGCCCTAGAGCCGCAGACAAAAAAGAGGTCAATTGTGGAGGAGCCGAGACATCCCCCACAGAGCATGGGAGTCGACCCCACTCATGTGCCTAGGGGCTCGGGCAGGCACTGTTGGTTTAAGATATTGAACCGACAGACCAAACCGTAAGTAGTCTTGTCTTGGAGTTACTTTGCTGGAGTTTCTTAACTTTTATGGTGACTGACGAGCTAACTTGATGCAGAGCAAACCGTATGATGGATCTAGTCCCACCCATCCAGTCTGACGAGCAGCCGAAGGCTGGCTCCGGGACGGAGGGAATGCCAGTGGACCCCATCCTAAAGTCCCCGGGTACTCATCAGCACGCGGGGGAGCCAATCACCCCCGTTGGCAGACTTGACGATGGTGAACAGTTATCGTCAACGGCGAACGAGTCGGTGACAGCACCCTTGACAACGACAGGCGCTGCTGGGTCCTCTCTAGTAGAAGCTATAGTTACTAGCATCACACCGGAATCTAGGGCGGAGAATCTTGCGGTGCCGAAGGAGCAGATAATGCTCCCCGAGGCGTCGGAGGGAATGGTCGGGCCTGCTATCCGGCCACCGAGTCTCTAGGTGGTGCCTCTAGCTATAGCAGAGGAGGACGAGGTGGAGGAGATCGAGTGTGAGGAGCCTCGACCCCAAGCTGTCTGAATCCTCTGAAAGCACGGTGATGACATAGTAATTGTCGAAGAGGAGGACACCACCAGGGAGTTCAGGAGACTAGAAACTACCCTTGCTAGGGTGATGAAGCAGATCAAGGTTAGTACTACGTCTGGAATGCTCCTTTTTGATGTTGGGAATTGGATTTCGACATTGTCATTGTGCATTTACAGGAGATAACATGGACTACCGAGCAGCGCCATCAGTTGATAAACAGGATGGAGCCCCTCATCGAGGAGAACAAAAAACTCAAAGAGGCAGTGAACCTCTCAGAGAGAAACATCTAGAGGGCCAGGCATGAACGAGACCTAGCAGAGTCCAACATGCGGGACTTGGAATACCAGAGGGGGGTGCTGTCCGAGCGGCTAGCGGTGGCGTCTAAGCAGCTGTGGAGCCAGTCTGAGTAGCTGTAGAGCCAGTCCGAGCAGTTGGCTGCTATCTCCGGACAACTATGGAGTGCCTTCGAGCAGTTGGAACAGAAATCCGAGTAGCTTAGAAGTGTATCCGAGCAGAAAGCAGGTAGAGTATATCAGCGAATGCACTTGGTATTGCTGAACAGCCATGTTTTTAGTGATAACTATTGTGCTTGTAGAGCAAGATGCGGAGCTCAGCCAACTGTGCCAAGCCGTCGAACAACTTCGATAGGAGAAGGCAAAGGAGTCTGAGTGAGTAGACCAACTGGCTGAGGAGCTGAAAGGTGAATACCTCCTGGTCGAAATTACTGTTGAAGTTGTTTCCTTGTATGATGGAACATTGTAACGCTTGCAGGCTACCGTCATAAAGCCAAGGCATAGTTTGAGGTGCTGGTGCAGGAGGCCAGGACCCAAAGGGATAACTTCAACGCTGTAGTCGCCGCAATTAAGCCGGTGCTTGACTGCATTGACATGGTACCGGGTATTCAGCTCGATGGCAGGCGGCAACATTTGGACACCATCATCTAGAGGTGCAAGACAGTGTGGGAGAACTTCAAGAGCTTCAACCATGATGCTATACTATCCATCGCTACTCATGTCCTTATAGTTGTTCAGTCCCATTATCCGGCTATCGACCTTTAGGCGATAGGGGGCGGGTTCGCCAAAGGGCTGAGCGATGCAGAGACCCAGCAGCTAGAGGATCAGGTAGAAGACTCGGCGAAGAAGTTGGCCGGTGATATAAACCTGTTTGGCGAGACGGACGGCAACGACGGAGCACAATGATCTGCTTGGTGAATATCATCTGTAATTTCTAGACAGTGTAGTTAGAACGCGCGAAAGCTCAAAAACACTTATATACATGATAAATGTTATAAAGTACATGTGCATGCAGTTAGATTGTATTTCGGTGAAAAAAATCTTTGTAGTTGCGACCATAAGGTATTTATATGGAGTATAAGTAGAGTCCGAGCAGTTAGTTCGCTACTGACCCCCTTGGCCTCAGCTAGCCCATAGTCCATGACGTCGAGCGCGGAGCCCGTGCACGTGTAGGAGGAACAGGCATGACCAAGGAACCATAGCCGACCACCCATAACACAGAGCGCGGAGCCCATGGCATGTGTAGGGAAAGATCAGAGACTGGGTCTTTTCCATAAAGAAAAGAGCGAAACGTGTGCTGCTCGGCGGTTATCAAAATAACTTGGAGATATATATAGTATAAGCGGCGTCCGAGCAATTAGTTCTGTGCTGAGCTCTCGGCCTTGGCTAGCCCATAGTCCATAACATTGGGCGTAGAGCCCATGGACGTGTAGGATGAACAGACGTGACCAAGGAACCACAGCCGACCACCCATAACGCACAGCACGGAGCCCGTAGCACGTGTAGGGAGGGATCGGAGACTGGGTCTTCTCCGAAGAGAACAGAAAAGAAAGTATGCTGCTCACTGATCGGTGAAATATCTTGGAGATTTGGAGCAAGGTGTTCAACAACTTGGAGAAAACTTATTTGGCAATTTTAGGCAAAAATGTGTCGGCGAATAGGAGAAATTGTTCGGCGATATTGGAGAAAAACCCGTCGGCGATAATGTTGGAGATTTGGAGAAATGTGGTCGGCGCAGTTATGGCGATTTCGTATTGGAGTTCGCAATGGAGTAGCATGGAGCTTGGCAACCACAAGTGGAGATTAAACCATAATGGAGAAAAAGTGGAGACAATTAATGGAGACCAAAACTTTGTTCATCATAAAGTGGATAGTACATATTTGGGGTGTTTCAAGGTTAGAAACGTATGAGGTGCTCGATGTGCCACGAGTTGGAAACATCGATGCCTTCTAAGTCACACAGGTGATAAGACCTTGGTCAGGTGACCTCTTTGACGATGTAAGGCCCTTCCCAAGGGGAGGAGAGCTTGTGCATACCTTTGGTTTTTTGTTTTCTACGGAGAACGAGGTCGCCGACAGCAAATGAACGACCTTTGATGTTGCGGTTGTAGTACCTCCACAAGCCTTCTAGATATTTGGCTGTGTGGACACAGGTGATTAGGCATTCTTCCTTGGCCCTGTCAATGTCTTCTGTCCGAACAGCTACAGCCTGCTCTTCATCATAGTTTTCCACCCTAGGTGCTCGGAAAGCAATGTCCGCTGGTAGTATGCCTTCTAAGCCATAAACCAAGAAGTATAGAGACACACCGGTGCTACGACTAGCTTGAGGACATAGTCCCTAGACTATAGCTGGTAGCTCCTTGAGCCATCTGCCTGGGTGCCTTTCTTCTTTCTGATATAGTCTCTTTTTGAGGGCATCAAGGATCATGTTGTTCACCCATTTGACCTGGTCGTTGGCTCTAGGGTGAGCAACGGAGACGTATTTGACGGAGATGCAACGGTCTTTGCAGAAGTCACAAAAGTGATGGTCAGTAAATGTAGTTCCGAGGTCGGTGATGATGTTGTTCGGAAGACCGAATCTGTGGATGATATCTTCAAAGAGCTCGACTGCTTTTTTTGTAGTAGCCGAGACGAGTGGTTTATACTCAATCCACATGGAGAACTTATCAATGGCGATGTATACATACCGAAAACCACCTGGCGCTAGCTTGAAAGGCCCAATCATATCTAGTCCCTAGCATGCGAAGGCCTAGGAAGCTAGGATGGTTGGCAGCTCTTCTGCTGGCACGTGTATTTGCTTGGCAAAAAATTGGCATCCTTCACAACGTCGTATGAGGTCTTCTGCATCGGAGATGGCTGTGGGCCAGTAGAAACCAGCTCAAAAGGCCTTGCTGACCAGTGTTCTCGAGGACACGTGGTTGCCGCAGGAACCAGAGTGAATTTCGAGAAATAGCTTCACTCCGTCTTCATGGGTGATGCATTTCTACAGTATCCCTTCCTTGGCACTTTTCCTCATCAAATTGTCGTCTACCAGCACGTAATGCTTGCTACGACAAATTAGGCATTCGGTTTCAGTCTTGTTGGCGGGTACTTTGTCACTGGTGAGGTACTTGATGAATTATTCCCTCCAATCGACGGCCAGTGAAGGTACCGATAGTACCAACTGCTCGGCGGGGGGAACTTCCTTAATTTCCTTATCTTCCTTAATGGACGGCGCCAAGAGATCTTGAACGAAGACCCCTGGTGGGATCGTGGCACGAGAAGAGCCCAACTTGGATAAATGGTCAGCGAGTTGATATTGGTCGCGTACCACATGGTGGTACTCGATGCCGTAAAATTTTCCTTCAACTTTCCTGATTTCGGCGCAATATGCATCCATCTTCTCACTAGAGCAAGGCCAATCTTTGTTAAGCTGGTTGATGACCAGCGTGGAGTCCCCATATACCATGAGGCATTTGACGCTAAGCTCAACGGCTATACAGAGTCCGTGGAGACATGCTTCATATTCGGCGGCGTTGTTGGAGGCTAGAAAGTTTATTCGGAGAACATATCGGAGCTTATCCTTGGTCGGTGTAATGAATAGGATGCCCACACTAGCACCGTTGATGTTAAGGGTGCCGTCGAAGTACATCACCCAGTGCTCAAGGTAGGTGGCGGTGATGGGCTCTTGGATCTTGGTCCACTCAGCGATGAAGTCAGCAAGCGTCTGAGACTTGATCGTAGGCCTGCTTCTAAATTCAATTGAGTAAGTGCCAAGCTCGACAACCCACTTAATGATACGGTCGTTGGCTTCTTTGTTATGAAGGATGTCCCCCAGAGGGAACTCGGTGACCATGGTGATCTTGTAATACTCGAAGTAGTGGCAGAGCTTACACGATGTAATCAAGATGGCGTATAGAAGCTTTTGGGCATTTGGATAATGAGTTTTGGGCTCGTTAAGGACCTCGTTGATGAAGTATATCGGATGTTGCACCTTATAGGCGTGCCCGACCTCCTCACGTTCGACCACGATGGCTGTGCTGATGACGCGGGAAGTAGCGGCGATGTAGATCAAGAGAGTTTCGTCTAGCCGTGGTGCTGTCATGATCAGAGGCTTTGTTAGAAACAGCTTGAGCTACTCAAAAGCTGTATCTACCTCTTCTGACCAGGAAAAGCGCTTGGAGGCCTTGAGGAGTTTGAAGAATGGTAGCCCTTTGTCGCCGAGGCATGATATGAAGCGGCTTAAAATAGCCATGCAGCCTATAAGTTTCTGTATATCCTTGACGCATATTGGTCGTTTCATGTTGGTGATGGCGGAGACTTTGTTAGGGTTGGGTTCGATGCACTTTGAAGGGTTCAACTTCCATCGGTATTTTTTAAGGTTAGCGAACGTTTCTTCGAGGTTGGCAATAAGATTATCGGTGGTCCTAGACTTGACGACCACATCATTGATGTAAGCTTCGATGTTGCGGCCGATCTGTTGATCGAGGCACATCTAGATGGCCCTTTGATAGGTCACCCTGGCATTCTTGAGACCGAAGGACATGGTGGTGTAGCAGTATGCACCGAAGGGCATGATGAATGACGTCTTGATCTAGTCTTCTTCCTTGAGGGAGATCTGGTGATAGCTGGAGTAACAGTCAAGGAAGGAGAGCAGTTCATAGTCGGTAGTGGAGTCTACAACCTCGTCTATCCGAGGCAAACCGAAGGGGTCTTTAGGGCAGTATTTGTTAAGATCAGTGTAATCAACGCACATTCTCCATTCTTTATTCTTTTTTCGAACGACAATAGGATTAGCTAACCACTCAGGATGATACACTTCTTTCATAAATCCGGTAGCTAAGAGCCATTTTATTTCTACCCTAATAGCCTCCTTCTTATCTGGCGCAAATCGGCGGAGTTTCTGCTTGATCGGTTTGGCAGTCAGCGAGACATTTAAGGAGTGCTCGATCTTCTCCCGTGGTACCCCCGGCATGTCTGTAGGTTTCCAAGCAAACACATCAGTGTTGGCACGTAGGAAGGAGATGAGCGCACTTTCCTATTTGGGATCAAGGTGAGCCCCAATCTCCACGGTCATGGAGGGGTCGTCGAGGCCGAGGCCGACCTCTTTTATTTCCTTGGACTTGGCGGAGGCACGGGGGGCTCTAGCTCTAGGATCTCCATGTCATCGGTGGACAATGTCTTGGCTTAGGTGACCACGCTAGCCATCTGGATGGAGAGGTCGGTCGCTTCGTCGAGAGCAAGACTTTCTGTCTCGTAGGCATAGGCGATGGAGAGGTTGGCCCGCAGGCCTAGAACTCCTGCAGGCAAAGGCATCTTCAGCACCAGATACATGTAACGTGGTATAGCCATGAACTTGGCCAAAGCTGGCTGACCAAGTATGGCATGGTAGGTGGTGTTGAAGTCGGCGATGTAGAAGTTGATGTGTTCGACGCGGTAGTTGCTTGCCGTGCCGAACTGTACTGGTAGGGTGATCTCTCCAAGCGGTTTGGAGGCCCTGCCAGGTACCACACCCCAAAAGGAGGAGTCAGAGGGTGTGAGATCTAATAACCCGAGGCCTAGCTTCTTTAGGGCTCCGGCAAAGAGGAGATTCAGAGCGCTCCCACCGTCAACGAGCACCTTTCTAAAAAGCACCTTTTGAATGGTTGCGTCGAGGACGAGGGGGAAACGCCTTGTGTAGGGGATGTCCGCCCACTAGTACCTTGGACCATGGGTGATAACTGGGGTTGGCGGTGGCATCGTTCGTAGTGACAGAGAGCACCCGCCGTGCAGCGAGCTTCCGTTCTCTTCTGCTCTCGGTGGAGGCAAGGCCCCCGAAGATGGTGGCAACCACCTTGTCGTGGTCCTAGAAGGCATTGTTGTTGCCCCTGGGTGGTCGGCGGTCTTTGGCTCTGTCGTTGGTGTCGTCTTCTAGCTTTTTGTCCTAAAACTCCTTAGCCAAGCCGAGGCAGTTCTTCATCTTGTGTTTGGCGTTCTTGTGAAGAGGACATAGGCCGTCGAGGATTTTTTGGTACTGTTCGTTGTAGTTGCGCTTGGCGCGAGGTTGACTAATGGCAGCGACGATGTGGTCTGGCCGGTGGTGGCAATTTTGCCTAGGCTTTGGTCCTTCTGTTTGATCACAGCCGCTGTCATGATGGTAACTACGGTCGTCGAAGCGGCGGTCGTTGTGGCGTCGGTCGTCAGTGCGATCGTCGTAGCGCCGAGGTGGGCGATGGGTGCCCACATCCTTGTTGAAGCACACCTCGGCTTCCTCAGCATCGGCATACTGGTTGGTAGTAGTGATCATCTCGCCAATGCCTATAGGTGGCTTACAGTTGAACTTGGAGCGATGCTCGCGATGGTGGAGTTCTCGGATGAAGGCAATGATGACCTTAGCTTCTGTGATGTTGGGAATACAATTCCTCATCTCTGAAAAGCATCGAATGTAGCTGCAGAAGAGCTCGGACGGCTTCTAGTTGATGTGGTTGAGATCATGCTTGGTGCTCGGCCGAGTACACGTGGCCATATAGTTGTCGGTGAAGACTTTTTTAGCTCTTCCTAGGATTCGATGGAGTCCAGGGAAAGGCTAGTAAACCAGCTCATGGCGGGTGGCGTGAGCATGACGGGGAGATAGTTCGCCATGACACTGGTGTCTCCTCCAATGGCGCAGACAGCAGTGGGGTAAGCCTGTAGCCACTATGTTGGATTCATCCTTCCCTCATAGGGCTCGACCCTAGTGATTTTGAAACCACAGGGCTATTGAAGTGTTCGGAGCGCCCTTGTAAATGATGGGGGCCCTTCGGGGCTGTGGTCGGCGTTAGCTGTAGCATTGCCTATGTCGATTTGCTCGAGAGCTAAGTCTAGGTCTCCGTACTCCTGCTCGTACTCTTGGCGGCGGCGTACTTCATCTTCATGGCGACCGAAGCGACGTTGCTCGATACGCCGTCGTGCATCCTGGAGGTTACTGAGGTGCACTCGAGTGTCTAGTTTGACCTCCTGGTCGTGTTGGCGATGGAGTTCAGCGCGGTGTCCCCTAGCTCCCCCCTAGAGAGGCAGTGACTAGTCGGCGAAACAACTTTGACTAGGGCGGCGATTGGATCTCGGCGCAGCTAATCGACAAATCGTGCTCGTGGAGCATGAAGGTCTCTGATCCTCGTGAATCTCGTTAACCTAACAGTGTGCCGCTTTAAGCATGGCATCAACCTTGGCGAGCTTGGGTGTCTATGGGAGGTGGGCGAGCTCATTGGCGGCCACTACCAGAGTGGCGCTTGGAGTCTTAAAAACATCATGGCCGTCAACGCGGAGAAACTCTTCATCGAGGTCACGGTGGAGTGGCAGTGGCCTTCCTTGTGAGTCAAGCTGATTATTTCGAGCAGCCTTGACCCTCGCAATAGCTGCCTCGTTTTCTTGGCGCTGCGCGTGGTTGACATTTCGCTTCTCACGAGCGACATGTTCCTCCTCAGTTTCACCATTCCAAGGAGGGCTGTCGACGTTGACGTTGAAGATTGTGCCACCCCAGAAGGGTGGGAGAAGGACTTGCTCGATGAAGGTTTCAGTGAGGGTCTCCATAGAGCCCTGAGACTTGGAGCCCAGATTTTCCTCCGAGATGGTCTAGAGGGATGCCCTGGGGCACCAGCCTATGTGTAGCATATTGACGGCTGGCGAAGGCTAGACGGCGAGCTGGTCGACTAGCGGATGGGCGTCTCCCACCTGGTCGGTGAATTTTCCCCTCAGGGCGTCTTGGTAAGTAGCGGCGATGTTGGTGAGCCCGAAGGGCAGAGCCACAACTCCTGGAGTTTTCCGAGTAGCCTCCGATAGATTTTGATCGAAGGGTGGTCGGCGCTGAACCAAAGTGTCTAGGGTTGATTCAGTGACAGAGAGGCAATCGACGAGCTTCAGACCGATCCGATCGATGGATTCGATCAGATCATCATTGTTGACCTGCCTCCTCTAGTAGCGAGGAAGCAGGCGGCAGGTCATTGATGAAGGCAACCTCGGAAGTAGTTCCAAGATTGGATCTGTAGTTGCGGGTGTAGGGGTGCTCGGTGCAGAACCAATCTACACTAGCTCGAGGAGCTCTCTGACTCTATCAGCATTGATGACCCACGAGATGGATCCAACCATGAAGATCTGGCCGGGCTGCGGAAGGGACGAAAAGCCTACAAAAAAACCATCTTGTTCGATAAGGAAACAGCATGCACACCCCTACCATGTGTGCCAACTATTGATAGAATATCATCGGCAGTCCTCCGAGGGGTATCCCACGAAGGTAGATTGATCGGGAGGGGAGCGTGAGATCAAGAACAAGAAGGCAATAGAGACACACGAGTTAGACAGGTTTAGGCCATCAGTATGACGTAATACCCTACTCTTGTGGTCTGTTGGTTTGTATTAGCTATCATATGATATTGAATGAGTTTGGAGGGGGTCCCTGCCCGCCTTATATAGTCCGGAGAGTAGGGTTACAAGTCGGTTAGATCTGAGAGATAACCAAAAAGTAATAACTGATTATAGGAATCTTGAGATCATATATATCCTAACAGATCTTGTAGTATCTTCAGGATATCTTCCAGATGCCTTGCAGAAGGCACCGACCAGAGTCATGCCTCGCAAGGCTTTGTCTTGTGGGCTGGGCTACCCCTGAGGGCGTAGCCCATGTGGTCTGCCATGGGTATCCGGGGTCATACCCCCCACAAATTATTTCTAAGTCCCAAACACCGTTGGTTTTCATTGATTTCATTTCATATTCCATGGCTTCAAGCCACTTTGATGGGTGAGTGCTTCTCATGGCTTCTTCAAATGAGGTGGGATCACCCTCCATTTGAAATTCCCCTCCATTTGAAATTCCTCACATTCATAAACTTCGTAATCTTTAGGAATGGCTGATCTCCTGACTCTTTGAGACCTTCTAGGGGCCTTGTTAGATGACGCTTATTCTATATGAGATTGTTGTTGCTCTTCCTCGTCTGTGACAACGGGTTCTAAGGGATCCTAAAAGACAGGTTCCTCATGTTCATTCATTATTGCCATAGGAGAACTAACAACAGGTGATGTTGCTACAGTATCTTATACTGTTGGTACAGCAACAACAGGTAGCGTGAAGAATAGTTCCTAAACCATCGGAGTGGGCACATATACCCATTTCTCTTCAAAATTAATTTCTCGCGCTACCATGCTCCCCCTAATCATATCATCCTCCAAGAACACTGCATGTCTTGTTTCTACAAACTTCATTTGTCTATCAGGATAATAGAAACGGTAACCTTTTGAGTTTTCTAGATAGCAAATGAAATGTCAACTGACTGTCTTCGAGTCTAGCTTCCCTATGTTTGGGTTAAAGACTTTTGCCTCAGCTTGACAACCCCACACACGTAAATAGTTAAGTGAGAATTCCTTTTCTGTCCACAACTCATACGGTGTTTTGGGCACCAACTTGCTAGGCACTCGATTAAGAATATGAATGGCGGTTTTTAACGCCTCTATCCATAAACTTATCGGTAGGGTAGAGTAACTTATCATGCTTCTCACCATATCCATTAAGGTACGGTTGCGTCTTTTAGCTACTCCATTCTGCTGAGGCTCGCCCGGTGTAGAATACTGGGTAACTATGTCATTTTCCTGTAAGAACCTTGCAAAGGGTCCAGGAACTTGGCTATATGGGGTGTGTCAACCATAGTACACTCCCCCATGGTCGAACCTTACTACCTTACACTTTAAGTTGTGCTGATTTTCTACTTCAACCTTAAATATCTTAAATTTATCCAATGCTTCCGATCTTTCCTTAATTGGATAAATATAGCCAAAACAAGAATAATCACCTATGAATGTTATAAATGAATCATAACCATCCACACTTTTCACAGGAAAAGGACCACAGAAGTCTGTGTGAATTATTTCCAAAATTCATGCGCTTCGTTTGGCATCTTTCTTTATTTTCTTAACGTATTTTCCTTTTATGCAATCAATGCATTGTTCTAAATCTGAAAATTCTAAAGGCGGAAGAATTGATTTCTTAATCAGTCGCTCTATTCTTCCCCTCGAAATATGGCCTAAACGACAGTGCCATAATTTCAAAGATACATCATGCACTCTCTTTCGCTTATTTGTTACATTCATAGATGAGGAAGCATTCTCATTCTCAGTGATCACAGCATTCACATTCTCAGAAAGTGATAATAAATAAAGCTTGTCTTGTCGAAAGGCAAGACCAACACACTTATTATTAATCACAATCTGACATTTGTCATTCCAAAATGGCAATCATATCCATCATCATCTAATCTTGAAACACTTATCAAGTTTCTATGCAAAGAGGGTACATAAAGAATATCTAAAAGTTGAAGTCTAAAACCATCATCTAATTCTAGAGAGAGATCTCCAATGGCTTCAACTTCAGCTTCCACTCTATTTGCAACTTTAATTCTTCTTTCTCCTGTTTGAAGGGTTCTCCTCGTACGGAATCTCTGTAATGAATTTGCAATATGAAAAGTTGCACTTGAATCAATCCACCAAGTAGATTTTGCATAACTTAAATACAAGGATTCATCTATGAATATAATGAAATCCTCACCTCTCTTCATAAGGCTTTTCAAGAAGTCTGGACAGTCCCTCTAGTAATGTCCACACTGCTTGCACCATTTGTACTGATCTTTTTCAACTTGGGCATTACTGTTCTTCTTTATGGTGCTCAGTCTAAGGGGATTTCCCTTGAGGTTTGGCATTCTTATTGAAATTCTTCTTCTTGTTGTCCTTCACAAGGTTAGCAGAGTCATCCTGTGAGCTTTTTAGCCTCTCCTCTTCTTGAATACACATTGCAATGAGTTTCTCCATATCCCATTTATCGGGCTGCATGTTGTAGTTCACAACAAAAGTTTCATATTGTTTGGGCAAGGAAGCAAAAACTAAATGAATTAGGAACTCATCCTTGAGCCCCAAATCCATTGGCTTCAGCTTTGAAGCCATGTTGCTCATCTTTAGTATGTGCTCTCTATTACCGCCACCAGTTTATTTCTCATTGAACAATTTCTTGATCAAAGTACTGGCGTAAGCCTTTGAAGAGCTAGTGAACCGACTCTCCATTTTCTTAAGATACTCTGTGGCGGTATCATAATCTAGGATAGACCCCCTTATAGCATCTAAAATTGTGGACTTAGCCACCATCAAGCACTTGAGGTTTGAAATATCCCATTTCTTGCATTTGAGATCATATTTCATCCACACTTCTGCACAATCTCGCTGTCGAGCAGTGAAATCAGCATCAGACTGATTTTCTTCCCTCACCGGGTCCACTGGTGAAAGGTCCTAATGGCTAGAGGGGGGGTGAATAGCCTAATAAAATTTCTACAACAACACTTAACAAAAGGTTAGACAATTATGAGGCGAAGCAAGTGTTGCGCTAGCCTACTCAAAATGCAAGCCACCTACCACAATTCTAGTTTAGATAGTGTCGATTCACACAAGAGCTATGAAACTACCCTATGTTAGTGTGCTCTCAAAGGCTAACTAAAGAGCCACACCAACCAAGCAAGCAAGCTCTCACAACTAGCTACACTAAAGAGCTTGTCAACTAGTTTGCGGTAAAGTAGAGAGAGTGATCAAGAAAGTTATACCGCCATGTAGATGAAGGTACCAATCAATCACAAGGATGAATAACAATGAAGACCAATCACCTTGAAATCAAAGATGAACACAATGATTTTTACCGAGGTTCACTTGCTTGCCGGCCAGCTAGTCCTCATTGTGGCGATTCACTCACTTGGAGGTTCACACGCTAATTGGCTTCACACGCCAAACCCTCAATGGGGTGCCGCACAACCAACACAAGATGAGGATCACACAAGCCACGAGCAATCCACTAGAGTACCTTTTGGCGCTACGTCGGGGAAAGGTCAAGAACCCCTCACAATCACCACGATCGGAGCCGGAGACAATCACCACCTCCGCTCGACGATCCTTGCTGCTCCAAGCCATCTAGGTGGTGGCAACCACCAAGAGTAACAAGCAAAATCCACAGTGAAACACGAACACTAAGTGCCTCTAGATGCAATCACTCAAGCAATGCACTTGGATCACTCCCAATCTCACTAAGATGATAAATCAATGATGGAGATGAGTGGGAGGGCTTTGGCTTAGCTCACAAGATTTCTATGTCAATGAAAATGGCCAAAGATATGAGCCATAGTGGGCCATGGGGCTTAAATAGAAGCCCCCACGAAATAGAGCCGTTGTACCCCTTCACTAGGCACACTGCGCTCTGAACGGATGCTCCGGTCATACTGACCGGACCCTAGACTCAGCGTCCGGTCCACTAATTTTTGCCACGTGTCACTCTGAGTTAAAACTAAAACGTCAGATCACAACGGCTAAGTGCTAACCGGACGCTCCGGCAAAACTGACCGGACGCTGGAGCCTCAGCGTCCGGTCGAGTACAGTAAGGGTCCAAAATCAGTTTTCCTTGACCGGACGCATCCGGTCCACCTCGACCAGACATAGCCCAGCGTCCGATGGAGTACCCTAGCCACTGTACCGCTAGGTCAGCGTGACCGGACGCAGGTAGACAGCGTCTAGTGCATTCAGATCCAGCGTCTGGTCACTTGATCGGTGCTGGCATCTCCTCTGTCTTCTTCACCCTTGCTCAAATGTGCTATCTACCAAGCGTATCACCTTGTGCACATGTGTCATATTTTCACAAATGTTTTCAAGGGTGTTAGCACTCCACTAGATCATAAATGCATATGCAATGAGTTAGAGCATCTAGTGGCACTTTGATAACCGCATTCCGATATGAGTTTCACTCCTCTTAATAGTACAGCTATCAATCCTAAATGTGATCACACTCTCTAAGTGTCTTGATCACCAAAACAAAGTAGCTCCTACAAATTATACCTTTACCTTGAGCTTTTTGTTTTTCTCTTTCTTCTTTTTAAGTTTAAGCCCTTGATCATCGCCATGCCATCACCATTGTCATGTTATGATCTTCATTAGCTTCTCCACTTGAAGTGTGCTACCTATCTCATGATCACTTTATAAACTAGGTTAGCACTTAGGGTTTCATCAATTCACTAAAACCAAACTAGAGCTTTCAATCTCCCCCTTTTTGGTAATTGATGACAACACTTATACAAAGATATGAATTGAAATTCAATTGAATCCATGTTGCTTGTCCAAGTATATTTACCATGTGTAAAAGGTTATGGACAAGTTTCATGAACCCCAAATGGTAGCAATTGCTCCCCCTACATATGTGCTAAGAATTTGGATTATAGCTTGCACATATGCATAGATAGGAAATATAGGAGTCACTGTCTACCAAATGATGCTAAGGTATAAAAGATGGACCTTTGAAGCGTGATACCAATCGGAGTGCACCAATATACCATCCTTAGCACCATGGTTAGCTCAATACCACTTGGAAACATACTTTGGAAAGATATCACTTGTAAAGACATTCTTGGAAATGAAAGTTATCTAGTGATTTCATTTCATCATTTAATCTTACAACTAACATACATCACACAAGCATGGATGTTTAAATTTAATACTTGTGCCATGCAAGCAAACATATGAAATGCACATTCAAATGCACCATACAAGTTCATGAGCTTGCTCCCCCTACTTGTGTGCTCAAAAATTTTAGTTGATCCCTTTCCTTTGTCACATCTCTCCCCCTATGTCATATATCAAGATATCTTTATGTTTCTTTCCCTTTTTCACTATCTTTGCTACTATCTTTGTTTCTCTCCCCCTTTATCATCAATGACCACAAAGGTTCTAAATATAGATAGTATTACTTGTAGGGTCGAGATTATCAATGTCAATCAATGAGGTGAGGATCATTTTCCCAAATTTGGTCCAATCTAGATTATTTGCCAAAGATTTTTAACTCGGTTTGATCCAAGGACAAGCTTCTTCACACCTCCAAATAAGGGTTATCTTGTACCATGTTGAGTTAAACACTTAGAGCTCATTTTCTAGATTAAACACTAGGTTTACAAACCCATAAACATGTCATATGCTATCACTAGATCAAGTCAAGCATAGAAGCAATAGTGATATCATATAAACATCAAAATCATTTGATTTTCATGAATGAGCCTAATAAAATAGAACCACTAGAAAGGTCCTAATAAAATTGAAAATATGACTAGATGCACTAAACATGTCCTTAGCAAGGATGTATGCCATGCCAATCAACTTTTACCTTAGATCACTCGAAGGAGAGGCATGTCATGTAAATGGGGGGTGCATCAACACATATTTGAGAAATCCAATATGTTCAACTCATTCCTTAGCTTGCAAAACCTTTTCTCATCCAATGGCTTGGTGAATATGTTGGCAAGTTGATCTTCGGTGCCTACACTCTCAATGCAAATGTCCCCTTTTTGTTGGTGATCTCTTATGAAATGGTGGCGGACATCAATGTGCTTTATTCTTGCATGTTGAACCAGATTGTTGGTTAGCTTGATTGCACTCTCATTGTCACATAGCAATGGTACTTTCTTGAACTTGATTCCAAAGTCACTCAAAGTGGCCTTCATCCAAAGTATTTGTGCACAACAACTACCAGCGGATATGTATTCGGCTTCGGCGGTTGATAATGCAACACTATTTTGCTTCTTTGATGACCATGAAATGAGTGATCTTCCCAACAATTGACATGTGCCCGAGGTGCTCTTCCTTTCAACCTTGCATCCCGCATAGTCCGAGTCGGAATAACCAACTAGCTCAAACTTTGCTCCTTTGGGATACCACAAACCAACATTTGGTGTATGCTTCAAGTACCTCAATATTCTCTTTGTAGCTTTCAAATGACTTTCTCTTGGTGAGGCTTGAAATCTTGCACACATGCACACACTAAACATGACATCCGGCCTTGATGCGGTCACATAGAGTAGGCTTCCAATCATGGACCGATACAACTTTTGATCCACCATATTTCCACTTGCATCACTATCCAAGTTGCCATTGGTTCCCATTGGTGTGCTAATGACTTTGCTATCAATCATGCTAAACTTCTTGATCATGTCCTTGATATACTTGCCTTGACTTACAAAAGTACCATTCTTCAATTGCTTGATTTGAAGACCAAGGAAGTAACTCAACTCTCTGATCATGGACACTTCAAACTCATTAGCCATCATCTTTCCAAACTCATCACAAAAATCTTGATTGGTTGATCCAAATATGATATCATCAACATAGATTTGCAATACAAATAGATCTTTTCTAATCTTCTTGATGAAAAGAGTGGTGTCAACCTTGCCCATTGTGAACCCTTTAGAGAGTAGGAAATCCATCAATCTCTCATACCATGCTCTAGGTGCTTGCTTCAAGCCATACAATGCCTTCTTCAACTTGTACACATGGTTGGGCTTCTTATCATCTTCAAAACCGGGAGGTTGCTCAACATATACTTCTTCATTGATGTAGCCATTGAGAAATGCACTCTTAACATCAATTTGATAGAGCTTGATGTTGTGGGCACAAGCATAGGCTAGCAAGATTCTTATTGCTTCCAATCTAGCAACCGGGGCATATGTTTCTCCAAAGTCAAGACCTTCAACTTGTGTATAGCCTTGTGCTACTAATCTTGCTTTGTTCCTTACTACTATCCCATCTTGATCTTGCTTGTTTCTAAAGACCCATTTGGTTCCAATCACATTGTCCCTTTGGTCTCTCTACTAGTTCTCATACTTGATTTCTTGTGAAGTTATTCAATTCTTCATGCATAGCATTCACCCAATCAACATCCTTCAAAGCTTCATCTATCTTCTTTGGTTCAATGGATGACACAAATGAGAAGTGTTCACAAAAAGATGCCAATCTTGATCTTGTTTGTACACCTCTTGAAATATCACCAATAATAGTGTCCAATGGATGATCCCTTGCAACATTGGTTGGTTGGAGGATTGGAACTTGATTGCTTGCACTTGCTTGATCATTGGGTTGAGATGATGTACTAGCCGCTTGATCTTGTTCATTATCATGAGATCCACTTGCACTAACTTGATTTGTATCATCTTGCACATTTGAGTTGGAGAGCACTTGCACTTGATCATCTTCATCATCATTCACTTGCCTAGGCCTCAATTCACCAATATCCATGTTCTTCATGGCATTTGAAAGTTGAATGCCTCTAACATCTTCTAAGTTCTCATTCTCTACTTGTGAACCCTTGGTTTCATCAAATTCAACATCATGAACCTCCTCAAGAGTACCACTATCCAAATTCCAAACTCTATATGCTTTGCTTGTAGTGGAGTAACCAAGTAGGAATCCTTCATCATATTTCTTGTCAAACTTGCCCAATCTTATGCCTTTCTTCAAGATATAACATTTGCAACCAAAGACCCAAAAATATGCAATGTTGGGCTTTCTACCATTCAAGAGCTCATATGGTGTCTTCTCTTTCAATCGGTGACAATAGAGGCGGTTGCTACAATAGCAAGCCGTGTTGATAGCTTTGGCCCAAAAAGATTGACTCACATTGTACTCACTAAGCATAGACCTTGCCATATCAATGAGTGTTCTATTCTTCCTCTCAATAAGGTCATTTGATTGTGGAGTGTACTTGGCCGAGAATTGATGTCTAATTCCAAATTCATCACATAACTCATCAATTCTAGTATTCTTGAACTCACTACCATTGTCACTTCTAACTCTCTTGATGGTTGTTTCAAACTCATTGTGAATGCCTTTGACAAACGATTTGAATGTTGCAAATACATCACTTTTGTCCACTAGAAAGAATACCCATGTGTATCTAGTGTAGTCATCCACTATCACAAATCCATATTTGTTACCACCGATGCTAGTGTATTGTGTTGGCCCAAACAAATCTATGTGCAATAACTCAAATGCTTTACTAGTGCTCATCATGCTTTTCTTAGGATGGGTGTTTCCAACTTGTTTGCCGGCTTGACAAGAGCTACAAAGCTTATCCTTTTCAAACACAACATCTTTCAAGCCTTTAACTAAGTCATGCTTAATCAATCTATTCAATTGTTTCATTCCAACATGACCAAGCCTTCTATGCCATAACCAACCCATGCTAGACTTAGTGAACAAGCATGTAGATAATCTAGCTTCACTAGCATTAAAATCAACCAAGTATAGATTCTCAAATCTAAAGCCTTTGAAGATCAAGTTAGAGCCATCTACACTTATGATCTCTACATCATCTACCCCAAATATGCATTTGAATCCAAGATCACACAATTGTGCCACGGATAGCAAATTGAAGTTCAAGCTCTCTACTAGCAACACATTGGATATGCTCATGTCATTGGATATTGTAATCTTACCAAGCCCTTTGACCTTGCCTTTGCCATTATCACCAAATGTGATATTATCATAACCATCATTGCCATTGGTGTTGATTGAGTTGAACATTCTTGCATCACCGGTCATGTGTTGAGTGCACCCACTATCAAGAACCCAATGCCTTCCTCCGGCTTTATAATTGACCTACAAAAGAAGATCAATTCTTTTTAGGTACCCAAACTTGCTTGGGTCCTTGAAGGTTAGTCACTAGGCTCTTTGGTACCCAAATGGCTTTCTTCTTTGAGCCCATCCATGGTTTACCAATGAACTTAGCCTTTACACCATTTGTACCCTTAGTAAGCATATAGCATGAATCAAGCTTAATGGAGGATACATTAGCATTTTTGCTCTTGTTTTTGCATTCTTGCTCTTTGTAACCAACTTGCTTGCAATTAGTGCAAAACCGACCATTGTTCTTCACAAAACTAGTCTTGTGAGGAGCAAAGGCCGCCTTGCCTTTCTTGGGGGTATAGCTCAATCCCTCTTTGTAGAGAGAAGCTCTTTGGCTACCCAAGCACATAAGCAAGTGGTCCTCACCACCATAAGCCTTAGCTAAGGTGTGAGTGAGCTTAGTGACCTCCTTCTTGAGGTTCTCATTCTCAACCATTAGTGAGGCATCACAAGTGAGACCATCACTACTAGATGAGGTAGAAGTGGAAGTGCTACAAGAAGGGTTAGTAGTAGCAACAATGATAGGCATAGATAGTGATGTATCAATTAAATCACAAGTTACACCTACATCACAAGTTTCAACATGCTTCTTTTTATCTTGTTCATTAAGCAAAGTGGAATGAGCTTTTTCAAGCTTTTTGTGGGCCTTGCCAAGCTTCTCATGAGCTTCCTCTAGCTTCTCATGAGTTGCTTTGAGCTCATCAAGGGCTTGCCTAAGGGCTTGTACCTCCTTATTCAAGCTCTTGCATTCCCTTCTCTTAATGTCAAAGTGTTCTTTAGCATCCTCTAGCATGTCAAATAATTCATCCTTAGTAGGTTCATCATCATCACTATCACTATCATTTTCCTTTTCATGTTCATTATCATCAATATGTTCTTCATCACTTTCATCATCACAAGATTGTACCTTAGTGGCCTTAGCCATGAAGAATGATGAAGATTCGAAGAGAGAAGGCTTCTCATTGATGGCAATGCTTACAAGAACCTTCTTCTTGGTGGTCTTATGATCATCACTATCATCATCATCATCACTTGAGGAAGCATCACTATCCCAAGTGACTACATATGAACCACCCTTCTTCTTCTTGAAGGCCATCTTGTCCTTCTTCTCTTTCTTTTCCTTCTTGTCCTTCTTCTTGTTCTTCTTGTTGTCATCATCATTGTCGCTATTGTATGGGCATTGAGCAACAAGATGATCTTTGCTTCCACACTTGAAGCACCTTCTTGACTCTTCTTTGTTCTTGGATGAAGACTTCTTTCTTCTAGCACGGTAGCCCTTCTTCACCATGAACTTGCCAAATCTCTTGACAAATAGAGCCATCTTCTCATCATCATCATCCCATGATTCATCTTCTTCACTTGATGTTTCTTGCTTAGCTTTGCCCTTGGATGATGTGGCTTTGAATGCCACGCTCTTCTTCTTCTCATCCTTCTTCTCATCTTTCTTCTCCTTCTTTTATTCCTTCTCATCATCATCTCTATAAGTGTCATCGGTCATTATATCTCCCAATACTTGGTTTGGTGTCATGGTGTCCAAACCACTCCTCACTAGAATAGTGACCAATGTACCAAATCTTGAAGGTAAGCATCTCAAGAACTTGTGGGAGAAGTCCTTATCCTTCACTTCTTCTCCAAGTGCTTTGAGATCATTGATAAGCACTTGAAGCCTATGGAACATCTCCGGCACACTCTCATCATCCTTCATCTTGAAGCTTGCAAACTTTTCTTTTAGAATGTAAGCCTTTGCGCTCTTCATGGCTTGAGTGCCCTCAAATGACTCTTCCAACTTCTTCCATGCCTCATGAGCCATCTCAATATTTTTGACTTGCTCAAATATTCTTTCATCAATTGCATCATGAATAGCACTTAGAGCAATGTCATTGTTTTGGAGAAGTACTTCTTCGACCGTGGTGGGATTCTCTGGATCTTCAATCTCAATTTTTGTTTCTACCACCTTCCAAACCTTCCTATTGATTGACTTGATATAAGTTGTCATCTTGGTCTTCCAATAGGGATAGTTAGAGCCATCAAATTGGGGGTAGCTTCTTGGTGTTGTTGATTTGAGCCATTTTAACACCGAAGGTTGTTAAGCCTCAAATAACGGTGACCTCGGCTCTGATACCACTTGAAAGGTCCTAATGGCTAGAGGGGGGTGAATAGCCTAATAAAATTTCTACAACAACACTTAACAAAAGGTTAGACAATTATGAGGTGAAGCAAGTGTTGCGCTAGCCTACTCAAAATGCAAGCCACCTACCACAATTCTAGTTTAGATAGTGTCGATTCACACAAGAGCTATGAAACTACCCTATGTTAGTGTGCTCTCAAAGGCTAACTAAAGAGCCACACCAACCAAGTAAGCAAGCTCTCACAACTAGCTACACTAAAGAGCTTGTCAACTAGTTTGCGGTAAAGTAGAGAGAGTGATCAAGAAAGTTATACCGCCGTGTAGATGAAGGTACCAATCAATCTCAAGGATGAATAATAATGAAGACCAATCACCTCGGAATCAAAGATGAACACAATGATTTTTACCGAGGTTCACTTGCTTGTCGGCCAGCTAGTCCTCGTTGTGGCGATTTACTCACTTGGAGGTTCACGCGCTAATTGGCTTCACACGCCAAACCCTTAATGGGGTGCCGCACAACCAACACAAGATGAGGATCACACAAGCCATGAGCAATCCACTAGAGTACCTTTTGGCGCTCTGCTGGGGAAAGGTCAAGAACCCCTCACAATCACCACGATCGGAGCCGGAGACAATCACCACCTCCGCTCGATGATCCTTGCTGCTCCAAGCCATCTAGGTGGCGGCAACCACCAAGAGTAACAAGCGAAATCCGCAGCGAAACACGAACACCAAGTGCCTCTAGATGCAATCACTCAAGCAATGCACTTGGATCACTCCCAATCTCACTAAGATGATAAATCAATGATGGAGATGAGTGGGAGGGCTTTGGCTTAGCTCACAAGGTTGCTATGTCAATGAAAATGGCCAAAGATATGAGCCATAGCGGGCCATGGGGCTTAAATAGAAGCCCCCATGAAATAGAGCCGTTGTACCTCTTCACTGGGCACACTGCGCTCTGACCGGATGCTCCGGTCATACTGACCGGACCCTGGACTCAGCGTCCGATCCACTGATTTTTGCCACGTGTCACTCTGAGTTAAAACTGAAACGTCAGATCACAACGGCTAAGTGCTAACCGGACGCTCCGGCAAAACTGACCGGACGCTGGAGCCTCAGCGTCCGGTCGAGTACAGTAAGGGTCCAAAATCGGTTTTCCTTGACCGGACGCGTCCGGTCCACCTCGACCAGACATAGCCTAGCGTCCGGTGGAGTACCCTAGCCACTGTACCACCAGATCAGCATGACCGGACGCAGGCAGTCAGCGTCCGGTGCATTCAGATCTAGCGTCCGGTCACTTGATCGGCGCTGGCATCTCCTCTGTCTTCTTCACCCTTGCTCAAATGTGCTATCTACCAAGTGTATCACCTTGTGCACATATGTTAGCATATTTTCACAAATGTTTTCAAGGGTGTTAGCACTCCACTAGATCCTAAATGCATATGCAATGAGTTAGAGCATCTAGTGGCACTTTGATAACCGCATTCCGATACGAGTTTCACTCCTCTTAATAGTACGGCTATCAATCCTAAATGTGATCACACTCTCTAAGTGTCTTGATCACCAAAACAAAGTAGCTCCTACAAATTATACCTTTGCCTTGAGCTTTTTGTTTTTCTCTTTCTTCTTTTCAAGTTTAAGCCCTTGATCATCGCCATGCCATCACCATTGTCATGTTATGATCTTCATTAGCTTCTCCACTTGAAGTGTGCTACCTATCTCATGATCACTTGATAAACTAGGTTAGCACTTAGGGTTTCATCAATTCACCAAAACCAAACTAGAGCTTTCAACTGGCTCAGGACATGGGGAGGTAAGCGCTATGACATTTTGAGACGGCGCAAGTGCTAGTTCATACTCCTCTCGCCATACCCTATAGTTGCCCCCTTCAAGAGGCGGCATGTGCGAGATAAAAGCCATTAGGTTGAGTCCTAAAAACCACCATCAGAGATAGTGAGCAAAGCTGATATAATAATTGCATGCCTTAATTTAACATTGGTCAAAATTTAAACATACAATATTTTTATACACTAATTCTACATCACCGTTGGACAGAAATAGAATTAATGCATGAAAAACTTATGAATAAACATTATAATCAGGGGGCGGATTTGGGCCTAGGGCAACTAGGGCCATGGCCCTAGGCGTGGCCCAAAACTCTCTTATAGTATATGTGCTTGTCTGGCCCAAGTTTAGAAGTTAGGCTTAATGTCGTAGCTTTCTGGCCCAGCATAGAAAGGAGAGAGGCACGGCATCTAGTGATTCGCGAGCGCGGCGTCCGTCTGACTCCCCGACGGCCCGACCCTGTTCCTACTCTCCGTGCTCCGAACTCTGCTGGGCGCCGCCGGACCTCCGCCCTGCAGGGCTCACGGTGTAGCTGCAGTGGCCAAGCGGGCACGGCGACCGGTGGCCGGTGCCGGCAGCGGCAGGGGCATGCAGGCCAGCATCTCATCTCCGCTTTTGGCTGCGTGGGCACGCAACAGCTTGCATGCCGCAACCAGGCTGCCAAGCAGGCGGTCTGTTGTGCCTAATTGCCCCTGTTCCATGCAGTTGCCGATTGCAAATTTGCAAGAGAAGAGTACCAGCTGAGTCTTGGTATTGGACTATTGGTAATTCCCATTCTCATTCTCAAATCTAAGTTATTGGTACCGGTCTCTATTCCTTGCCAAGTAGACGGCTGAATATGGTCAATTGATTACGCCAAAATTTTTGTAGAGTTGCACAGTGAAATGAAGTGATCAAGACATTAAAATCCTTTTTCTCCTGCTAGTATGACAATTGCACAAACATTAGTTACGTGTTTTTAGTCACTTTCTTATTTCCATCAATTACATTGTAGATTTAAAGTGGAACAAGTATCATCTAAAATTATGTATTTATAAGCTAGTTTTGTTATCTATCGATATTAGATCCCATGTGAGCGGTACTTTGACCCCATATGGGTGGTACACATGTTTTGATAGTGGCCCTAGGCTTCAAAATTGATGAGCTCCGCCACTGATTATAATATTGCTATTATCAACGTTGGTCAGAAAAATAACAATATTATAATTTATTGAATAAAATTTAACTGTTTTTAAATTAAATTCTCCTATTGATTCGAATTTAATTAGAAGATAATAAACTTTACCCTTTGCAGCGGAAACATAAAAAAAATCTTTATCTACTTTTTAGAAGCATTTTACTATACTCATCTACCCTCTAAAAAAATTATCCCGTTGATTCAAATTTTGATAGAGATTTAAATTGGACAAAAAAAATCATCAAAATTTACTTCTAAAAATAAATAAAACAATAACACAGTTTTTACCGTTCATTTGGCCCAGCCTGTTGAAACAGTGCTTGGCCCAGTGGCAAAATGTCGCCCGCGCGCCCGCACTCGCTCCCCACGGCCAAGCCATAACCTGGGCCTGGGCCGAAAATCAGGACCTCATCCTTGAACCCCAAATCCATTAGCCTTCGATCTCGCGCATCAGCTGAATCTGGGTCCACATGGGGCCCTCGGCGAACCCGCACCACAGCTTGTCGATCACCGGCGCGTTGGAGAGCAGGAACTTGGCCAGCGCCCTCTGCGCGGTGCCTCCCTGGTAATGCACCAGGTTGATCTCCCTCACTTGGTTCCTCAGGCAAGGGATCATGGCGCTCGGCGTCGCGAGAACCGAGTGCGGATTGTAGCTGAGATGGTGCGCGCCAAGTAGCTCCTCCTCGCTGAAGCGAATGTAGTCGGGGCGGTCACCAAAGTCGTGCTCCTGGGGATGGAAGGCTAGTGACAGCGTCTCCAGGTTCGGGGCGTGCTACAGGACCGTGCTCATCGCGGCGATGGCGCCGGTGTTGTCGTCGGGAAGGCATCCCCTCATCTCGAGGTGGAGGAGGCTCGAGAAGGAAGGCAATCCTTTGTCGAGGCCTGAGCCGAGGCGAGCGGACTCGAGCTGCAGGTGCTCGGCGTTCACAAACAGCTGCAGAAGCTGCCTCAGGTTCATGAGCTCCTCCTCTGATGTGGCCTCTTCTTCGCAGATGTCGACCTTGCAGTAGGCGACCCTCATGGAGCCGCCGCCGTGCATGGTCAGGAACGAGCCGTCGGTCACGGCGCCCCTGTACTCGAACGCTTGTAACTCCGACGAGTCGACGGCGACGGCCGTCAGGTTGTGACAGCAGCGGAGGACCAGCCTGCGGAGGCGAGCGCCGCCGACGATGGAGAGCGCGGTCACCGTGCTGCAGGCCTCGAGCGTCAGGTCCGCGAGGCGCGGGCAGCCGGCGACGAGCCGCTCCACGTCGCTCCCGGGGTCGGAGACGTGGAACAGGAGCAGAGTCACCAGGGACGGCAGGCTGACGGTGTCGGGCGGGGCGAGCCGGCAGGAGCTGAGGGAGAGCGACCGCAGGTGGGCGCAGGAGAAGATCATTCTCGTCGCTGTGTAGTCTGGCAGGACCCACGCCACCGGTTCGGCTCGTCGTCGTCATCAGAGGAATCAGAGGAGAGGACGGCGCTGTCATCGTTGGACTCGGATCCCGCCGCGTCGATCGTTGACCTCGGTCTCTCATCAACCATGTCGTCGTCGTGCACGGACATATGGTCGTCGTTCTTGTGTTGCTGTTGGCGGCCGCAGCAGAGTGCGTAAGGGTGGTCGCAGAGCAGGCGGCGGCACCAGAGGCGGAGGTCGAGTTCGAGGCCCTCGACGGCGCCCTGCTGCACGGCCTACGAGACCCACTGGTCCACCGTCACGGAATCGCCGCGGAGACCGCGGTAGCGTTCCACGGCGACGCGGAGGGCTCGCAGGGGTACCGCGCCGCGTCGTCGTTGGCAGGCGATGATCGCGGCGCTGACGATGCTGTAGAAGGGCGGCGGCGCGTTGGGGTCCGGGGGAGGGCGCCACCCCGGGGAGGAGCAGCCGCGGTCGTCGTAGTCGGGGATCGGGCCTCTGGCTCCTCGTGGGAGACGGTGTGGACGGCGCCGAAAACGTGGCGCCACCGCGACGACAGCAGCGCCGGGCGCGCCGCCTCCTCAGCCGGGAGGAAGGAGAGGATGTGGCCGAGCGCGCGGTCCTTCAGCTTGCTCAGGCGGTCGCCGTCGCCGTCGCCGACGCCGGAGCACGACGTTGCGTGGGAGCTGTCCATCATGCCCGCTTCAATCGGTCGAGATTGATTTTAGGGACTTTTATTTATGGTTCATCGATCAGGATCGGTACATTTACTTCTGTCAATCGGAGTCCATAAAAGACGGATGCACAAAATGCGGCATCGACTTGGAGGGGTCCGATCCTCCGATGGCCAAGATCCATAAAAGACGGATCGTCGTAAGGTGAGATCGCATCACAAATTTACAACACCGCCGAGCGCCCGCCGACGATGACGACAGGTGGGGAGGACCGCTTGTCCGAGCTCTCCGACGACCTTCTCCGGCGCATCCTCTACTTCGTCCCCTCCAAGGAGGCTGCTTCCACCAGCGTGCTCTCGCGGCGGTGGGGCTCGCTGTGGCGGTCGTCTGGCGCCGTCAACCTCGCCGTGCAAGTCCACGGTTACCAAGATTTAAGGTATGGCGACTCCTACCAAGAGGCCGAGGAGGCCTTCTTCTCGAAGCAAGAGGCCTTCGTCCACGGCGCCAAGGCTGCGCTCGACGCCGCCGAGGCCCCCATCACAAGGCTCACCTTGCGTGTCAAAGATTTAAGGTATGGCGACTCCTACCAAGAGGCCGAGGAGGCCTTCTTCTCGAAGCAAGAGGCCTTCGTCCACGGCGCCAAGGCTGCGCTCGACGCCGCCGAGGCCCCCATCACAAGGCTCACCTTGCGTGTCAAGTCCAATGACCACGACGGCAGGAGCACCATCGACCAGTTCCTCCAGTTCCTCTGCCGCGGCAGGGACTGGCAAGACATCGACGTGGTCGGCGCTGTGGTCTCCCACCAAGCGGCGCGCCGCGTTGAGGAGCTCCGCGTCGCCGCCGTCGACGTCTTCGACATCTTCCTTTACTATGAGGAAGAGAACCACAGGCAAGCAGGGATCTATGGGCTCGCCTCCCTCCCGTCGTCGGACACCCTCCGCGTGCTGGACCTCACCAGGTGTGACCTCACCCTGATGGCCGTCTTCCCACTCCCACGGCTGGCGACGTTGCGGCTAAGGTACTGCTCCGTTTATCCCAATGTTGTCCAGGCCCTGCTGGACGACGCGACGGAGCTCACCACCGTGAAGCTGGAGTCTGTCTTCTTCGTGTTGCCTCCGGACTCCCAGCAGAAAACGCGATCTCACTGGCACCACCATGATGACCTCAACGGGGCAGAGCCACAACCGCCGGTGCTATGCCTGAGCTTCCAGGCTGCGACGACCACGCTCGTGCTGGCGCTGTGCGGCGTGCCGGTACAAGATTCAGGAGATCGCCGCGGCCGGAGCAGAGGGGCCATCGAGATCGATGCGCCGAGGCTGCAATCCTTCAAATACAAGGGTCTCATGCGACGATTCATTGTACGATCGGCGGCGGCACCTGGCGTTGGACGGGTGGACCTGCACTTCCTCCGGCAAGACCCCGACGACCCCTACCGCCAGTATGACAGTGACGACGACAACGAGAAAGAAACAACACGCATGCTCTTCTGGCGGTTCCTGCACAACTTCACCAATGCAAGGACCCTCATGTTAGTTGACGCCAACGGCCAATTAGGCTCTTGGATCCGCGCCCTGATCAGGGGCGTCCAACCCTAATATGGTTGGTGGGCCCTGTCGCATAGCGTCATAAATAGGAGGTGGGGGCCGGGACGCCGAGCACGAGGTTCGTCTGAGCCGCCTAGTACCCCACCTACAGTCCTAAACCCTAACCGATCACAGAGGGGGAGCTGCCAGCGACGGGAAGCACCGCCACCGTCTCTGCATCTACACCAAAGGGTTGCTACGACGCTGGGCTGCCCTGCAACCTCTACACTGACCCCTAGACGACACTGCTACTGCACGGCCGCCCTTCGACTCAGCACCGCCACCGGGTTATCGCCAAGCACTGCGATGACGAGCTCATCTTCATCCAAGGCGGCCGATGGTTTGCACCCCTTCGCCCCTCTCTCTCTCATTCTATCTCAAATCCAGTACTAGTAGATGTTTCTAGGACTCACAGTTTATTCAAAGTGCAAGTAGACATGCTAGATTTATGCCTAGAGATCATATTTTAAGTTTAACAATGGTATCAGATGCCTAACTAGGTGTAGATCTAGCCTATCGGATAAGAAAATCGAGTAGAAGCATTTAGAAGGAGGTGATAGATTCGTTTTTGGATCTAAACATAGGGTCACCGAACCCTAACCCTAATTGGGTGAAGCATAGAGAAGAGAAAGGGGTCTCGGCACGCGAAGCCGAACCCAAACTCGCGAATCATACTCGGGGAAGAAGAATAGTTAGTGAAACCCTAACCCTAACCAAACCCTAATCCCCAAATCGGACAAATCTGAGAAGAACAAAGCAAGATGCCAAATTAGACAAGGAAAGGGGAAAGGGGAAGGACTTTAGAAGATGGCTTACCTCGCCGCTGCACCGCGTTGCTGTTTTCACCGGCGCGCGGGAAGACGGCCGAGTCGTTGCTCGTCAGGTGAGTGCGAGCTCCGGCCAAGGGCGTCGCCACTAGTCTGCTCGACGGCGGCGCGCTCACCCACATGGGGAGCACGCGCGCCGGCGAGGGGGCCAGCAACGGTGCCATAGTCTCTCCTTTCGCTCGATCGCCGCTACTGCTCGTTGGACCAAGAGAGAAGGTGGAGAAGAGGCCGGTCAGATCTAGGGTTTTTGGGATTTTGAGAGCTCCTCACCGGAATCAGGGCACCGCCGCCTAGACCGCTCGATGGCGGCGCGCACACCGGCGAGGGGACCAGCGACGGTGCCATCACCGCTCGCTCGATCGCTCGCTGCTGCTGCGCTGAGAGCTGTTGCGCTGAGAGAGAGAAAGGGAAGACTCGAAATGAATTAGGGTTTGGGGGCGCCGGACGGCGAGGGGTTTTTCATCTCCCGAAGTCGACGCCTCGCCGTCGGATGCGATCTGATGGTCACCAATCACTGGACCTAAATCAGCCCAGGCGGAAAGTCGAAATCCCGGCCCAGGCCCAGGTTGCGGCCTGGGCACGGGGGAGGCGCCACGAGCGCACGCGTGCACGAGTTGGGCCTAGGCTGTGCTGGCCGCGCGCGATGCTGGGCCTCAATGTACAGTAACAGTTTTAGTATTTGTTTTATTATTTTCAGAAGCATATTTTTATGAATTTTGTCCAGTTTAAATCTCTGTCAAAATTTAAACCAACGGAATAATTTTTCCAGAGAGTAGATTAGTACACTAAATACTTCTGAAAAGTAGATAAATATTTTTTATGTTTCCACTGCAATGTAATAGTTTATTATCTTATAATTAAATTAGAACCAACGGGAGAATTTAATTTGAAGAGTAGTCAATTTTTAATCAGTAAATTATAATATTATTATTTTTCTGACCAATGTTGATAATAGCAATATTATAATGTTTAATCATAAGTTTTTCATGCATTAATTCTATTTCTACCCAATGGTGATATAGAATTAGTGTATAAGAATATTGTATGTTTTAATTTTGACCAACGTTAAATTAAAGCATGCAATTATAATGTCATATTTTCTCACTATCTCTGACGGTGTTTTTCAGGACTCAACCCAATAACATTCATCTCGCACATACCACCTCTAGAAGGAGGCAATTACAGAGTATGACGAGAGAAGTATGAGCTCACACTTGCACTATCCGAGAATGACTTAGCGCTCACCTCTCCGTGTCCTACTGAGCCAGTGGACCCGGTGAGGGAAGAAAGCGAATCTGATGCTGATTTCACTGCTCGGCAACGAGATCATGCAGAAGTATGAATGAAGTATGATCTCGAGCGTAAGAAGTGGGACATCTCAAACTGTAAGTGCTTGATGGTGGCCAAGTTCACAATCTCAGATGCTATAAGGGGGTCTATCCCAGACTATGAAACCGCCACGGAGTACCTAAAGAAGGTGGAGAGTCAGTTCACTGGCTCTTCAAAGGCTTATGCTAGTACATTGATCAAGAAATTGTTCAATGAAAAATATACTGGTGATGGTATCAGAGAGCACATTTTGAAGATGAGCAACATGGCTTCGAAGGTGAAGCCAATAGATTTGGGGCTCAAGGATGAGTTCCTGATCCATTTGGTTTTTGCTTCCTTGCCAAAGAAATATGAAACCTTTATTGTTAACTACAATATGTAGCCCAATAAGTGGGACACAGAGAAGCTCATCGCAATGTGTGTTCAAGAAGAGGAAAGGCCAAAGTCCTTACAGGATGACTCTACTAACCTTGTGAAGGACAAGAAAAAGAACTTCAATAAGAATGCCAAACCTCAAGGGAAAGCCCCTCAAACTGAGCACCATCCGAAGAACAACAACACTCAAGTTGAAAAGGATCAGTGCAAATAGTGTAGAAAGCATGGACACTATCAGAGAGATTGTCCAGACTTCTTGAAGAACCTGCTGAAGAGAGGTGAGGATTTCACTATATTCATAGATGAATTCTTATATTTAAATTATACAAAATCTACTTGGTGGATTGATTCAGGTGCAACTGTTCATATTGTAAATTCATTACAGGGATTTCATACTAGAAGGACCCTGCAAAGAGGAGAAAGAAGAATTAAAGTAGTAAATGGAGTTGAAGCTCAAGTTGAAGCCATTGGAGATCTTTCTGTAGAATTAGTTGATGGTTTTCTACTTAAGCTTTCAGATGTTCTATTTGTACCCTCTTTGCGAAGAAACTTAATAAGTGTTTCATGTTTAGATGACGATGGATATGATTGCCATTTTGGTAATGGCAAATGTCAGATTATTTATAATAATAAATGTGTTGGTCTTGCCTTCCGACAAGACAAACTTTATTTATTATCACTTTCTGAGAATGTGAATGATATAAGTACTGAGAATAAGAATGCTTCCTCGTCTATGAATGCAACAAATAAGCGGAAGAGAGTGCATGATGTATCTTCAAAATTATGGCACTGTCATTTAGGCCATATTTCGAGGGGAAGAATAGAGCGATTGATTAAGGAATCAATTCTTCCGCCTTTAGAATTTTTAGATTTAGAACAATGCATAGATTGCATAAAAAGAAAGTATGTTAAAAAAATAAAGAAAGATGTCAAACGAAGCGCAAGAATTTTAGAAATAGTTCACACAAACATCTGTGGTCCTTTTTCTGTGAAGAGTGTGGGTGGTTATGATTTATTTATAACATTCACAGATGACTATTCTCATTTTGGCTATATTTATCCAATTAAAGAAAGATCGGAAGCATTGGATAAATTTAAAATATTCAAGATTAAAGTAGAGAATCAACACAACTTAAAGATTAAGGTAGTAAGGTCTGACCATGGGGGAGAGTACTATGGTCAACACACCCTATATGGCCAAGTTCTTGGACCCTTTGCAAGGTTCTTACAAGAAAATAGCATAGTAGCCCAGTATTCTACACCGGGCGAGCCTCAGTAGAATGGAGTAGCTGAAAGACGCAACCGTACCTTAATGGATATGGTGAGAAGCATGATAAGTTATTCTACCTTATCGATAAGTTTATGGATGGAGGCATTAAAAACTGACATTTATATTCTTAATCGAGTATCAAGTAAGTCGGTGCCCAAAACACCGTATGAGTTGTGGATAGGAAAGGAACCCTCACTAAACTATTTACGTGTGTGGGGTTGTCCTGCTGAGGCAAAAGTATTTAACCCAAACATAGGAAAGCTGGACTCCAAGACAGTCAGCTGCCATTTCATTGGCTATCCAGAAAAGTCTAAATTATCACTTCTATTGTCCTGACAGACAAACAAAGTTTGTAGAAACAAGACATGCTATCTTCTTGAAGGATGATATGATTAGGGGGAGCATGGTAGCGTGAAAAATTAGTTTTGAATAGAAGTAGGTATACGTGCCCACTCCTATGGTTCAGGAACCATTTTTCACGCTACTTGTTGTTGCTGTACCAATAGTGCAAGACAATGTAGTAACAACACCTGTTGTTAGTTCTTCTGTAGCAACAATGAATGAGCATGACGAACATGTCCTTCAGGATCCCCAAGAACCCGTTGCCACACATGAGGAAGAGCAACAACAGCCTCATATAGAATAAGTGTCATCTAACGAGGCCCCTAAAAGGTCTCAAAGAGTTAGGAGATCAGCCATTTCTAATGATTATGAAGTTTATGAAAGTGAGAAATTTCAAATGGAGGGTGACTCCACCTCATTTGAAGAAGCCATGAGAAGCGCTCACTCATCCAAGTGGCTTGAAGCCATGGAAGATGAAATGAAATCAATGAAAACCAATGGAGTTTGGAAATTAGAAACAATTCCTAAAGGAACCAAGACAGTAGGTTGTAAATGGATCTACAAAACTAAATATGATTTCAAAGGGAATATAGAAAGGTTTAAAGCGTGACTTATGGCGAAAGGTTTCACACAAAGAGAAGGCATAGATTACAATGAGATATTTTCTCCAGTCTCATATAAGGATTCTTTTAGAATCATAATGGCGCTTGTAGCACATTACGACTTAGAATTACATCAGATGGATGTAAAGACGACGTTCCTAAACGGGAATTTGGAGGAAAACGTTTACATGGCACAACCGAAAGGTTTTGTTATGGAAGGAAAAGAACGTATGGGATGCCGCCTAAAAAATCCATTTATGGATTAAAGCAAGCTTCAAGACAGTGGTATTTGAAGTTTGATAGTACAATAAGAAAGTTTGGGTTTCAAGAAAACATAGAGGACAATTGCGTTTACGCAAAGTTTAAGAATGGAAAATATATTTTCCTAGTCTTGTATGTGGATGACATCTTGCTTGCTATCAGTGATGTTAATCTACTACTAGAAACAAAGAAATTCTTGTCCTCAAAGTTTGATATGAAGGATCTCGGTGAAGCTTTGTTCGTCCTAGGAATAGAGATTCACCGAGATAGAGAAAGGGGATTTTAGGATTATCACAAAAGGCATACTTAGAAAAAGTTCTAAAGAAATACAGTATGTAAAATTATAAGTCATCACTTGCTCCCATAGTCAAGGGCGACATATATGGGGAATTTCAATGTCCTAGGAATAAATATGAGATCGATCAAATGAAAGCGGTTTCATATAGTTTAACTGTCGGAAGTTTATAGTATGCTCAAGTGTGTACTCGCCCTGACTTAACATATGTTACCGGGTTGCTTGGCAGATATCAGAGTAATCCAGGAATAGAACACTGTAAATTAGTAAAGAAAGTTTTACGTTACCTGCAAAGTACGAAGGGTCTCATGCTAACGTACAAAAGATCTGATTCCCTGCATATAGAGGGGTATACAGATTCTGATTATACGGGAGATAAAAGAAAGTCCACGTCAGGATATATATTCACTCTCGCATGAGGAGCTATATCGTGGAAAAGCTCAAAGTAAACCGTCACTATATCGTCCACAATGTATGCTGAGTTTGTAGCATGTTATGAGGCCACAGGGCAGGTGAATTGGCTAAAGAAATTCATGCTCGGGTTAAAAGTGGTAGACAACATACATAAACCACTTAAGTTATACTACGATAATAATCCAGCAGTATGTTATGCTCACAACAATAAGTCAAGTGGTGCTGCCAAACACATTGACATAAAGTATTATGTTGTGAAACATAAAGTCCGGGATCATATAATTAGTCTTGAGCATATAAGAACAAAAAATATGCTCACGGATCCTCTTACAAAAGGCTTACCACCCAGTGTGTTCAAAGAACACGTAGCCGACATGGGTTTAAGGAAAAGCCTATGATTCCTGGACAATAAGGGCATAGTTAAGAATTTGTTTCAAAACACAGAGGTGTATTGTAGTTGTTTAATCTAATGGCAAGGGACCGTGATGATGAGGCACGCTCTATACACTGATCTATGATGGAATGGGAACAAGAGAAAGTAAGAAAGTTAAGTTTAAGTTATAAGTGAGATCAAGGGGGAGAATGTTAGTTGATCTCTACGGCTAATTGGGTCCTTAGATCTGCGCCCTGATCGGGGGGCGTCCAACCCTAATATGGTTGGTGGGCCTCCGTCGCACAGCGTCATAAATAGGAGGTGGGGGGCAGGGCGTCGAGCACGAGGTTCGCCTGTGCCGCCTAGCACCCCACCTACAGTCTAAACCCTAACCGATCACAGAGGGGGAGCTGCCAGCGACGGGAAGCGCCGCCACCGCCTCTGCATCTACACTGAAGGGCTGCTACGATGCCGGGCTGCCCTGCGACCTCTACACCGACCCCTGGACGACGCCGCTACTGCACCGCCGCCCTTCGACTCATCACCGCCACCGGGTTATCACCAAGCACTGCGATGGTGAGCCCATCTTCATTCAAGGCGGACGATGGTTTGCACCTCTTCACCCCTCTCTCTCTCTCATTCTATCTCTAATCTAGTACTAGTAGATGTTTCTAGGACTCACGGTTTATTCAAAGTGCAAGTAGACGTGCTAGATTTATGATTTATGCCTAAAGGTCCTGTTTTAAGTTTAACACCTCAAGCTCAAGGTGGGAAATGACATCAAGGACATTGCGGCCATTGGCGAAGCCAAGCGCGCCAGTCTCCTATGTGCGTTCCCCAGCGCCTCGAGCTAGAAGGGGTCCATGGTCCCAAGAGCAAGACGGCGGCCGTGGCCATTGCCAACATGCTGCATTGCTGCCCTGTTCTTAGTGAAATCATGCTGAAGTTGAGCACTGCGACAGCTTGCCTTGACAAGGATTCACGGTATGGACGTGACTTCTTGGAAAGGAAAGATAGATCGAATTACACCAAGTCCATGGATCGATTCGTGCGCCGCCGGAAATCAAAGACAACCATGTCCACGGAGGATAGCAGTTTTGGTGACAGTAAATATGATGATGTTCCTGGTATCACTGGTCTCAGTGGGCGCTCGTTCGCCTGCTTGCAACGCACTCTAAGAAGAGTTGGCCTGCAGTTCCGACTGGACAACAACTCCATCTCCAGCTGCCTTGGACTGCGGCTTATCAAATTCTTCGCTGACCATGCCAGGGTTCTTGAAGAAATATTTGTTGACACTGGCAACCGGAGACTAGACGAGCACCTCAACTTCAATGTGGAAACACAGATCGCACTCGCCCCTAAACCTATCTCAGCCACAGCTATGCAGCACAAGAATCTGGCAGAAAGTTCGTCGGAATTTTCTAGAATTTCTAGTGCGTCCCTTGATTCCACAACAGACCTTGCCAAGAGTACAGTCGGCTTTACGGTGTTACCCCTTCAAAGGCAGGAAAGGATGGACTGCAAGTCTTAATCCATTGCAAACTAAGATAACTAGATAAGAGATGTCACACAATGATCCATCATCCAAGATATCATCAATAAACTGCTTGTTTTGTATTTGTTTTTTTGTAAGAGGCTTTTGGAAATAATGAAATACATCTTTTTGCTTGATTTGTCCTTGTCCTACAATTTATTTGCAAGATTGTGTTGACAATGTGCACGCATGTAGAGGACAGCTTGTACAGACTGCTTATATCATTTGCCAATGTTCATCTTCGAAGTCATCAAGAACACAACAAAAGAAAACTTAAACGAAGCCTTTAGCTAGAACACTGCTTTGTGATAATTATTATATGAGTTACCATTATGGTAGTTCTAAGAAAGATACTGTAAATTTTGGGAAAAAACAAAACATAGGGTTTGATGATCACCATCATGGAAAATCACTGCTATATTATTTTTGATTAATGATAAATCTATATTACACCTTCCATCCCAAGATATAATGATTCCTAGCTATTAGATTTTATTCCAAATATAAGTATTGTCCAGATATTGGTGCTTCATTAAGGCCTTGAGGAGACACCGATTAGTTGAATATCCATGCATTAATTGCATTTGTGTAATTTTGGTGATTGATTGAGGGGTACAATATGCATGCGTTAGATGTGCCAATGTATCTTGGTGATTGGTCATTTCTCTTCTTCCTTAAGATGTTCTAAAAATGTTTGAAAATCCTTACTAATGTCCCAAATGGAGGAGTAATTAATTAATCCACCTGGAGTGACCCTCTAATGCAGGATGGTGCTTGTGCATGCTCTCCAAACAGAGCATTGTGTCATTCTTAGGTTAGGCAGTTGGGACTGATCAAGGACATCTTATTAGGTTCGATTGTTGTCCCAACGCCACAGCCTCTGGTGTGGATGTAGTTACATTCTCTGCGTTAGCTGAGCAGTCCCAAACACATATCCCCGATGATGCTTAGCAGCAACACTAAATTTGACCCATGTGTTTCGCTCCGGTGGGTGGTCCTCTCCAACTTGGGTGCTCGATGTCCTTCCCCCATCGATGTCGTTGACTCTTCTAGGTCACCAGTGGCGGCGATTGCTCGATGCTTTTACTCATCCACGTCGGTGACTCTTCCACGACACCAGCAGCGGCTTCATCCATAGTTGCTCTGACGTCCATCCTTGTCGACTTCCTTCACCAATCAATGGCAGGTGGCGGTGCATCCGTGGCTGTGTCACGGGCAGTGGCGCATCTGCGAGCGGGGCGAGGCATGTGAGAGTAGGGTGAGCAGATGGCAGCGCATCAACGGCTGTGTCAACGAACGATGGTGCATCCACGAGCGAGACGTGAGATAAATCGCCATGATATAATTAAAGCAGTCATTAATCAATCTGGCACATGCGTTTTTGTTCACTGGACGACGGAGTCGGCACAGACTCCGGGGGAGTGGCCACAGAGCCTGACGCGCGTTAGTAAGGCGAGGGGGACAAGAGCGTAGATGATTCCTTTTAGCGTTTTTTAGGTGTAGAGATATATCATGTAGATGTAGTTTATAGAAATTTAACAAAAATGATTTTACTTTTTTTTACTCTTTCTTTCCTAAAATATAAGGTATTGAAGCACTCAAAAATTATTCTAAATTATAAGGTATTCGAGGTGAATTAACTCCCAAAAACTACCAATAACATGCGCACCTGCAATTAGTGTTTACCATCAAACTCAAAATATGGTAAGCACGAGATCTCTCTACGGTTAAAGGAGGATTACATTTGTCATTTATTTGCGTCTTAATTTATCCTAAAATTGCTAGGATACTTATTTGATTCATGATCTTTATCATCTATACCGTGTAGGTTTAGCCTAACAAAATTGGTTTTACTTTTTTCAATTAATACTTGTGTGATTAGATTTAGCCTTAAAAAATTGGTTTCACTTTTTTCAATTAATAATTTATGATTTATTATTATGCATTTTGATTTTTACCATTTTTACAAAATAATAAAAAGCTAACAAAGAAAACCCTAAACTATTTTCAAATCTATTCAGGCTTTCTCTATTTTTTTGTGATTTATTATTATACATTTTGCAAGATTAAATTGATTATAGATGACGTCGAACTCTGAACAACCTAAGCAGCGCCTAGCAGCCGGTTCCCTTTGATATTTTATTTAGGAGTTGACGGTACTCTTGGACTGGGCTGCAACGGCCCAACAAAGCCACGTACTCCGTTGAAGACACGGTTTGACGTACGTAGGGGCCAGCAGGGCGATGCGAGCGCGGTGGAGGGGAGCGCGCGCACGAAAACGGTCCTTATTTTTTAGGTGGTACTATTTCGTGGAGGGTTCAGAGCATCTCTGAGAGTTTCTTAAATCTCCTCTTAATTCTAAGTTTTTAGAAAGATTCATAAAAAATTCATCTCCAATAACTTCTAATATAATCATCTAATATTGAGTTGAAAAAAATTCTCCTCATCCGCGTAACTTTACGCGCCGCAACCTCGTGCTTCAAGCGCCGTAGTGAGGACGTCGTATACGTCTGTCGGTCTGTCGGTCTGTGCCACGCTAGCTTTTTCATTCCTCCTCCGTCCTCCACACAGGAACAAGGACAGAGGCAAGATTCAGCGATGGGCGGCAGCGCGGGCGCGGGCAATCCTCCTCCTGTTCATCCACCACAGCCGCTGCCCTTCCGTGTGGACCGGGCGCTGCAAGCTCAGGGCTTCGAGTTCACCCGCGTCACCGCTGAGGAGGTGGTCGGCCGCCTCCCCGTCACCGAGACCTGCTGCCCAGGTAGGGTAGGAATAGGATACGCACGCGCGCGCGCCGCCGCCGACGATATTTTTGTTTTCATCTCATCCTTATCGACGCGATCGATGTAGCCGTTTGACTGGCTCAACGGCGGTGTCGGTGCTGATGACGGAGACGACGGCCAGCATCGGCTGCTACGACGCGTCGGGGTACCGGAGGCTGGCCGGGGTGCAGCTGTCCATCAACCACGTCGGCCCCGCGCGCCTTGGCGACCTCGTCCAGGCGCGGCCCACGCCCATCTAGCTCGGCCGCAAAATCCAGGTACTCACTCTGACGACTCTACCCCATCTGAAAAGCAAAAGCATGCAACGCCTTGCAGATGGAGCCAAATTTCTGTGAGGTTCATCAAAGCAACATCCTAGCGTCATGATTACTGTTGGCTTCTACTGTACTACCTGCCAACGGTAGCAAAGGTCGAAACGACGACGGCCTCACCACGACGATGGCGGCGGCGGCAGGGAGCTAGCGGACTAAGGGTTCAGCGTGCCTGTAGTTTCCCGTGATGGAAAAAAAAAAGCCGCAACATAATTCATATGGGTCCCAAATTTGATTTTTTAGATGTCATTTATTAGAAACACTTGGAGATAACCTTCTTTTTTCCTCCCCAAATCTTTTTAGGAGTTGCCAAACTATAAGTTTTTAGCAGAAAAAAATAGGGAACTCTTGGAGATGCTCTTAGTATGGGCCCGACCACGGGTTTAATTGATTTTAATTAATTTCGCCATTCCGACACAGCCCAGCTGCTGGGATTTTTTTTATTTTTAATCTTTTTTTATTTAATATTTTAATAATAATCACTCCTAAACTTTTTTGCTAATTTAACCCTTTTGGTCACGCCAGCGGTGGCGCGACCAGATAACGTTGTCGCGACAACATCCGCTATGTTAGACGGCGTTTCTGATGTGAAATACGTGGTCACGTCACTCTCACTGGCGTGACAGTGACAGTACATTTCTGTTGCGCCACCGGGAGTGACGTGACAAGAAAAAATCTTTGAAAAATCATAACTCTTTAATACGACGTCGGATGAAGATGAAATTTATATGAAAATTATAGCTCTCAATAAGATCTACAACTTTGTAGTTTTGAGTTTTTTTCATTTAAGGATGTTAAGATGCTCAAAAAAATAATATAACATTTCAGGAGCATAATAACCGCGTACTACTACTTGTCGCATTAGAAAAATAATATATTTTTATATTTTATCAAATGAAGATACTTTTTACATAAAAGTTGTAGCTCTTAATGAGATCTACAACTTTGTAGTTTTGAGTTTTAACATTTAGAGTCGTTAAGATGCTCAAAAAGTTAATATAAAATTTCAAGAGTATAATAACCGCGTATTAGGACTTATCGCATTAGAAAAATAATATTTTTTTATATTGTCAAATGAAGATAATTTTTACATGAAAGTTGTAGCTCTCAATGAAATCGTAGTTTTGAGTTTTAATATTTGGAGTCGTTAAGATGCTCAAAAAATAATATAAAATTTTAGTAGTATAATAATCACGTACTAGCGCTTGTCGCCCTAAAAAATAATATTATTTTTGTATCGTGTCAAATGAAGGTACTTTTTATATTAAAATTAGAGCTCTTAATGAGATCTACACCTTTCATTTAAAAAGTATTTTTATGTGACATCAAATATGAAATATACGATTTTTCTAAAAGATAAGCTTTGATGAACGATTAATATGCTGCTAAAACTTTATATTAGTTACTAGAGTATGTTAACGATCTCAAATATGAAAATTCAAAACTATAAACATGTAAGTCTCACTGAGAGCTACAAATTTGATGTAAAATGTATCTTCATTTGACACCGTACAAAAAGATGTTTTTTTAAATGCGGCAAGCGTTGGTACGCGATTATTATGGTGTTGAAATTTTATATTATTTTTTAAGCATCTTTATGTTCTTAAACGAAAAAACTCAAAACTACAAAGTTGCAGATCTCGTCGAGATCTACAATTTTCATATAAAAATTATCTTCATCCAACGTCATATTGAAGAGTTATGATTTTTCGAAAATTCAGTCTTGTCACGCCACTCCCGGTGGCGCGACAAAACAATACTGTCACGCCACCGGGAGTGGCGCGAAAAGCTTTTCCACGTCGGAAACGCCGTCCAACATGGCAGATGTTGCCTCGCCATATGCGTTGGCGCGACAACGTTGTTTGGTAGCGCCAGCGGGACTGGCACAACCAAAAGGGTTAAATCTGATTTTTTTGAGTGGTTATTATTAAAATATTGAATAAAAAATAATTAAAAAATAAAAATTCTCCCAGCTACTGCCCACTCAGGTCCAGACGAGGCCTTCTGTTGGAGTCCGATTGTTTTCTTCGATCCTCAATAGTCGCGCCTCTTTTCTCATAGGAAAACGGACAATGGCGAGTTCGGATGGCGGTAGCGCACGGAGTCTCCTCGGCCTGGCGATGCCTCGATGCTCTCCTAGTGCGGACGGCGGCAGCGGCGCACAGGATGGACAATGGCATCCAGTGGCGGTACTTGCTGAATTGGGTGGGAAAATGCTATAGAAAGAACACTGATTGATCGCATAAATTTGCCAATAATGCTTGGCTTTGCACTGAAACATCATAAAGTACACTGACTATTGTAGCCTAACTTTGATTGTTCATGGTAGCAGATAACCCATATGGATGTAACAAATGCAAGTAGTGCAATTGAAGGAACTTTGCAATCTAGGAGATCAGTACATAATGGTTGAGTTGTTTTCTGTTTGTGATGGTCTTATAAACCTTCAACTATTAGGTACTATGCACATTTATTAAATGACTTGAAATGCAGCAAGTTTTCACGGGTCAAATTACTGTCGGGGCTTGTAATGGCGGTGGTGAAGTTGCAGCTGAGGAGGAATTACTCTTCCATCTTGGGACTGCTGATGATAGCAGTTCGACTGATGAAAACACTTCATTGAATTTAAGTTTATCATCAAAGAGAGAGCATATTGCTGGTGATGTACAGAGCAATGCACTTGTAAAGCACCCCCATATGACTCTGTTTTTATTTTATCAATATCAATATCAAGAGGCCCGTCTCTGTAAATGGATTTTATGAGAAGGGCAGTTTTTGACCGTCTCCGTAAATCCATTTGATAGATGATCAATTTGTGACCCCATCCGAAAATAAACTGACTGCCTTCGAAAATCCATTTTGAAAGTCCAAAAATAAAATATCCGCCTCCGAAAATCCTCTAGTATTTTAGGAGACAAGTAAATTTTGTGATTGTCTCCGTTGATAAAACAGTTTGTCTCGCAAAACCTTTTTTTATAGTGTGTAAATGTGATATGACCCTGATGAACTTTATGGTTGGATTCGTCCCTGCACATGAGGACACACCTAGTACGAGAGGCTGGAAAGGGGAGCTTATCGAAAAGTAGAAAGGGGACACGGTGTGCCAGTAGAGCGAGACCAACAACGACACAACCTGAGTGAAGTGATCCCGCAACCAAGCTACCATTGCTAGCACGACAGCCCTGCATTAGGAATCGGCCATGTAGAGCCTATTAGCAATTAAAAAAACAATATATTTTTTCTCCCCACTTGCCACTCCCAAATGGACCACTGGGGAGTAAAATTACTGTTTTTGCTTCTTTAAAATTGCTAATGGGCTCTACATGACCAATTCCCAACACTACGACAAAGGACCTATTTAGTAGGGATCTAGATTCTTATAGAAACATTTCAGATCTAAATTCTCATAAGAAATGTTTCACATGATGAATCTAAATCATTTTGATGAAACTATTTGACTAGCAGACTAGATTCTAAATCTAGAAAACAATGTTTTTATGATAAAATATATAAATAAAGAATTTGCTTCCAAAAACATTTAAAACTTTTTGTGGGCAAAGAATAGCTTGAATACAACCCATTTTCACTTGTTGCACTTAAAAAAGGATAAGTAGAAGAAATATAGTCACGATTATATGGGAGAGACTAGAAACATAATCTAGCGAAACCAGGATTCGGCTGTTTCTCTCACCCAGGCAAAAAAACACGAATCCATGTGAAACGTTTCAAGGTAGAAACGATTCCGGTCGAACTGTTCCTGCTATCCAAACGCTGCCAAAATATATGGAATGTGGAGTCAACGTTGATGTGATATTTTTGGGTATTGATCGACTGCTCAAAGTAGTCGTCGAGACTCGACAAGTTTTGGTACTTAGTTATGCGGCTCTAGCAATAGACAATCTTTTGGTGCAAACCTTAGACTTGAATTGTACATCTTATTCCCGTAACCCTCGAAATTGTTTAGATTACCTCCGTATCTAGGTTAGAAGTACTTTTCGATGTAGTTTTAACCTTTTCAAGTTAAAAATTTTGGTAAATACATGACAAGATTTTTAAACCATGAAAAAACATCTCTAAGATTCTAAAAAATCCAAAAAAAAACCCACATATAAGATATTAGGACACAACAAACAAAAATAAAATATTTAGAGTTTGTGTAAATATCTCTAAAAGATTCCGAAAAATAAGATTCAACTCTAGGAAAATAGAAAAAATATCCAATTTTCTTTGAAATTTCCTCAAAACATTTTAAGTGATGTCTAAATGCATTTTAAAACTTTCCACAACAAAAATATGACTTGTAACCATCAAGAATGCAACATATACCAATGCGACCATGTTGGTTGCATATCATGTTTTTGTTGTGAAAACTTTTCAAAATGTTTTTGAACATCGATTAAGATGCTTCTAGAATTTTATAGATTTTTTGAGATATTTTTCCTATTTTCCTAGAGCTGACTTAATTTTTCAAAACCTTTAAAGATACTTGCACAAGCTCTAAGTATTTTATTTTGGGTTGCTATTCCTCATCTATTTGTAGAATTTTTTCTTGAATTTTTAAAAACTTAGAGACATTTTTTGTGGTCTAAAAATTTTATCATATATAACCATTTTAAAAAAAATAAAAAATAATGAAACCATCTTGAAAACCACTAAGAAGCCATTTAAATGGTTTTGAGAAATGAAAGGGTAAACTATTTGGTTTTAAAGTTTAAATAAAAAATCATGCTACATCAACAATTCTTTTTTTTAGAATTACACGGTACAACGCAAAACCTATCCTACGACAGATTCACGAAGTCACCGGAGGTGCCTCGATGTCGAGGCGAACGCCGTTTACCACTAACAGCGTCATTAAATTCTGGAATTAAATTTAGAAAAATGCTAACACTCGTCCCGGGTGAACAGATCCCACCTAAAAAAAACTCAATCTACGACCATCAGCAACTCTCACGCGCTCTAGTCACGTTCTCACCACTCACGAGAGGCCCAAGTCGTGAGAATTCGTGTGTCCTCTGTCCTCTGTCCTCTGGAATGAACATTGGCCGTGCACGGCCTACGGGCCATTAATTAAGCTTAGCAATAAAACAATTCCGCCATTTTCCTTTCTGTAATTAAAACATTAAGGCCTCGTTCGTTTTAGTCGGATTGGATCCCGGCCAGGATTACTTCCAGGTCTGGTTTGAGTGATTCCACCCGTGTCACTCAATCCGAGCGAGTGGCCAGGCTCCGTTCCGGAGGGGACGAGGTGGAGAATAAATTCGGGCCGTGAGCAGAGGGGGGGAAACCGAACCGAGCCTGTTTCTATTCCGGACCAGATCTAACCGAACAGCGAATCCAAGTCATGTCTGACTCCGTTCCCGGCCGTTCCAATCCGCCCGGATTGGGCTGCATTCCGGGCTAAACCGGCCGAACCGAACAAGGCCTAAGGGAGGAGGATTTTGTTCAATGTCTACTCATTATTCCATTTATTTAGACCCAGGTGCACGACCACGACGCTACGCCACCACGGTCCACGCCGACGTCTCCGGCGGACCTTCGCGCGCCCTCCGCTCCCCTCTACCAACGTTGCCGCGACCCCACCTCCGGAGCATATCCTCGGGTAGCGCTCTGGCTTCCCGCGCCGGCGGACGTCCTGGTGGCGGAGGCGGCGGCCTCCGTGGCATGTTGATGAGGGCCGCCGCCGCCCTTCCTCGCCGATCGCCCCGGCCCCCGGAGCCGGGGTCCTCCTCCTCCCGGGCTCCTGCCCCCGGAGCCGCCTTCGACCCCTTCGACGTCGATACCGACCCGCCACGGCGGCATGAGCTCTCGCCCGAGCAGATCGGGCTATGCAGGGACGCGCTCGCGCACTTCGAGGACAAGGGGAAGCGCTGGGATGACTTGTCCAATGAGTTCAGAAGCCTCTCGGTATGGATGACTGTTGTTCGATTCTGCTTGTTTTGCTTGCACGGCTGTTGCTATTGGGTTGCTTTAATGTGAAGCATTGGGGATCTGATCAGAGTGTGTTGGTATAGATGCCGTGTATGGGATGCTACAATAAGTTAAATGTCTTGGCTAAACTCAACTGCAATATAAAATTTTAATCACGAGTAGTTTTTTTTATATATAAAAAAAGTAGAATGTCACTGGTATCAGGTTCGAGATTGATTTCTATAGCTATCTAGAAGAAAACGTTGCCAACTTTTCTTTACTCTAGGGTATTCATAAATGTAAGGTGTATGTTTTCAGGGAAAAGTCCTCATAAGTACATTTTGATTTTTATTAGTTTCTCTTGCTATATGTTATCATTTTCTATAAGACCTTTGAGTACAAATCTATTGACACAGCGTTTTTACACTAAACACACAAAATTTGTCAAATTGTTGGTCAAAAGATGCAAGCTCTGACTATTTTTGAATCAAAATATGCCTTACATGATGGACAGAAGGGGTACGATTTCTTGATTTAGGAACCTATAAATATTTTCCTCCCAGCCATCTATGACAGATATATTTATTCATATATTTATTCATATGCCTTTCATTAACCTTCTTGTTATATAATATGCTTTGAATTTTTTTAGCAGGCTGCTGAATGTTTCTAGTCCTGATGAAATCTATGCATTCTAAGTATTTAATGTTTCATGGCCACTTTTGCAGGATATTAGACATATGAAAACGATCAGTGTAGCTCATTATCCTGTTAATAGAGAAAAGAACCGATATATTGATGTCTTACCATGTGAGGTTCTCTGCCTGCATTTGTTACCATTGTGATTATTACTCGTGTGCAACAAGCAAGATTCCCTAGAACTAAAACCATTACAAAAGTTGAATTTGATTCCTTTCTTCTTGTGTTTAGTTGATGATACCAGAGTACAGCTAAAATCCTCAGCACGACCTCCAAACAACGATTACATCAACGCAAGCTTTATAAAGGTAAAACTTGTGTATCATTTTTTTATGCTTCTCAGGTTGTAGTTTATTCCTGAATCCTGTTTGGGATAATTCAGGAATCAGGAGTAGCTTAAAGTTATGGTGTATGAAACTTGCAGGCTACTGAGGACAACAGAGTTGCACCATTTATTTCTACACAAGGTCCACTAGTGAGGACATTTGGAGATTTTTGGGAAATGATCTATGAATATCAGTGCCCTGCAATTGTCATGCTCACTCAATTCGACAGTATTAAGGTAATAAGTGCTTGCATCACATTACCTCTTTCACAACTTCCTTTAATTGACATGTTGAACAAATAAAGTATTTGTTGTATTAAGGTAATAAAATCTGTCAACTGTCATGGTGGAACTCATAAATGTATAACCTTGTGTGCTCACTGGAGGAGCCAGGGCCTGGGCTGCCCAGTCTTGGTTCCAAGCCAAAAAGGCAATGCAAATCCTCTAGACATTGTGCAAATGTCAAAGGTTCAAAATTCAAATGACTTAATCTTGTATTAACACTTGATAAGCCTGGGCCAAGCGTGTTTCTGGCTCGACCCCTGTGTGTGCTTAAATATAACTGGGATGTGGAACAATAGGGCCATGCAAATTTAATGATAAGTGTGGTAGAATTCCCATCGCAAATTCCAAGTCGTAAATTTAACCATTAGATGTACACCTAACTAATTCTCTAAGCTGAACAACACCTCTAGCCTTAGCACAGTTTCATTGCATATTTAAGCACTGCTATATGAACAGTACTATAATAAGCATGCATACCATATGAGATCTTAAGTATAAGTTGCCTTTAAAAGATGATAAAGGAAGAAAACTTAATGCAAGTTTAGAATTCTTTTGGAAGAAAAACATTAGATGCAAGCTCATGAATTATTTGTTTTTCTTTTCTCCTTTTAGTTTAGTATCCTGTTTCATGCTGTTCTTTGGATTTTGTGCTTCTGTTGAGCTAACATTGTGTTGTTGTTTTGCTTTTCTCCTTTTAGTTTGGTATCCTGTTTCATGCTGTTCTTTGGATATTGTGCTTCTGTTGAGCTAACGTTGTGTTGTAACCAGTTCCTTGTGTACTTTTAGACCTGATACTTATTTTGATGATGGGATTTCATGGTCTTTCATTCAAAAGAAAATATAATATAGAAATTGAAAAACAATGGAGGCATGAGTTCTTGGATGATCCAGATTTTCCTAAGTGCTCTCATCACTCACAAATAGTGAATCTAAGTGGTGCAGTCCTCCTCGATTGATTATACTCCCACCATTCGTTTTTATTGTACATATTACACTCGAAAACATATTCGATATAGATCTTCGCAAGTGCGGAGCTGTTTTTCTTTCTCGAGCAACAGCGCATGGCCATTCGCAGGGCTGTGGCCAAGTAAATGGTTGTCGCATGACATTGTCCTTTCACCTCCTTTGCCCTCAGCTCCATCGTTCGTTCGCCTTCCTTCTACAACTGCCGGCCCTGCTGATCAAAACCCAAGAAGCTAACTGACTTTTAACAGAAGCTTCTTTGTGCCAGATAATGATACAAAGTTAATGCACTGGTGGAAGGATGACGTTCCTTGGTCTCGTGTCTTCCCCAAATACACAAAAACTAGATGAACGGAGGGAGTAATGTTTTGTAGTGAGTAGTAGGACATTACAGATCGTAGATGAATGAAGGTAGTAATGTTTTGTAGTGAGTATTATAATATCCTATAAGTTGATTGCAGTGTTATCAAGTTGTCTGATTAATCATGATTAAGCTGACTGATCGGTCCCATGATTCCGATTATATCCACTGACGACTCCGATTCTCTGCCTTGCTCTAGCTCCGCTGCTGCTGCTGCTGCTGCTGCTGCTCCAGCTCTACTGCTGCTGCTGTTCTTGCCTCATGTTCTACTGCTGCTGCTCTCTGCTTAGTGCTTACGTACACCTGCGTGGTTGTGTGATGTATGTGCATATGTGGATATGTGGCCAACTGGCCATCAAATCTCACAAGAATCTGTGCCCTAGTGCTTTTAGATTCTTCATGCTTGCTTGGTACTATATAGTATATCGGTCCTGGAAGATACAGGACAGCTATATGGATGACTAGGCTTGACTAATCGAGCTGGTCTACGACTAATCGTGATTACTCATCTGGTCGGTCCCATGGTGACAAGGGTCGACTAGACAATTTGATAACATTGGTTGATTGTTGACACTGGTGATCAAGTAACATGATCCTTACTTTTTCAGGAACAAAATAGCTGACAGGTGATTTTTATAAAGCTTCTCTAGACTCGTACAAGTATCTGATGTGATTAGGTGTTGTTTGGTATTGGAGTCCTAGGTCGTTGGTTTTGCTAGAGTAATAGGTAATGATGATGAACTTTCTACCGTAGGAAGATCCACTGGTTTTCACTTGTGCTATACACATATATGCTTTGAAACACAAATATTTCATCTGGCCTTTTGATGAAATTATGTTTAATTAATGACAGTGTGATGAATATCTTCCACGGGGAAGTGGACGACGAACATATGGGAATTATGATATCAAGGTTACGAAGACAAGAACAGATAGCCACCATTTACAGTTGCGTGATGTCAAGGTGCAAAATAATCAGGTAAAGAAATTTGAAAGGCATCCATGTGTGTGTTACTTCATTGTTCCTCGTATTCATCTCACTAAGGACTTCTTTCTATTAAAGAAAAAAGGCACACATGGACGTCAGTTTTCTTGTTTGGTTTCTTCAATCTGTTAGTCTTTTCAGCAATAGATAAATTTATTCCAAAACTTAGTATTCGTTCTCTCTTAGGAGTCTGATCATGTTAAGTTTTGTTGTATTAGATCTCCTAGGTGGCACATGACATCCTTTCTTTTTATTTATGAATTCTCTGCTCCGTTGTTGAAATATAATTGTATTGTTAACCCAAGGTTCTTACAAAGATATCAGTTATTCATGGATTTATTATAACATTGTTTAGTGATGGTTTAAATGATTAAATTTTGTGATAATGAAGATCACAGTTTGGTCACATGTGACAAAGGATGTGGCCATCATCACTGGTAGATGTCATACTTATTGTACCTTTTGAGTGGTGGTCGAAAATCTGTATTGCTCATTAGCCTCTATAGGTATTTCATGACTAAGGTTATTCTGATTGTAAATTTCATAATGTAGTCAGGCAAGGTTCATTCTGTACTCCATTTAGCATATCTTGATTGGCCCGACCATGGAGTGCCAACTAATACCGATGCTGTACGGCAAATCTGGAAACGACTGCATCACATTCCAACGGAACATCCTATAGTTATCCATTGCAGGTTTCCTTCATCTCAGCTATGTCACCTACGCGTGCATTTTATTCTATTAACACTGTTATTGTATCTTTCTGCAGTGCAGGTATCGGAAGAACTGGTGCTTACATCACAATCCATAGTACAATTGAGCGAATTCTCCTTGGAGATAAAAGCTCTTACGGTCTTGTCGAAACTGTAAAGAATTTTAGATCCCAACGACCTGGAATGGTCCAAACAGAGGTAAGTTGTGCTTTATTTTAATTTTATTTTTAGTCATGTGACGTATTGTTGGCGCTCTTGTTGTGTTCCGTCTCTAGCCTACTGCCTACCCCAAGTCCCCAACTGCTTGAGACTAAAAAGGCTTGCTATTGTTTGTTGATTGTGCGGTCTGTTTCACCTAAAAGATATCACATGTGCAGCATAATTTCAGCACATGAAACATAGCCTTGAAAAATTGTCTCACATAACAATTTACAAAACAGTTATCAGTAGTTTCAAATGAACCTTTTCATAATGTTACAGTACAAGTGATGTTCTATGGTTTCAAGGTAAATGTGTGCATGGGCTACAAACTATTTTGATGTTTTAAAATAGCATATTTCTACTCCAGGAACAATACAAGTTCTGCTACCGGGCAATTGCTGACGAGCTGAAAGACCTGCTAAATTCAGATCATTGAGGTGGGTCACCCGAGACGGACAGCAAAATATCTTTAGCTACCATTTATTACGTCTTTGTAGACATTTATATGCAATGGTTAAGCAACTCATAAGCCTCACTTTATTTTTTAGCTGTAGGAAGATCTGCAGTGCTGTTGGTTGGTTATTCCGGTCACAGTTGATCAAATACACGTATTTGCACATGTGCCATTTTTTGTGTGCATCTCATCATGATAATGGATCGGCTGCATCAAGATCACGATGGCACCGCTGTTCCAATATGAACTCCACTATATTGTTACCACCACCTACTCGAGTATAAAGAACCAGAAGAAGTTCAGAGTTTATGACAGCTCGGCATCTTTAATTTCAAAGCAGTGTATCATTCTTCCACATGCCTATACGGAACTATGTTAGACGACGGTAATATATTGTTGCTCCTACCAACTTTGAGCTAATTGATCGGTTACATCTATTACGTCAAAATCTCTCGGTAGAGACGTGAGATAAGCGACGAGCATTTGTTGTGCGTCATGATAATAAATCCAGTGAAGGGCGGGCCTGGTGCAAGCGGTAGACTCTTACCGGCTGTGATCGAAAGGTTCTGGGTTCGAGTTGTAGTCTCCTCGCATTGCACAGGCGAGGGTAAGGCTTCTCACTAACACTCTTCCTCACATCCTGCATAGAGCGGGAGCTCTCTGTACTGAGTATGTCTTTTTTTCATGATAATAAATCCAGTGACAGCCGGAAAGCTGCAATCACTTTTGTAAGGCTCTTCCCCTGTGTTACTGTGTAGGAAAGGGGAGGCAACAGAACCAAGCGTGGCAGCAATGACAGGTTCAGCTTCAGGCTTCGTTTGGCAGTGAGGGGGTCCAACCTCATGTGAGAAGGAAAATCCCCGTCTGCCCACCTGATCCTGTCGCATATCTATTATTCAGCTTGGATAGATTACGGATGACATTGTTGGAACAAGCTCATTATTATACTAAAAATTGATCTAGAGTGCTACATTCATATCTAAAGTTTGAAAAAAAATGACCAAAACATAGCAACCAAACAATCTTTTTGTGAAATAAGAAATGGTATCAAAACTGATAACTTCTGGAAAATTTCAGAGAGAAAAAAGCATGCGCATACTTGAACATAGGACAGTGCATGATTTAAACTTGCAGAGACTCGTCTCATCCACAATTTAACAGAGCATTTTACACAGTTACAAACTAGGTTCATAGCAAAATTAAATTTCTTTGTTGGTCTTCCCGACATGCTAATACATATTGCAGCCTTGCTTCCTTCTCCTGGACAATATTGCTCCTTAGATCTGTTGCAAAGCAAGCATCAAGGGAAACTTAGTTGTCTATACTATACACAAACAAAAAGAAAGAAAATCATGTTCGCTTGAACTTATCAGTGTGACAAAAACGGCACTATTCAGCTTACCCAAAAAAACAGCACTATTCAGCTTGTTTTTACTAAGTTGTCTATACTAAGTTGAGCCGGCTTATCAGCCGTAAAAACGGCACTATTCAGCTTGTTTTTTCAGCCGCAGTGTTTTTCTCTCACAACATTTCAGCCGGAACAGAGTTTTTCAGCCAAATTCAGCCAGCCGAACGGGGCCTTATCAGGCATGAAATAATGTTTTTCTCTCACAATAAATCAGTTTCAACCGGTTTATCAGCCGCAGAAACCATCAGCCGATCTTCTCAACCTTAGAGTGAACAAAGCACTACAATTATTAAGATTTACTCGGTACAATACTGAAAACTAATTGATACAGCACTTCGTCCCAGACTTCTTAAACCCTAAAGGTGCTACTACGCACTACCAGTGGCCACACGACAACGACTACAGACAGCAGATGTGATCCACTAATCCAAGATCAATTCAGATCAAGTTTGAGGGGGCCGCGGATCCTGGAGAAGATGGTGCACCGCATATCAGTATGAACTAACAAGGCCAAAAAATAGGACCAATGCAACAGAAAAGAAATTGCAATAAGCAATGGCCCCGTTCGCTGGTCTGAAATTTAGCTAAAACTGGCTGAAAAATACTGTTCCGACTGAATTGTTGTGAGAGAAAAACACTGTTCCGGCTAAAAAAAGAAGCCGAACAAGCTATTTTTAAGATAAGCAAACAGGGCCAATGTGATGTGCTGATTTAACAAATCAAATCTTGACTAAGCGTATATATATTGGTGCTATATACTAGTGTAACTGTTTTCTCAGGCTTGTCAGTGGAAAATATAATTAAATATATCCAACTAATCGGCTTAAGAGTAGGTCTAAAAATAGTACTGACAAAAGACTTCGGCTCTGTTCACTTATCTTATAATCCGTCTTTCTCACCTTATTTTTTCAGTTGAAACAATGTTTTTCTCTTATAATAAATTAGCCGAAACAGTATTTCGATTTATTTTTTCAGCGAAGCGAACGGGTTCTTCAAACAAAAACTTCAAAACTCACAGTTCAGAGTCCAGGAAATGATGCGCTCATTTTGGAAGTCGGAAAGCTTGACCCGATTCGAACTGATTCAAGTATGTGGCAGTGCAAGATGCATGTGACAAAGTCAAAGAGACGCTAGCTTCAAATATTCAAAGCAAAGATGAATGCACGATTGTTGCTTTGCTACTACGGTACTACCAAGGGGAAAAAATAAAATCCATAGGAAAATTGACATCTATAACAGAAGTTCCTCTGTATACTACGAGGTGCAGTCAACCAAAAGAGAAAATTAACAAACACCCTTTATCTCCGATAATGATGCAATTAAGACGTCCGGACGGACATACGCCTCCCACCGCTCACTCCCGCACGCGCCGCTCGCCCAGCGACCCTATCTGCTTGTCCCATCCACGCGCCCAATGCGCTTTGCGCCGTTTCCTCTCTACGTCGCCGTGCCCATCTGCCCACCTCACTTCGCCTCGCCGCCACCGGTCCCCCGTAGTGCTGCACCCCATCCCCTGCGGCCTCCTCCACACTGCCTCCTCCGTGCTGCATTCCCCACCGGGCCCAATCTGCCTCACCTGCCTCCACCGCGCTGCCGGAAAACAAAAATTCGATCTCATAAACCAGGATCTACTAAAGTCATCAGTGAAGGTTATGAAGTATTGGAATCCGCCTCTTGCTGTTGTACTCATTGGTCCGCACACATCAGTATGTATGAGTTCCAGCAAGTCTGCCGCCCTCTCAGAAAACCTGTGAAAGGCGTCTTGGTCATCTTGCCCAGCAGGCAAGCCTCACATGTCTCGTATGATTCAAAATCAAACGAAGTTAAAAGCCCATCAGAATGGAGCCTCTTCATGCGATTCTCACTTATATGACCTAAATGACAATGCCACATATAGGCAGGACTTAACTCATTAAGCCGAGGCTTTTTAGCACTTATATTATAGACAAGAGCATCTTCAAGATTTAAAATAAATAACACATTCACAATGGATGTAGAAGCCACAAACATGCCATTTTTAGAGATCACACAACTATTGTCTTTACTCGCAAATGAATAACTATTCTTCATCAAACATGAAGGTGACACAATGTTTCGACTTAAACTAGGAACAAAATAACAATTATTCAACTCCATAATAAATCCTGACGGGAGGTGGAGTTGCATCGTCCCGATGTTCAACGCAGCAACTCTTGCATTATTGCCCATGCGGAAATCAACTTCTCCCTTTTCCACGCTTCTACTTCTTATCATTCCCTGCATCGTATTACAAATATGAGCAACCGATCCTGTATCAAATACCCAAGAATTAATATAAGAATTAGCAAGGAAAATGTCCGTAACATAAACAACAAGTGTACAAGCTGCGGGAGTACCTTTACTGCCGCGATCCTTTATGGATTCCAGGTACAACTTGCAGTTCCTCTTCCAGTGACCTTTTCCATGACAATGAAAGCACTCAGCATCAGCAGGTGGTCCAGCCTTGGCCGCAGGTGGGTTTGGCTTAGAGATCTCATCTTTAGCCTTGCCCTTTTTCTTCTTCCAAGAATTGCCCTTCTTAAACTTAGGCTTATTTTGGACCGCCATCACATGGCTACTGCCAGCACCTTTATTGATATCAGCCTCTGCTGTTTTAAGCATACCACATAATTCATTCAAGCCCTTCTCCGCCCCATGCATATGGTAGTTTCGCGACGAAATTTCCATAGCTGGGCGGAAGAGACGCGAGAATAAAATCATTAGCTAATTCAGGGCCAATTGGGAAGCCCAGCTTCTCCAACCTCTGAGTGTAACCAACCATTTTGATCACATGTGGCCCAACTGCTGCGCCCTCTGCTAGCTTGGTTTCAGCAAAAGCCTTTGAGACATTGAACCTTACAGTCCTGGCTTGAGTCTGGAACATATCATTGAGCGCCACGATCATATCGTGCGCTGCATGGTTATTGTCAAACTGCAACTGCAGATCTGGTTCCATACAAGCAAGCATAAGGCAACTCACTTCAAGATCAGCATCACATGCTCTCTTGTAAGCGTTTTTCTCTACAGCAGGTGCATTATCAGCAGGCTCTTCTGGTAATGGGGTGTCTAGAATTTCTTCCTTTTTCTCAGCCCTGAGAATAATTCTCAAGTTGTGGATCCAATCCGCATAGTTTGTTCCATTCAACTTATCTTTCTCAAGAATTGAACGCAAAGTAAATGGTTGATTGCTAGGCGCCATTTATCTACAACAAAAGTAATGCAAAATACTAAGACAATGTATCCAAGACAGAGTAAACAATATTAAACCTTTAATAGAATCTACTCCCACTAAAATCAATATCCCTCTCTTGAAACTTAGTGATTCAAGACCCACAACTAACAAGTCTACTAGTGAGCTTTAGCATCACCGCTAGAAGACATGGTAGATTGGTAAGCAACTCTTTGCTAATCATATCACATATGACTCTTGTTGTTGAGTAGCATCTCTATGCTTTGGTGCCCAACTACTCATGCTCCAAGGTCCCTAACCGTTAGCTACTGATTTTATTCTCGCATCTCTTCCACCCAGCTATGGAAATTTCATCGCGAACTACCATATGCATGGGGTGGAGAAGGGCTTGAATGAATTATGTGGCATGCTTAAAACAACACTGTAGGGTTATGAGGATGCTACGCTAGCCGGAAAATAAAAATTTGACCTCATAAACTAGGATCTACTGCTAGTTATAGATCATGGGATTACCACTAGACGCGTAGGTGCAGCGGAAGCGACTCGATGTAGTCAAACGCGTTGTAGCAGTGCCGTGCAGTTGCAAGGTCGTCCATACGTCTGTCCTCTTCGTGCGGTTCGTCCTTGTGCTCCAGATGCAACATCTTCGAGGTATCCACACGTACAGGGAGGAAGCGTCGTGCCTCCGGACTGCTAGGTCCGCGAGGAGCAGCAGGCGCGGGCGTAGGATGGGCAGTGGTGGATGCCAAAAAGGCGTGGATACCTAGCTCCGTTGCCCACCCCACTTATTTATAGGCATCCCTAATGAGCTCCCGAGTTGGAAGCCCATTAGTAACCCTAAGCCTTGTCTAACTCGGATCCAATCCGAATTAGGCTTCCAGCCCCTTAAGCGTGCGACCCTGTGGGTTCACACACACATAGACATGGCCCGAGTACTCCTACTTGGCCATTAGTTAATAGCAGCCTCTAGCAAGGCATGTCAACTCCTATGCGTATGCAAAGATCATATCAGACGAACCACCACAAAACCACATACTTGTTATTCCCTTGCCTCACGATATTTGGTCCAACTCATAGGTTAACACTTAACCCAAGCATAGCCATGCATTTCTTGATCTAATCATTAGAGTGATCCAATAATATCTCTCTCATATAGAGAGGAGCAAATTCCTTCTTGATTGTCTATGTCTCATAGCATGTTTCCTGACAAACCCAAAAAACCACCTTTATAACTACCCTGTTATGGAGTAGCGTTTGATAGTCCCTGAGTAGGTCGTTTCACATCTTGAATACATACAACAATCTCAGGTCTAAGGACATAACGTACATGATGTGAATAGAGATAATAACAACATCTCATGTTGGGTCAGTCCAGCCCCATGTCATACATGTGCCCACATTATTCGTTTGACATCTCCATGTCTATGACTTGTGAAACATAGTCATCAACTAATAATGTGCTGATCCATCATTCATGTGTGTCCTCACACGAACTCTGACTAGGGACAACATTAGAATAACCATACAAGTAAAAGAGTTTCACAAATAATTCACATAATTGCTAATCGATACAGGTTGTCTTTAATGGAAATTCAATGAACTCATAATATATCAAGGATACAAGGCAATATAATCATCTCTATGATTATCTCTAGGGCATACTCCCAACAATCTCCCACTTGCACTAGAGTTAATCTCGACGATATCTAATGCCCATAGCTCTCATGTGCGCCTCATGCTTAGGCTGTGGAAGAGCCTTTGTCAAAGGATCTGCAACATTCAAATCTATGTGTATCTTGCACATCTTGATCTCATCTCGTCTAACAAACTCTCGAATGAGGTGAAATTTCTGCAGTACATGTTTGTTCTTTTGGTGATTCCTTGGCTACTTAGCCTGCGCAATTGCCCCATTGTTGTCACAATGTAGATTCAATGGGCTGGACGCATTCGGAAACACACCAAGTTCAATGAGGAACCTCCTCATCCAAACACCTTCCTTCGTAGCTCCAGAAGCTGCAATGTACTCGGCCTCTGCTGTAGAATCGGTCACCGTCTCTTGCTTGGAACTTTTCCAACTTACGGCACCACCATTTATTGTGAACACAAAACCTGATTGAGAATGTGAATCATCCATGTCAGTTTGGAAGCTAGCATCGGTGTAACCATTTACAACGAGCTCCTCCTCACCTCCATAGATTAGGAACACATCTTTAGTCCTTCTCAAGTACTTAAGAATGTTTTTAACAAGTGTCCAGTGACTCTCTCCTAGATTAGCTTGGTACCTGCTCGCAACACTTAGAGCATATGAGACATCTGGGCGAGTACATATCATGGCGTACATGATGGAACCAACTGTCGAGGCATATGGAACCTTACTCATGCACTTTCGCTCATCAGCTGTCGAAGGACACTGTTTATCACTAAAGCGCATACCATGTGACATAGGCAAGAACCCTTTCTTGGACTGTTCCATGTTGAATCATTTCAACACCTTGTCAATGTACATATCTTGGCTTAATCGTATAAGCCTCTTCGATCTATCTATATAGATCTTGATGCCCAAAATGTATGCTGCTTCTCCTAAATCCTTCATAGAAAAATTATTATTCAGTGAAGTCTTTATAGATTGCAACATAGGAATGTCATTCCCAATCAATAATATGTCATCCACATACAAGATCAGAAATACAACAGCGCTCCCACTTTCCTTCTTGTAAACACAAGGTTCTTCTTCATTCTGACGGAAGCCAAACCCTTTGACCACTTCATCAAAACGAATGTTCCAACTCCGAGATGCTTGCTTTAACCCATAAATGGATTTCTAAAGCTTGCAAATTTTTCCAGCATTGTTTGGATCAACAAAACCTTCAGGCTATATCATATACACGTCCTCATCCAAATTTCCATTTAGAAAGGCTGTTTTAACATCCATCTGCCATATCTCATAATCGAAATAAGCAGCTATTGCTAGAATGATCTGGATAAATTTAAGCATCGCTACCGGTGAGAAAGTCTCGTCGTAGTCAATTCCTTGAACTTGCCAAAAACCCTTTGCAACAAGTTGAGCCCTATATAGATGTGAATGTTTCCATCCATATCCTTTTTCTTTTTATAGATCCATTTGCACTCTATGGGTCTAACCCCATCAGGCGGGTCAACCAAGTTCCAAACTTGATTGTTTCCCATGGAATCTATCTCGGATCTCATGGCACTTTGCCATTTCTCAGAATCTGGGTCCATCATTGCTTCCACATAAGTCGCAGGTTCGTCATCGTCTAATAATAACAAATCCCCACACAACTCATGGATTCTTGCTGACCTTCGTGGTTGTGGCGGTGTTTCTATTGCCACGGGTATCTCAACTTGTTCTGCTACATTAGCATCACTCGTAGAGTCCTTCCCAACTAGCTCATCTTGAACTTCTTCAAGATACACCTTCTGTCCACTTTTCTCTCTTTTGAGAAACTCTTTCTCTAAGAAAACATCATTCCGAGCAACAAACACTTTGCCCTCTGATCGGTTGTAGAAGTAATACCCTAAAGTTTTCTTCGGATATCCCACGAAAAAGCATTTGTCTTTTTCTAAAAATTTGGGGTTGTGAAGTTTATGTCAAATGACTTATGACAGATAAACTAACACCTAGCAGCCCGTTCGCCGCGACCTCCTCCACCGAGCTGGCGAGCCACGGCTGCCGCCATTGAGCCGGCGAGCCTCCACGATGGATGCTCCAGCAAGCAGGCGAAGGGGGCGAGATTCATGTGACGCTACAGCCATCGACAAGTTGCCTGTGTCGCTATCGCACATCGAGGTCCATGTGTCGCTGTTGACCTCCGCGCCGACGTGCCTCCATTCGTCTAAACAAAGCCTATATTGCAAGAGTATGTTTCAAGTGTTTCAGATGTTTAATCTCGATGTTGCAAATGTTTCATCTTAATGTTGCAAAAGTAGATCGAAATGTTGCACTTGTTGCAGTGGCTATACACATATGTTTTTAAGTGTATGTTCCAAATGTTTTATCTCATTTTCTAGACGTATGTTTGCAAGTGTTTCATGTGGATGTTGCATGTGTTTTCTCACATATGAAATGTTTTGAGTTATTTTTTGCATGTGTTTGTTTCAAATGCTTCAACTGTTTTGTACGTATATTAAGTGTTTCATCGGGATGTTTCAAAAGTAGATCTGGTGTTGCAGCTAGTGTTTCAGAAGCATGTTTCATGTGTTTCATCTGCTTTTCAGATGTTTGTTGCAAGTGTTGCATCTGGATGTTTCAAAAGTAGATCGGGTGTTGCATCTGTGTCTTCGCTTTTCTGCTACCTCACCTTTGCCTCGGTGTCTCCTCCTCCTCCCGACGCCGGCTGGGCATCCGTTGTCCCCTCCCCCTCTTCTGGATGCTGGCGTAGCCACCTGCTGCAGTTGCTGGCCGCGTGCATGCGTGTGAGAAGCATAGCGGGTGTGAGTGGGGACTTCCCATGTGCAGTCGGACGGGTCTGGCCCCACGTAGGCGGGCGTGGGATGCAGGTGCCTGGCGGGAGACGGAGTCCAGATGTAGGCGTCAGGGCGCTAGCACTGCCGTTGTATCTCACCTGTTTATCTTATCACCGGAGATTTATTGGGACCAAACTTAAATTAGTTACCCTGGACGACTTACACCTGACGCCTTCACCTATCCTGGCACGAAATGTCGATCACTGTAGTTAATTTAGTTTTAGAAGAAACGTTCAGATCATGCTTACAACAAAAGCAAGACTATACAGAAAAAAACAGTGTAAATTAAATTGCAGATAAAGCTTGCCTCAGTTTTTCCCTTCTCCAAACCCCACTCATGTGGGAGCCTTCGGCATTGGGTCCGTGCCCCCTCCCCTCCCCCTCCTCCTCCGAGAAAGGGTCATTACTAATAAATAAAATAAAATAGAATGCCCTAGCAAAGAGATTGACCATGCAATGAAATGATTAACTAATTAATTACTTAAAACCAAAAAAAATATGATCAGTTTGCGCGAGGAAACTACTTGTTCTGTTAGAACTACAAGTGAAAAGAGTAAACTATAAACTACAGGGAATTTGGCATGCTGCAATTTAATTTACATTGTGCAAACTGAAGAGAGTAATAAACTGCAGAGGATAGGGAATTTATTAATGTAACTTCCACTAATTCAGATAAAACCACCAAACAAAGTTTCCTTTTTCTTAGCAGAATTAATTTCTATTAGAAAAGATGATGCAAGGCTCGGTAATTTGAGAACATCTGCCTCTCCACTAACCTTCGGTAAGGTGGGTTGCACACAAGTGATGGGCAATAAACAAATTGTATTGAAAAAACAAAACGTCTAGCACCGGAACGTCCGGATGGAGCTAGCGTCCAGACAGCCACGCCTATTGCGTCTGCTTTATGTGGGGCTCACGCCGCTCCATGTCCCGCGCCCAAATTGTGGCGCCCCCTCCACACCCACGCGCATGCAGAAGGGCCCAGCAGCTGCAGCACGTGGTTGCTGCAGATGGGTCCCACTGCAACATGTGCATCACCAAAATCTACTTTACAACATCTATATGAAATACTTGCAACATGCGCTCGAAACAATTGAAACACTTGCAACATACTTCTAAAACACCAGGAAAACACGTTTATAGCCATTGTAGACACATATGCAACATCTAGATAAACAATTGCAACATACGTATGAAACACCCAAAACACTTGAAAACATACCGTTGCAACATGCATGTATATGCAAACATCCAGATCTACTTTTGCAGTATCCATATGAAACAATTGCAATATACGTCTGAAATAGATGAAACATTTGGGACATACACTTGAAAACACCATTGCAACATGTGTAACATCACGATCTAATTTTACAACATTGATATAAAACACTTGCAACATATCTCTGAAACATTTGAAACACTAGAAGTAGACGCTTGCAACATGCAGTTTCAGCGCAAACATCTCCTTGCCGCTTGGGAGGATGGATCCTCGTTAGCGTGTGGAGTTCTATCTAGGCCGTCGCGGGCTGCACGCGAGCGAGTTCTGCCCTGGCCATGGCGAACTGGGTAGGTAGGCACGAGGACGTGCATGGGCAAGCTCCGCTTGAGCTGTCATGAGCTGCACGTGGGTGAGCTCCACCCCCAGCCACAGCGAGCTAGGCAGGCGGACGCGGAGGTCTTCTTGGCCGCCGACTAGGCATCTGGCCCCATGGTGGAGGCGACAAATGGTCTCCCTTACCGTGAGTAGGCGGTGCAGCACGACCGGTGGAGCTCATGCATACGCGGCTAGCGGCGGCACTCAATGCTCGTGCATATGCGGACGGCGGCAGTGCTCGTGCGTACGCAACCGAAGGGTGGACGGTGCGGTGGAGTCGATGTGAATGGGAAAGATAAGATGTCCCTCTCTTTTCTTTTCTTTTTGAGAAACCGTGTATGCTGATGAGGGAAGCAAGCCTGTGGGCCGGTCCATAGCCTAGCTAGCCGCGTCCGGATTGACCGACACGGTGAAAGCTCTAGTTTGGTTTTGGTGAATTGATGAAACCCTAAGTGCTAACCTAGTTTATCAAGTGATCATGAGATAGGTAGCACACTCCAAGTTGCGAAGCAAACAAAGATCATAGCATGATGATGATGACACCATGATGATGATCAAATGCTTGGACTTGGAAAGAAGAAAGAGAAAAACAAAAAAGCTTAAGGCAAAGGTATAAACCATAGGAGCTATTTTGTTTTGGTGATCAAGACACTTGGAGTGTGTGATCACATTTAGGTTTGATAGCCGTACTATTAAGAGGGGTGAAACTCATGTCGTAATGCGGTTATCAAAGTGCCACTAGATGCTCTAACTCATTGCATATGCATTTAGGATCTAGTGGAGTGCTAACACCCTTGAAAATGTTTGTGAAAATATGCTAACACTTGTGCACAAGGTGATACACTTGGTGGTGTTGGCACATCTACAAAGGATTCGGCGCTTTCGAGAAAATGGAATGCCTATTTTCTATTGCGCTGGATGCAAATTCTTTTGGTTGGCACATTGGAGCAAGGGTGAAGAAGTTAGAAGTGAAAAATAAGTTGATCGCGAAGACGCTGGCGTCGGTCAACTGACTGGACACTGGGTCTGAAAGCACCGGACCCTGGTAGCATGCGTCCGGTCAAACTGACGGGTCTACACAGTACCGAGGGTATTGCACCGGACGCTGGTCTATGTCCGGTCAAGGTGGACCGAATGCGTCTGGTCGAAGAAATACGCCTCGGGGAGCTTACTAGAAACGATCGGATGCTGAGGCTTCTGCGTCCGGTCAGTTTTGCCGGTGCATCCGGTCAGCTTCGTAGTCGTTGAAATCTGACGAACAGCGTTTGAAGCCGATGACATGTGGCGCACATCGCACGACCGGACGCTGAGGTCCAGCGTCCGGTCAATATGACCGGAGCGTCCGGTCGGCCCGTGTTCAGTACAGTAAAGGGGTACAACGGCTCTATTTCATGGGGGCTTCTATTTAAGCCCCATGGCCGGCTCAAGCTCACTCTCTTGCACATTTTCATTGACATAGCAACCTTATGAGCTTAGCAAAAGTCCTCCCACTCATCTCCATCATTGATTCATCATCTTTGTGAGATTGAGAGAGAATCCAAGTGCATTGCTTGAGTGATTGCATCTAGGGGCACTTGGTATTCGTGTTGCGCTGCGAATTTCGCTTGTTACTCTTGGTGGTTGCCACCACCTAGATGGTTGGAGCAGCGGTGGAGGATTGGCACGAGTTGGTGATTATTTGTGGCCATCTCCACCACCTAGATAAAAAGAAGCATGTTGAAACTTGTGATGTAGGTGTAACTTGTGATTTAATTGATACATCACTATCTATACCTATCATTGTTGCTCCTACTAATCCTTCTTGTAGCACTTCCACTTCTACCTTATCTAGTAGTGATGGTCTCACTTGTGATGCCTCACTAGTGGTTGAGAATGAGAACCTCAAGAAGGAGGTCACTAAGCTCACTCACACCTTAACTAAAGCTTATGGTGGTGAGGACCGCTTGCTTATGTGCTTGGGTAGCTAAAGAGCTTCTCTCTACAAAGAGAGATTGGGCTATACCCCTAAGAAAGGCAAGGCGGCCTTTGCTCCTCACAAGGCTAGTTTTATGAAGAACAATGGTCGATTTTGCACTAGTTGTAAGCAAGTGGATCACAAAAAGCAAGAATGCAAAAACAAGAGCAAAAATGCTAATTTATCCTCCATTAAGCTTGATTCACGCTATATGCTTACTAAGGGCACAAATGGTGTGAAGGCTAAGTTCATTGGTAAACCATGGATGGGCTCAAAGAAGAAAGTTATTTGAGTACCAAAGAGCTTAGTGACTAACCTTCAAGGACCCAAGCAAGTTTGGGTACCTAAAAAAATTGATCTTCTTTTGTAGGTTAATTACAAAGCCAGAGGAAGGCATTGGGTTCTTGATAGTAGGTGCACTCAACACATGACCAGTGATGCAAGAATGTTCAACTCAATCAACACCAATGGCAATGATGGTTATGATAGTATCACATTTGGTGACAATGGCAAAGGCAAGGTCAAAGAGCTTGGTAAGATTATAATATCTAATGACATGAGCATATCCAATGTGTTGCTAGTAGAAAGCTTGAACTTCAATTTGCTATCCGTGGCTCAATTGTGTGATCTTGGATTCAAATGCATATTTGGAGTAGATGATATAGAGATCATAAGTGTAGATGGCTCTAACTTGATCTTCAAAGGCTTTAGATATGAGAATCTATACTTGGTTGATTTCAATGCTAGTGAAGCTAAATTATCTACATGCGTGTTCACTAAGTCTAGCATGGGCTGGTTATGGCATAGAAGGCTTGGTCATGTTGGAATGAAATAATTGAATAGATTGATTAAGCATGACTTAGTTAAAGGCTTGAAAGATGTTGTGTTTGAAAAGGATAAGCTTTGTAGCTCTTGTCAAGTCGGCAAACAAGTTGGAAACACCCATCCTAAGAAAAGCATGATGAGCACTAGTAAAGCATTTGAGTTATTGCACATGGATTTGTTTGGGCCAACACAATACACTAGCATCGGTGGTAACAAATATGGTTTTGTGATAGTGGATGACTACACTAGATACACATGGGTATTCTTTCTAGTGGATAAAAGTGATGTGTTTGCAATATTCAAATTATTTGTCAAGGGCATTCACAATGAGTTTGAAACAACCATCAAGAGAGTTAGAAGTGACAATGGTAGTGAGTTCAAGAATACTAGAATTGATGAGTTGTGTGATGAATTTGGAATTAGACATCAATTCTTGGCCAAATACACACCTCAATCAAATAGCCTTGTTCAGAGAAAGAATAGAACACTCATTGATATGGCAAGGTCTATGCTTAGTGAGTACAATGTGAGTCAATCTTTTTGGGCCAAAGCTATCAACATGGCTTGTTATTGTAGCAACCGCCTCTATTGTCACCAATTGAAAGAGAAGACACCATATGAGCTATTGAATGGTAGAAAGCCCAACATTGCATATTTTTAGGTCTTTGGTTGTAAATGCTATATCTTGAAGAAAGGTACTAGATTGGGCAAGTTTGACAAGAAATGTGATGAAGGATTTCTACTTGGTTATTCCAATACAAGCAAAGCATATAGAGTTTGGAATTTGGATAGTTGTACTCTTGAGGAGGTTCATGATATTGAATTTGATGAAACCAAGGGTTCACAAGTAGAAGATGAGAACTTGAAAGATGTTAGAGGCATTCAACTTTCAAATGCCATGAAGAACATAGATATTGGTGAATTGAGGCCTAGGCAAGTGAATGATGATGAAGATGATCAAGTGCAAGTGCTCTCTAACTCAAATGTGCAAGATGATACAAATCAAGTTAGTGCAAGTGGCTCTCATGATAATGAACAAGATCAAGTGGCTAGTACATCATCTCAACCCAATAATCAAGCAAATGCAAGTAATCAAGTTTCAATCCTCCAACCAACCAATGTTACAAGAGATCATCCTTTGGACATTATAATTGGTGATATTTCAAGAGGTGTACAAACAAGATCAAGATTGGCATCATTTTATGAACACTTCTCATTTGTGTCATCCATTGAACCAAAGAAGATAGATGAATCTTTGAAGGATGTTGATTGGGTGAATAATATGCATGAAGAATTAAATAACTTTACAAGAAATCAAGTATGGAAATTAGTAGAGAGACCAAAGGGACACAATGTGATTAGAACCGAATGGGTCTTTAGAAACAAGCAAGATCAAGATGGGATAGTAGTAAGGAACAAAGCAAGATTAGTAGCACAAGGCTATACACAAGTTGAAGGTCTTGACTTTGGAGAAACATATGCCCTGATTGCTAGATTGGAAGCAATAAGAATCTTGCTAGCCTATGCTTGTACTCACAACATCAAGCTCTATCAAATGGATGTCAAGAGTGCATTTCTCAATGGCTACATCAATGAAGAAGTATATGTTGAGCAACCTCCCAGTTTTGAAGATGATAAGAAGCCCAACCATGTGTACAAGTTGAAGAAGGCATTATATGGCTTGAAGCAAGCACCTAGAGCATGGTATGAGAGATTGAGGGACTTCCTCCTCTCTAAAGGGTTCACAATAGGCAAGGTTGACATCACTCTTTTCATCAAGAAGATTGGAAAAGATCTATTTGTGTTGCAAATATATGTTGATGATATCATATTTGGATCAACCAATCAAGAATTTTGTGATGAGTTTGAAAAGATGATGGCTAATGAGTTTGAGATGTCCATGATTAAAGAGTTGAGTTACTTCCTTGGTCTTTAAATTAAGCAATCAAAGAATGGTATATTTGTGAGTCAAGGCAAGTATATCAAGGACATGATCAAGAAGTTTGGCATGATTGATAGCAAAGTCATTAGCACACCAATGGGAACAAATGACAACTTGGATAGTGATGCAAGTGGCAATATGATGGATCAAAAATTATATCGGTCTATGATTGGAAGCCTACTCTATGTGACCGCATCAAGGCCGGATGTCATGTTTAGTGTATGCATGTGTGCAAGATTTCAAGCCTCACCAAGAGAAAATCATTTGAAGGCTACAAAGAGGATATTGAGGTACTTGAAGCATACACCAAATGTTGGTTTATGGTATCCCAAAGGAGCAAAGTTTGAGCTAGTAGGTTACTCCGACTTGGATTATACGGGATGCAAGGTTGAAAGGAAGAGCACCTCGGGTACATGTCAATTGTTGGGAAGATCACTTGTTTCATGGTCATCAAAGAAGCAAAATAGTATTGCATTATCAACCGCCGAAGCCAAATACATATCCGCCGGTAGTTGTTGTGCACAAATACTTTGGATGAAGGCCACTTTGAGTGACTTTGGAATCAAGTTCAAGAAAGTGTCATTGCTATGTGATAATGAGAGTGCAATCAAGCTAACCAACAATCTGGTTCAACATGCAAGAACAAAGCACATTGATGTCCGCCAGAGATCACCAACAAAAAGGGGACATTTGCATTGAGAGTGTAGGCACCGAAGATCAACTTACCGACATATTCACCAAGCCATTGGATGAGAAAAGGTTTTGCAAGCTAAGGAATGAGTTGAACATATTGGATTTCTCAAATATGTGTTGATGCACCCCCCACTAATATGACATGTCTTTCCTTCGAGCAATCCAAGGTAAAAGTTGATTGGCATGACATACATCCTTGCTAAGGACATGTTTAGTACATCTAGTCATATTTTCAATCTAATTAGGACCTTTCAAGTGGTTCTATTTTATTAGGCTGATTCATAAAAATCAAATGATTTTGATGTCTATATGGTATCACTATTGCTTCTATGCTTGACTTGATCTAGTGATGACATATGACATGTTTAAGGGCTTATAAACCTAGTGTTTAATCTAGAAAATAAACTATAAGTGTTTAACTCAACATGGTACAAGATAACCCTTATTTGGAGGTGTGAAGAAGCTTGTCCTTGGATCAAACCAAGTTAAATCTCTTTGGCAAATAATCTAGATTGGACCAAATTTAGGAAAATAACCCTCACCCCATTGATTGACATTAATAATCTTGACCCTACAAGTAATACTATCTATATTTAAAACCTTTGTGGTCATTGATGACAAAGGGGGAGAGAAACAAAGATAGTAGCAAAGATAGTGAAAAAGGGGAAGAAATATCATAAAGAAAAAACATATGATATCTTGATATATGACATAGGGGGAGAGATATGACGAAGGAAAGGGATCAACTAAAATTTTGAGCATACAAGTAGAGGGAGCAAGCTCATGAACTTGTATGGTGCATTTGAATGTGCATTTCATATGTTTGCTTGCATGGCACAGTATTAAATTTAAACATCCATGCTTGTGTGATGTATGTTAGTTATAAGATTGAATGATGAATTGAAATCACTAGATAACTTTCTTTTCAAGTATTGTTTCCAAGTGGTATTAAGCTAACCATGGTGCTAAGGATGGTATATTGGTGCACTCCGATTGGTATCACGCTTCGAAGGTCCATCTCTTATACCTTAGCATCATGTGGTAGACATTGACTCCTATATTTCCTATCTAAGCATATGTGCAAGCTACAATCCAAACTCTTAGCACATATGTAGGGGGAGCAATTGCTACCATTTGGGGTTCATGAAACTTGTCCATATCCTTTTACACATGGTAAATATGCTTGGGCAAGCAACATGGATTCAATTGAATTTCAATTCATATCTTTGTGAAAGAGTTGTCATCAATTATCAAAAAGGAGGAGATTAAAAGCTCTAGTTTGGTTTTAATGAATTGATGAAACCCTAAGTGCTAACCTAGTTTATCAAGTGATCATAAGATAGGTAGCACACTCCAAGTTGCGAAGCAAACAAAGATCATAGCATGATGATGATGACACCATGATGATGATCAAGTGCTTGGACTTGGAAAGAAGAAAGAGAAAAACAAAAAAGCTCAAGGCAAAGGTATAAACCATAGGAGCTATTTTGTTTTGGTGATCAAGACACTTGGAGTGTGTGATCACATTTAGGTTTGATAGCCGTACTATTAAGAGGGGTGAAACTCATGTCGTAATGCAGTTATCAAAGTGCCACTAGATGCTCTAACTCATTGCATATGCATTTAGGATCTAGTAGAGTGCTAACACCCTTGAAAATGTTTATGAAAATATGCTAACACTTGCGCACAAGGTGATACACTTGGTGGTTGGCACATTTGATCAAGGGTGGTCAAGTTTGGGAGCAAGGGTAAGAAACTCCACCGGCGGAGTGCGAACAGTCCGACGGTGCCACCGGCGCCCTAGACAGAAAAGACGGAGGTCACTAGAAGTGACCGAACGCTGGCCTCGGTTGGACCGGCATGTCTGGTCAGGTGTAGCAGCGAAGACGTTGGCGTCGGTCAAATGACCGAACGTTGGGTCGCTCTACGACCGGACGCTGAAGGGCTGCGTCCGATCGTGTTGTCGGTCGGCACAGTGATTAGGGTTAAGCACCGGATGCTCGGCAGTGTCCGGTCAAGCATGACCGGACGCGTCCGGTCGGCAAAAACACGTTTTGGACCCTTACTATAAACGACCGGACGCTGAGGGTCCAGCGTCCGGTCAGCTCTGTCGGAGCGTCCGGTCAACATTTTGACCGTTGAGATCAAACGTTCACAGTTGAACGCAAGAGACACGTGGCCACCATCGGGCGACCGGACGCTGAGGAGCTGCGTCTGGTCAGCCCGTGTTATGCCCAGTGAAGGGGTATAATGGCTCTATTTCGTGGAGGCTTCTATTTAAGCCCCATGGCCGGCTGTAGCTCACATCTTTGGCCATTTTCATTGACATAGAAACCTTGTGAGCTTAGCCAAAGCCCCCCCCACTCATCTCCATCATTGATTCATCATCATAGTGAGATTGGGAGAGAATCCAAGTGCATTGCTTGAGTATTTGCATCTAGAGGCACTTGGTGTTCGTGTTTCGCTGTGGATTTCACTTGTTACTCTTGGTGGTTGCCGCCACCTAGACGGCTTGGAGCAGCGAGGATCGTTGAGCGAAGGGTGGTGATTGTCTCCGGCTCCGATCGTGGTGATTGTGAGGGGTTCTTGACCTTTTCCCTGCGGAGCGCCAAAAGGTACTCTAGTGGATTGCTCGTGGCTTGTGTGATCCTCATCTTGTGTTGGTTGTGCGGCACCCTATTAAGGGTTTGGCGTGTGAAGACAATTAGCGCGTGAACCTCCAAGTGAGTGTATCGCCACAACGAGGACTAGCTTGCCGACAAGCAAGTGAACCTCGATAAAAAAATCATTATGTTCATCATTGATTCCGAGGTGTTTGGTCCTCATTGTTATTCATCCTTGTGATTGATTGGTTCATTCGTCTACACGGCTGTATAACCTTCTTGATCACTCTCTTTACTTTATCGCAAACTAGTTGACAAGCTTTTTAGTGTAGTTAGTTGTGAGAGCTTGCTTGCTTGGTTAGTGTGGCTCTTTAGTTAGCCTTTGAGAGCACACTAACATAGAGTAGTGTCATAGCTATTGTGTGAATAGATACTATCTAAACTAGAATTGTGATAGGTGGCTTGTATTTTGAGTAGGCTAGCGCAACACTTGCTTCGCCTCATAATCGTCTAACCTTTTTGTTAAGTGTTGTTGTAGAAATTTTTATTAGGCTATTCACCCCCCTCTAGCCATTAGGACCTTTCACACAGAACAGACGCCCATGATAGAGCATTAGTGGAAAAAAACCCCCAACAATTGTATCAACACCAATCACTGTATAGAACGAACTTCTCGTCAGGGTGTTTAGTAAGCCTTGTAGATTGGAACACCTCCCTTACCCAATTCAATTTATATCAAATTAACTCTCTTCATTTTTCAAACAAACTCTCTTTCTCGACCAACTTCGCCCTATATTTTTATTTTGTCAACCCAACCAATTCAACTCACCAACTTTTTGAATCCTCAGGTTTGTTGTGAGAATCCATAGGTTTATAAATTTGCATAAAAGATATAGGTCCACATTAAAATTCAGACCCCCCTAGATCTAAAATCTTATGTTCACACTAGAATTTTATTAAAGTTAGCTAAAATTTATTGCAAACAATTCAATGCAACAATGAGCTATTTCAGGCTAATTAGCACTGCCAGATTAACATGAGCCCCACATTAAAGCCAAACACTTAAACTAAACCCCTGCGTTGACACCTTAAAACTTATTGGAAGTTAACATAAATTTTGTTGGATACTATTCAATATGATATGGATCTATTTTGTGCCAATTAGCATGGTACAATCTGCATGTGGATCCTGCATCAAAAGTTGATGTTCACACCTTAGAATGTTAACAAAATTGATTGAAATTTGTAGGATATGAATCAAAATGGCATGAAGCTACTCTGTGCCAACTAGCATAGCAAGATCTACCTGTGGATCCCACGTTAAAAGTCGAAACCTAAAACTAAAAGTCTATGTTTACACCATAAAATTTTACGAAATTGAATAAAATTTATTTGATATGATTCAAAATGATAGGAAGCTATTTTGTACCAATTAACATGGCAAGATCTACTTGTGGGCCTAAAAAAAGCGACTTAAAACTAAAATCTCGCGTCAAATGTTAAAATTTTAACAAAACGGACTAAAATTTGCTAAATATAATTTAATGCAATAGGAAGCTACGTAGTGCCAATTCTCATAGCTAGATGAACATGTGGGTCCCACATCAAGGTAATCTTTTTGTTAGGAACATCAAGGTAATCTATTAGCTTTAACATCTACTTCCTCCGTCCTGTCATAGTCTAGCATTCAAAATTTATCCTCGAATATAATGCATTCTAGAGGACAAAAAAACCAGTTATGTATTAAATACTTTTTATTTATTAGCCAATCACCATTAATTATGTTGATGATAGCGTATGATTAAGAAATAGAATGAGGTTACGTGCGTCTTTTATGTTCTCTCTTAATATGTCTTAAAATTCTTAGAATGCACTATATCACAGGACATAGAGAGCAGTACATTCAATGACTCAACCCATTTTAAACTAATAGATATGTATACTATACAATATATAGAAACCCCAAACCCATTCCAATCCATTCAAAGTGTACACATTTAAGAACTCAACCCATTAAACCTATTTCAACTCAACCCATTAGTAGGCATAGGTGATGGCATTAAAATGCAAATCTACTTATATTGCAAGTGCAGAATTATGTCATAATATTTTTTTTCCTTGGCAACATTTCAAGATTTATATCGAACTCAAAGAATAAATGAGACAGGTGAGCTTAGATTAGATAATAAACAACAGCCCCGTTCGCATGCCCTTAAACCCGGCTTGATCCGCTTCTTTTTTTTATCCGGAACAGTGTTTTCCTCTCATAAATTCTTCTAGATTCCTCCGAGCGAACGGGGCATTCTTTGCCTACAGTAGCTTCTTTACAGTGTTGTTGATCTGTTGTTGGGACTTTCACACATGGTCCAAGGAACGAGCGGTGGCAAGCGCCACTAGTTACACGTCAAGTCGGTGTGGGTAAAGATTGCAACACATTTTAATGTGTTAGAGCATCTCTAACAGATGGAGTAAAATTAATCCTCTTTCCCTAAAACCAGCAATAAAGGAGATTGAAGAAAAAAAAAAAAACATTGTCCACCAGATCTCCTTTCCCTAAAGTTTTTTCTCAATCCCTCGAATTCCCACCTCAATCCTCAAATGAAGGGGAACAACCACCAGTTTTCTCAAACCCCTTTCTTTCTCCTCATCTCACTGATGTCGCGGGTCCACTGTCGTCGCCGCGAGCACGCTGGTCACCACGCCGCCACCGCGCCAGGCGAATGAGCGCACGGGCCGGCCGCGCTGGGTAGGCGAGCCCGCAGCGCCGCCGCTATGCCGGTCGAGCTTGGTTGGGGCGCTTTGCCGCCCTTGACCGATGAGCGGACGAGCGAGCAAGCTGGCCACGCCGCGCCTTGGCCGGCGTGCGAGCAAGCTAAGCGGTGGTTCCGTCATGCCCGTGAGCCGAGACAGAGGATGGAGGGAGAGGAAAGAGAAAAAAGGAAGAGGAAAGGAGGGAGGTGCCACTGACATAGAGTCCCACATATGTAACGGGGATGAGTTTTCTCAGCATGCTACATCAGGTCTCCCCTATAAACTCCAAATCAGTTTTCTCAATCCCCTATAGGAGATTTTAAGGGAAAGAGAAAAGGGAAGCTAAGCCTTACCGTACTTGAACAACTCTCGCTCAATTTAAAATGTCCCCTCCTCATGCAGCAACCTCCAAGCTTTTACGCCCACAATACATGCCAATGCAAGCATAATATACTAGTAGTAGGTCCAAATAGGAATGAAAACTTTAAGCTACTATCTATCCAACACAAGCATATTCTTGTTGCCCCTATAACTCTTTCTCTCCTCTCCACTTTTTCTCTCTTAGGCCTTTAGTTCCAAAAAAGTTTTTCCAAAAAGTAATACAGTAGCAATCACGTTGAATCTTGCGATACGTGCATAGAGCATTAAATGTAGACGAAAAAAAAACTAATTGCACAGTTTAGTTGAAAATCGCGAGACGAACGTTTTGAGCCTAATTAGTCCATGATTGAATACTAATTGCCAAATAAAAACAAAAATACTACAATAACAAAATTCATAAATTTTGTCTAACTAAACAAGACCTTACGGTAAGGCTATCGTAGCTTCTGCAGGTACTACTGCCACCTACCACCTACAGAATATTCACTTTTTTATCTGAGCCTAGTTGGTCTGACAAGGCATACATCAAAGCTATTGTATTAGGGGTGCTCTTAGACCGTCTCCAACAATGAGACCTAAATCCAACACCCATTCTCTAATTTAGGTCATATACAGTAAAAAGACCCTGGTACCTAAAATCTAGATTCTCCAACAGGCCACGCAAGTTCGTGGCGCCTCACACCTCCGGCGCCTGCGTGGTGGCGAGCCCCATGTCGAAGACGGAGCAGCCGGCCCTGGCGAGCCCCGCGAAGAGCGCCGCGCCGAGCCGCGGGCCTGACAGACACCCGCAGCTGCTGGGGCTCCTGCAACTCGGCCCAGAGCCGGATCTCCTCGCGCAGCCACTCCCCGAAGCTCTCGGCGATGACCTCGACCGCCAGCGGCGTCAGGTCCACGGCACGGCCTTTCTCGCCCTCCAGCGCCGCGCCAGCGGCTCCTCGCAGCAGCCCTGCCTGGCCGCGTCGGCCGCGCGCGCCGCGGACCTGCCTGGAAGCGCCGATGGCTCCCCGCCTCGGGCTCGCCGAGCCGAGCCGGTCGCGCCCCGTCGCGAGCCGCGCCTCGCCGCGGGCCCACCACAACAGCGCCAGACATTTGTGTAGTCTCCCTCGCGAGACGCTTATTTGCCTTTCAATTGGGCTGGTACGCAAAATGCGTCCTTTGTTTGGGTGTTCCGTTGGAGCTCGTTTCTTGCTATCCAAAACACTATGCAGCACCTATTTTAGGTTTGGGTGGTATCGTTGGAGACAGTCTTACACCCTTTGATCTTGTCCTACTCCCTAAAAAAGGCCTATGCCCACTCTCTCCCTTTAAAAAGCTCAACATCTCACTATCGATAAAGGTGTTGTTACCTCCATTAATATAATGGTTAGCTTACACAGCTTATTATGCTACCTGCGCAATCGCTTACTGCGTTCACTCGCCATCTTCCCACTAATGATTATTCTAGTCACCGCGACTAGGATTACAACTATGCATATAGGCCTAGAAACTAGATGAAAAATTAAAGAGTAAGAACACACAACAAGAATGATCAAGCTACATGCTCTTTACTTTATCTAGTTGTTTGGCTGCAGTAGTTGTGAGTTAGAAATGAGTCAATCTTGCCTCAGGTTCCCAAAGATTCTCTGAAATCTGGTAGAGCTCTTGTATCATTTCAAATCTTTGAAATCAGGTAGAGATCTTGTATCATTCCCTTTATAAGACTTAAGTTTTAATATATTTATCTTCTCTATTTATCTTTGAGCCAATTTACCTTCTGCAATTCACTTTATCCTAATTGCTTCTGGAAGCGACGGAGAAGAAAGTTAATATTAAGGAAGGGATAGATGGGCCCACCAGCAAGAATTTGCTACAAACAGGTCTCCATTCCTCGTATTTTTGGCATGTTTCCTAGCGATGATTCTCTAGGTAGAAAATCATATCATGGCAGTCAATGGTCAATCCAGAGCGAATAAAACCAAGGGCCTGTTTGGTAGAGCACCACTTGATTCTGATTCTCTATGGTTGATTCTCTGAGAGAAGTGATTCTGTGGCTGAAAGTGATTCTCTTTGATTCTTTAGCATAAACTCTTGAAATCATGACGGAGAATCACTTGACAGAATCAGGAAAAGCTACTTTTTTCAGCTCTCAGCCTCCTAGTTCATTTCAGAGAATCATTTCACGGAATCAGCAGAGAATCACTTCTCTCTGAAAAACTATTTGGCAGAGCTCCTGCTCGATTCAGCAGAGAATCAGCTCTGGGCCCAATAAGTTGTCAAGTACTGGCAGGTTTCTGCAACAAAATACTCTGATAGTAACTTGTAGCCACTCTTTCAAGTGAAAAATGCGGGCATGAATATTGTTGACCATCACAAGGAATGGAATTATGTTCACATGGCTCACTGCCTCACTGATTGCAACACAAGATGTTTCACTGTTAGAACACATGATAACACAGCCAGAAACATCTAAATCTATTGATATCATTTCAAATCTATTGATAACACAACCGGAAAGCCTAATTGCGAAAATCAAGGAGGAAGCAAGAACCTGAGGCTCAAGGAGATTATCTCGAGAGACTAGTCCTCTAGTGGAGCTCTTTGACTTTATGATTTTTCCCTCCGTATTGAGCTTCTATTTCATGTTTAAACTCACTCTTCTCCTCTATGCCGGGTAGAACTCCTACTGGTCGTTTCAAAAAGAAAAAAAAAAAAGGAAATTTGGCCAAGCATCGCAGTTGACAGCACTAGATATGTGCACATAAAAAAAACAAAAATAAAACATGTTTGCATTGCTACAAGGTCAGTCCTACTAAATGTTCCTGGTGCACTCAGAATAGTTACTTGGAAATTATTCAGCCCTACTGCATAAAAATCAACATAAAAAGGCAGACAAATGACAGAAGTCAACACTTGTTCACAGATAACTTGCTTTCTAAATTCATTACATCCTTATCAGTAACAATAAAAACGTGTACAGTTCCAGAAAAGTATAATTATCAGCAAAAAATATATTGCTGGCATGATTCAAAGGCAAAAAGTCCTCATCCACTACATCGCTAATCTTGAAATAGTGCGTTTTAGAAACACATGCCTGTCTGAGGATCATAATTCAGTCTTGATGCATCTTTGATATTGCCTGATGCAGCTGATAACTGAGAAAAACATTGTAGTGCTCATAAGTCATAAAAATCGCAGATAGAAGAATGGTATACTCATTTCCATCTTTAAGGACAAAATATCACTCGATCCCCAAACCAGCCAATCACAACAAAGAATGGCTCCTCCAACACGAAACTCAATTGATCAATCAAGCTAGAAACCACTTGGAATGTCAGCTTACATGGATTCATATCTAAGCAGCATGATCTGAAGACAAAATTATTTGCCAATCTTAAACGGTCTTCATATCTAAGGCTTCTAAGCAACATGGTATGAAGACAAAAATATGTGCCATTTATCTACTGATTGGCACAAAGACATGGAGAATCAGTTTAGTCCAGTATACCCTTCTAAAGAAACCAATGACAAATCTGAGCAATCCTAGTTGACACTAGGTGATGTTAATGCCCTTGTGTATAATGGAACATATGGTAGAAACGGGAGATGCACATTGCACCTTAAATCAAGTTCAATCTTGACCACTTCTCCAAGAGTACAGATAACATGCACATCCTTGTGTTTCATATCATAGACCATCAGTGTTTTCTGCTTCCAATCATAGAAGAAAACCAAATTGGCATTTGGATGAAATGCAGCTATGCAGTAGTCCCATCCCCCTCGTGGTCCAAATAGGTTCGGCTTGTCGATGCTTTGCTTGAGGATCCATGTCCACTCCTCTCTGTCCTGATCCTCAAGAACATAGATTGACAGGTCATGATCCTGCCAACCATTATCGTACACATAAAGCAGGCGCCCCTGAGAGTGGCTGATGGTAGAGGAACGGCCATAGCTTGCATTGTGCCGCATGCCAATAGAAAAGAGGCCACCATAACTTACATTGTGCGGCACATGGGAGATCCTCCATGCCTGCACCTCTGTGTCCACCGAGATGACAGCAGCATTGGAGACGTTGCAGAAATGTAGGAAGCCACCGAAAAAGGTCATCTGTCCGGAGAAGCGGATGTCCCAATGAACCCACATGTCATTGTTTTCCTTGAAAACCCATCTGCCAGTTTCGGATGAGTAGATATCCACTGCCACGACAAAGAACAAGCCCTTGTGGAAGTAGCACTCCTGCACCAGCTGAAACACATGGAAATTTGTGGAGACTGCTGGATCAAAGCCTAGCGCTGCGGAGCAGGTATCCGGTGGACCGTACAGCCCCTGGGTGTGCCTCGGTTGGGGCACTGCAACCCACTACCCGGTGGCCGGATTGCACACGACGTAGAAGGGCGGTGGTGAAGGTCGTTCCCTTGTGTCCTGGCACCGCGAGAGGAGCAGCCCGTTGCAAGAGTCCAGCAGATCCATGTCCCAGCAGGTGGGGAGCAGGAAGGAGAGAGCCGTATCGACCCCAGGCGGAGACGTGGGCAGGCCGACGAATCCACGGGGCCAGGGCGGGTGGCTGCCGCGGTGACGGGAGAAGAAGAGCCCCGACAGCGTCTGCGCGAACCTGCCGCGGTGGTCCGGATCGGAGATGAGGGTCCGCCAGGCCCGCGACACGCACTTGCAGCGGCAAAGCGACTTGGCCGGCAGCCGCGCGAGGATCTCGGCGGCTCTCACCTTCCTCCATCCCCAGCAGCTAGGCGCGGCCGAACCTGCGATTGGGTTGAGGACCCGATTGGATTCACTGCGCTTATTTTTCTCTGGGGTTTCGGGGGATCGAGACTCACTTGATTGCTTGCTCAGCTCTCGGACGGCCCGGAAGAGGAATAAACCCCGCTGCTGCAGATCGTCGCCGGCGTCGCCAATCAACAGGCCCCGCAGCAGGATGTGTGTTCACTCGTGCGCCGCTGCCCGCTGGCTGCGGTCCGACTGTGCGAGAATGCGAGCATGGGAGGCGGACGGGCCGTGGATGAAAGAGAAACCACGGCAAGGGTGCCTTGCGTTCAGTCTTTGTCTTTGCCTACTGCTCAGAAAACTTTCCGAAACAAAAATGCAGGTGCCATGGGAACTGCTTGATGATGCTGGACATAACAAGAGCAGCAGGGGCCAGGGAAGCCTGATTGATAGTACAAAATAGGATAACAAACCACCTCTATTCTCAGTTTCAGCACAATCTTTTTCTAATATACTGTCAGGTTCCTTCAACAAGACCCCTGTAGTAATCACTCTTCAAAAAATGTTGGCACTATATCGTCTCCACAATTGCCATATTGTTTCCTACAACCGAAGATGTGTATTTGTCCACTGAGTTAGCACAATAAATTCAGTTATGCTATAATTGACTCGAACGAGAAAATTTTAATCCATGAACACCATTTCAAAAAATAAACGAATTTAAACATCCATTGCAGTTAATCAACCAGACATGATGATACACAACAAAATGGAAATTACACTATATGTTTGCATTCCCACATATGCAGTTCCACGATTGCTCTTGGTATTGCATGTTCCAAATGGAATCAGGCTAGTAAGCTAGTTACTAAAACTGAAATCAATCAGCATTGAATAAATTCTGCATATAAAAGGTGGAGAATACAAGAAACCATTCCTTCTTAATAGGCATGGCTACATAATAAATCTCATTAAAATATAAGGTTCAGCTGAATTCAAAGGCAATCAGTGCTCCTGTCACAACACTTCAAATGGTGCTTCAAAACTCGCTGTTCGGTGTTCGCTTATCTTAATCCTTCAGAACCCGAATTTCATGAAAATTCTACTTCAATCTTTAACAGTTAATGCACACATCCTTAAAATATTGCTTGATGCAGCCAGCTGACCAAAAAATGTTGATCCTACAGATTTCATCATGCCAGTCAATGGTTAATTAGCGAAAGCCATCAGTAAGTGGTTTCTTCAATGAGATTCCCTGAAGTAACCACACTTTCAAATGCCAACCATATCCATAATTGGCCATTGCTGTTTGTTAAAGCCAAAACGCTAGCATGCCTCACTGTTTGCAAAACAACCAGACAATGGTATCACCACCAGACCCATATAGATCCATCAATATCATTTCAAATAGCTAAGAAATTTGACCAAGATCTGCGGTTAGCAACAAAAAAATGCAGGTACATCATAATAAAACCACACATTGCATTACCACAAATATAATAACAAGTTGCTCCAAGTGCACTCAGAATAGTTACTAAATTAGGAATTATACAGCACCAAACAAGTGGAATAACAAAGGCAGATAAACAAGAAAACATAAAGACTCTTAACAGGTAGTCTACTTTCCAATTCAGTACATCCAGAATTACTAGTAACGTCTAAGACTTGTACCCATCCAACATAGTAAATAGAAGATACGATATATTGCCAGCATGGTTCAAAGGCACGAAGGCCTCATCTGCCATGCTGCTGAAACCAATGCTTGAAATTTCAATCTTCTTGTCAAGAAGCTTCGGAAGCACATGTCTGCGAAGATGATGCATGCATCACTGATATTGCCTGATGTAGCCAGCTAATTGACCAAAGCATTGATAGCAGCTCATATAAATTGTGGATGGCAGATTGACACAAACATATTTCCATCTCAACAGCACCGAAACCCTCTTGAATCACCAAACAAAGCTAATCGCAACAACAAGTGGTTCCTCCATCATGAAACTCCCTAAAATAATTTAGTTTACCAGCTCCTTCTGAAGAAATCAATGCCAAATTTGGACCTTGTATTGAATGTCGTGAGCATTTCTAGCTGAGACTAGATGATGGTAATGCCCCTGTCAGTAGTTAGCCTAGTGTTCTTGTTTTTCATGTTACCTGCTATAAGATATTTACTATTCTCTGTAATGTGTTTCCTTGGCAACCAAGTTGATCATGGTGCCTTGGCAACCAAGTAGGAATCATAGCATCTGCTTTATGCAGTTAGAATATGCTAAGAAGTAGGTACACCACTTGCCTATATATGCAGTGGTTAGCATCTTTGTATCCCTAAGTCATTTTTGCAATACAATCCAAGCGGCCTGTTGGCCAAGCTGCCCTCTGGCAGCCAACAATTGGTATCTAGAGCCGGTTGAGAGATAGGGAAGAGCATGGCCACCTCCGCAGAGAGAGCAGCAGCAGCAGCCGCCGCCGCCGAGCACCGGGCGCAGCGTCTGGCCGCGGCAGAGGCCGCAGCCGCGCAGGCGCAGCAGGCCGCGGAGGCCGCAGCAGCAGCAGCTCGGAACGCAGCCGCCACGGCCGCGGCTCTGCGTCGAGAGTTGGTGGAGGAGGATCCGCCGCGTGATCGCCGCCCGTTTCCGCGGAGGAGTCCGGAGCGCGAGCGCAGGCAGACGCGGTCGCCCGATCGGGATCAGGATCGCCGCCGCGGACGGGCCAGGGGCCGCTCGCCGGTGATCCAGACCGTGTACAAGGACTCTGGCGCAAGTTCCACCTGGCCGATGCTCAACAAGACAAATTACCATGAGTGGGCCTCGATCATGAAGCTGAAGCTCCAGGCGCGGCAACTCTGGGATGCGATCGAGTACCAGGACCTGCCATACCATGAGGACAGGCGCACGGTGGAGGCGATCATCGCCGCCGTGCCACAGGAGATGCAGATGCCGCTGTCCGAGAAGGGATCGGCCAAGGAGGCCTGGGACTCCATCGCCGCCGCGCGAATCGGAGTCGATCGAGTGCGCCGCGCCACGCTCCAGCGACTCCGCAGCGACTGGGAGAAGCTCGCCTTTCGTCCAGGAGAGCAGATCGAGGACTTCACCCTTCGCTTGATGGCCCTGAAGCAGCAGCTTCTTCTCCACGGCGACAACGACATCGATGAAGAGCGCGCGGTGGAGAGACTCCTGCGCGCCGTGCCGCCAAAGTACGCTCAGCTCCGGATCGCCATCGAGACGCTTCTGGACTTCCAGGACCTCACCATCGAGGAGGTGTCTGGACGCTTGAAGACGGTGGACGACATGGAGGCGTTGGACGCGGAACCGGCCGCCATCGGTGGACTGCTGCTGACAAGGGAGCAGTGGCGTGCCAAGGAGAAGGAGGAGGCTGCCGTTTCCGCGTCGGGCAAGGAACCACGACGTCGTCCACGCGGCGGCAAGAAGCAGCGCGGGAAGGGAAATCGCGGTGGCGACGATCGCGGGGTAAACGACGACACCTGCCTCAACTGTGGTGATCGCGGCCACTGGGCGCGCGACTGCCGCCAGCCGCGCCGTGGTGGTGGTGACCGCGGTGGTGGCGGTGGCAACCAACGCGGAGGAGGCTACCGTGTTGGAGGTGATCGAGGAGGAAGGCGCGGTGGAGGGCGTGGCGGAGCTGCTCACGTCGCAGAAGCAGAGGACGATGATGGTGCTCTGTTTTTCGCCCACGGCTTCCTCAAGCTTGACGAGAAGGACGAAGCCGTCTGCTCCAAGGCCACGGTCTCCCTCGACATCAACGAGCCGCGCGCGCGAGTCTTCCTCAACACCAGCGCCAACGAGGAGGCGCTCGACGGATGGTACCTCGACAGCGGGGCCACGCATCACATGACCGGCCGCCGGGAGCTCTTCGCCGAGCTCGACACCACGGCGCGCGGCACGGTGCGGTTCGGCGACTCGTCTCGAGTGGAAATCAAGGGGACCGGCTCCATCGTCTTCCAGGCCAAAAACGGAGATCAGCGCGTCCTCCACGGCGTCTTCTACATCCCAGCGCTCCGGAACTCGATCATGAGTTTGGGGCAGCTCGACGAAGGAGGCTCCAGGGTGGAGATTGATCATGGAGTGCTCCGCATCTGGGACCGGCGTAGTCGTCTTCTCGCCAAGGTACATCGCGGGCCCAGTCGGTTGTACGTCCTGCACTTGGAGGCCGCGCGGCCGGTATGTCTTGCCGCCACGAAAGAGGACGAGTCATGGAGGTGGCATGAGCGCTACGGGCATCTCAGCTTCGAGGCACTGCACCAGCTCGGCAAGAAGGAGATGGTGAGGGGGATGCCGGTGATCAAGCATGCGGAGCAAGTCTGCGACACCTGCGTCACTACCAAGCTCCGCCGCAAGCCATTTCCGCAGCAGGCGCAGTACCGCGCGCAGGCGCCCTTGGACCTCGTCCACGGCGACCTATGTGGGCCGGTGACGCCGGCGACGCCAGGAGGGCGCCGCTACTTCTTGCTGATGGTGGACGACGCCACCCGCTTCATGTGGGCGGTGCTTCTGCCGACCAAGGATGCTGCTGCGGATGCCGTGAAGCGGGTGAAGGCCGAAGCAGAGAAGGAGACCGGCCGTGAGCTCAAGGTACTGCGGACCGACAATGGAGGAGAGTTCACCGTCGGCGAGCTAGCGCAGTACTTCGCCGCCGAAGGAGTCAAGCGGCACTACTCTGCACCACACTCACCGCAGCAAAACGGTGTTGTGGAACGGCGCAATCAGACGGTCGTGGCGACCGCGCGCGCGCTTCTGAAGCAGAGGTCCATGCCGGCCAAATTCTGGGGGGAGGCGGTAATGACGGCGGTGCATCTGCTCAACCGCGCGCCAACAAGAAGCTTGCAAGGCAAGACCCCCCATGAAGCCTGGCATGGACGAGCGCCGGCGGTGAGCTACCTGCGTACATTCGGCTGCGTCGCCTACACAAGGGAGCTCGGACACCTGCGCAAGCTCGACGACCGCGGCAAGGCTGGGGTCTTCATCGGCTACGCCGAGGGCGCCAAGGCCTATCGGGTCCTCGATCCGGTGACGGGACGCGTGAAGGTGAGCCGCGACGTGGTGTTTGATGAAGGGCGCGGCTGGGATTGGTCCAATTCGGCCGCCGGGACGTCTGCTTCCGCCTCCAGTGACTTCGACATCGAGTTCTGGGGAGTCGACACAGACGGAGCCCCGCCGCACACGCCGTCACCAGCTCCAGGGGAGCATGATCCACAAGCTTCCTCTACTTCACCAGCTTCCTCTGCTTCACCAGCAGCAGAAACAGAGCAGGCGGACCCAGTTGAGTTCGCGTCACCGCTCGAGGACGACGACGATCGCCTTGATGCCTCCTACGGTGGCGAGCAGCTGCGGTACCGTACCATGCCCAACATCATCGGGGACGCACCCACACCGCTGCCGGCTTCACGTCTCTTCGCCGAGCTTCATCTCACGCACGCCGGCGAGCCAGCCAACTTCACGGAGGCTGAAGGCGATCCTGCCTGGCAGGCCGCCATGGAGCAGGAGATCAAGGCAGTTGAGCAGAACTGCACTTGGGAACTTGTGGAGCTTCCTCCCGGTCATCGGCCCATCACTCTGAAGTGGGTCTACAAGCTCAAGAAGGACGAGCGGGGCGCGGTGACCAAGTACAAGGCGCGTTTGGTGGCGCGGGGCTTCGTCCAGCAGGAAGGGATCGACTTCGACGACGCGTTTGCTCCCGTGGCGCGCATGGAATCCGTCCGAGTTCTCCTCGCGCTGGCAGCCCAAGAAGGATGGCGCGTCCACCACATGGACGTCAAATCTGCTTTCCTCAACGGCGACCTCAAGGAGGAGGTGTATGTGAAGCAGCCGTCTGGCTTCACCGTCGCCGGGAAGGAGAAGATGGTGTACCGTCTGCGCAAGGCTCTGTATGGCCTGCGGCAGGCTCCTCGAGCTTGGAACGCCAAGCTGGATGCCACCCTCAAGGAGATGGGTTTCCAGCAAAGCGACCATGAAGCTGCGATGTACAGGCGAGGAACAGGGGAGGAGCTGCTGCTGATCGGTGTCTATGTTGATGATTTGATCATCACCGGTGCCAGCACTCAAGCCATAGAAGGTTTCAAGGCTCAGATGAAGAAGGTCTTCGACATGAGCGACCTCGGCCTTCTGTCTTTCTACCTGGGAGTCGAAGTACATCAAGATTCAGCTGGGATCACTCTGAGGCAGACCCATTATGCCAAGAGGATCCTTGAGCTAGGAGGCATGGATGCCTGCAACCCTGCCCATACACCAATGGAGGAACGGCTGAGGTTGAGCAGGCAGAGCACGGCTGAAGAAGTTGATCCTACCCAATACAGAAGATTGGTGGGCAGCCTGCGATACTTGGTCCACACAAGACCTGACTTAGCCTTCTCAGTTGGCTTTGTCAGTCGGTTCATGGAAAGACCAACAGCAGAGCACCAAGCTGCCATCAAGCGCATCCTGAGATATGTGGCTGGTACTCTGGAATTCGGACTTCACTACACTAAAGCTCCAGGGAGAGCAAGGTTTGTTGGATACTGCGACAGTGACTTGGCTGGGGACATTGACACCAGCAAAAGCACTAGTGGCACTCTGTTCTTCCTGGGAAGCAATCTTGTATGCTGGCAGTCTGTGAAGCAGAAGGTGGTAGCTCTATCTAGTTGTGAAGCTGAGTACATTGCCACTACCACAGCTGCAAAACAAGCTATTTGGCTATCCAGGTTGCTAGCAGACCTCCTTGGAAGGAATGTGGAAGTGGTTGAACTGAAGGTTGACAGTAAGTCTGCACTTGCTCTAGCCAAGAATCCAGTCTTTCATGAGCGCAGTAAACACATCAGAATCAAGTACCATTTCATTAGAAACTGCTTGGAAGATGGAAGTATCAAGGCTGATCACATATCCACCACTAATCAGCTGGCTGACATTCTAACCAAGTCTCTTGGAAGATCAAAATTTGAAGAGATGAGGGGAAGAATTGGGCTCAAGCATATCACTTCCAAGGACCACAAGGCTAAAGGGGAGAATTGTCAGTAGTTAGCCTAGTGTTCTTGTTTTTCATGTTACCTGCTATAAGATATTTACTATTCTCTGTAATGTGTTTCCTTGGCAACCAAGTTGATCATGGTGCCTTGGCAACCAAGTAGGAATCATAGCATCTGCTTTATGCAGTTAGAATATGCTAAGAAGTAGGTACACCACTTGCCTATATATGCAGTGGTTAGCATCTTTGTATCCCTAAGTCATTTTTGCAATACAATCCAAGCGGCCTGTTGGCCAAGCTGCCCTCTGGCAGCCAACAGCCCCTGAGTACAACAGAACATATGGGAAAAATTTACGATGCACATCTTCTGTTGGTAGAAACTCAAAATAGGGCACTTCTAGAGTACAGATAACATGCACATCCCTGTGTTTCATATCATAGGACACCAGTCTTTTCTTTAACCAATCATAGAAGAAGATCAAATCGCTGTCTGGATGAAACGCAGCTGTGTAGTAGTCCCATACCCTTCCTGGCATTCTTGGTCCAAATAGATCTGGCTTGTTGATGCTTTGTTTAAAGATCCATATCCACTCCTCACTGTCATGATCCTCAAGAACATAGATTGACATGGCATCACTTGAGTCGAGATTGCTATCAACATAAAGTAAGCGGCCCTGAGAATGACAGACAGAACCAGAGCCACAACCATTTTCCCTCACTCGGGAGATCCTCCATGTCTGGCCCACTGTGTTCACCGACACGACTAAATTGCATATCATGCAGAAATGCAGGAAGCCTTTGAAATAGGTCATTTGGCCCATGTATTGGACATCTTGTATGTATGGGGCTTCTCTGAGAACCCATCTTCCCGTTTGGGACGAGTATATCTCCACTGCCCAGACGATGAATTCATAATGATCCAACTCCTGCACCAGCTGAAACACATGGAAATGCAGGGAGATGGACGGACCGAAGCCTAGTGCTGCTGTGCTGGTGTCTATGGGCGTGTTTGGGACCGCGTTTCTTGCAGCGGAGGTGAAAACAATCCGAGAATCGCGCCAAACGCTCCCACGGTGCGATGATTGTTTTCCTCGCACACGGCATCGAAACTGCACAAATGAACTAGCGCCTGCATTTTCGGCACCGCGCCGCGATACACGTACCGCACCGCGCGGTGGGTAACCGCGGTCCCAAACACGCCCTATGGGTGGACTGACACCGTCTGAATAGCCAACCTGACCCGGGACGCGGCTTGGTTGGGGTAAGGTAACCCACTCCCCCCGGTGGCTGGATTGCACAAGACGTAGAAGGGTGGTGGTGAATGTCGTTGCCAATATTCCTCGCTCCGCAAGAGGAGCAACCCGTTGCAAGAGTCCAGCAGCTCACAGGTGGGGGGCAGGAAGGAGAGAGCCGTATCAACCCCGGGAGGCGGAGGCAAAACCGAGGACATAGACAAGCCGATGAAGTCCCAGATCGGGCGGCTGCCGTAGGGACGGGAGAAGAAGAGGCCCGACAGCATCTGCGCGAACCTGCGTCGGTTGGCCGGATCGGAGATGAAGGCGCGCCAGGCCCGCGAGACGCACTTGCAGAGGCAGAGCGACTTTGCCGGCAACCGCGCGAGGATCTCGACGATGAGCTCGTCCGGGACCGGGAGGACGGCCGCTGCCGCCCGGCGGCTCCCTTCCTCCATCTCGACGGAAGAGGTGCAGCAGAACCTGCGATTCATGCGGCGGCGCCTGGTTACCATCGGGACCCGAATGGATTCACTACGGTTATTTATCGCTGGGATTTGGGGGGGGCATTGAGAGTCGATTGCTTGCTCACCTCTTGTGCGGACCCCAATCAACCGTCGCCGGAGAAGATGACGGATGGGAGGGGCGGGGAGCCGGCGACCGAGCGAGCCCGGGCGGTGAGGCGGGTTCGTGTATCAGGCGTCCACTGAAACGTGTGGCCACCGTTTTGTTGGTCCACCTGTCAGATGTCTCTCCTTCTGTTTACAAGAGAGTCTCAGCTGTTGCAACTCTCATGAAATCTCTTTGCTAGCCAATACTATGCCAGCCATGACATATTAAGCTTCAAACGATTAGTAACTAGGAAGAAATGCTTCGTTAAGCGGATACCAAATTCGGACCTGCACAAGCTAACAACAGTGTTCTCATGGTAGCAAATACTATGCCAGCCATTGTCTGATTCATGACTCATGAGTAATGACCAAAGTAGCTCTTAACAGGAATCATTTTGGCTGTTGCATCTATGAACAGCACTAAATTTTAGAGAAATTTGCAAATACTGTGAGTGTTTGTGAAGCCTATATGCAAGACTATATGCAAGTAACTTGCATTTCCATGCCCGCATATATGAATATGAAATGTGAGTGTTTGTGAAGCCTTTCTTTTTTAAGGCCACCACAAAGTGTACATAGATTGTCATCGTATTCTGAAACTCTGAGTTGGAAAATACGTTATCCCAATGTCAGATATGGTCAAGCCTTCACATCAAACGACCTTCATAGCATGCTCGAGGATACTTATGCTGTAGCTGGCGCCACTGCACAAAGAACTGGTCAGCTATCCGTAGCTTGTACAACAGTAAACCGCTCAATGATAGCTTCTTCACCCTTGCAATGCTTTCAATGTAGAAAATGGAGGACCATCCCAAACCAATCACCTACAGAAAGACAGCAATCCTAAACCAGTTAGATACTAGAAAATACGGCATCAACTTGAAACTTGGGGCGAAGAAATTAGCAATCGCAAGCATGATCAATGGCAATATTATCCATTTATTCTCCAAGATCAATCGCACAAGGCTCATACTGCATCAAGTAAGCAAGCATAGAAGCTAGGGTGTGAGGGCTACCTTCAGAAGGAATGCTGAGATGCATAGAGGAAAGCATGTCCCTGGACCATTACAAAATATCTGGAGGAGTATTACAAAGCTTTAGTATTTAAACTCATGCTGCAAATAGCTACCATAGTTTGAACTAGGTACACACCACTTGTGGTCTAATTCTTATTACTAGCCACATAGCATGCAATGTGGCTAGCAATGTTGTTGCGATGGATGTAATATAAGATTGGCCTACTTCACGACTACGGTATATCTGCAAGAAATGAGCATTCTCGGCAGTCTTCATTCCATCACCCTGAAACGGCACTAAATATAATCATATTCCATATTCTAAATAGTTTAGCAAGTTCCCAGCATATAATTGGCTCAATGCAACATAATAATTGACCTCCACCTGAATAAGTGACTGTTCATAGACCTGTGCCTTTTGAAGACTCATGTTGTCAGTAAGTGCAGCCACATAGTATCTAGGTGTGAACCTATCCTTCTGAAGCGTTGTTACAATATTCATCATTTCTGCAGTATGCCCTCCTAACAACCAAAACACAAAATAATACATGTTTCATCAAGCTACATATCTTACAACTTCGACACTTGATAACTCAAAGAAACGACCAAATGTTCTAGCAAGAGTGTGAACAAGAGTCCAGTAAAATAGTAATAATGCTAGTGATGTGCTATTTGATAGTAATCCAATGTGAATAGAATTTCCCAATGGGAAAAAGAAAAGCCAAGAGAAAAGCATAAATATACTTTTTACAAAGAGATACAAGTGTGCTTTGTAATTGTAAATTGTAAAATGATAAGATCCCGGCAGTTTTAATACCACTATTAAACAAGCCAATACATGATTTTGTCCCACGATCTCTTTGTGACAGTCTATCATGATTAAGTCAGTGAAAAGGCAAATCCATATATGGAGACCAAGGGTTGTGCTTTCAGCTTTCATTACCATAGAAGAAAATAAACTCGCATATGAACTTGCAGTTACCAACAATTATTCAGTATAACCACATCTTGGTACTCACACATGCTCTTAAACCTTAGTACTGTTTAATATACCAGGCAACCGTATCCAAGACTTGTCCATAAGGTATTTGACAGGAAAGACCGCAATACGTACTCACCGGAGCCAAGGACTATGAGACAACGCAATCCAGTGGCGCGCGGCTTCGACGCTGGTTGGCCACTGTGCCACAGCACATAGAAGAAGCGGACTGTGAGCACAGACATAAGTACTGGAAAGGCGTAGAAGGCGGCCGCCACGGCGTCGAGACCCATCTGCGTTGAAGTAGCAGAGCGTGAAACACGAAGTTTACACATCTATCTACAATATTACTTCTTGTTTGGCCTATGCCTTCTAACGGACATGAAAGTATTGAGTGTTTCAACTTCATCCACTTCGAAACCCACTCTGTATTGTACGTACTCTAGCACAAAGTTCAAAAAGGCGACGCCTTGACTCCACATAGGCGCGACTAGTTGCTAGTCGATAGGTGCCTGCCTGGCCTATGGGGGTAGGCGGACATCTAGGCACTAGGCGCGATTAGGCGGCGCGGAGGCGGACGCAGAGGGCGAGCGCGCGAAAAATTGCCGCAGCGGGCGAGCGCGCGAAGACTTCCCGTGCGGAGGCGGACGCCGCGGGAGAGCGCGCGCAGCTGGCTTCGGCCGCGCGAAAACAGACGGGAAGGATAAGAGGGAGAGGACGCACTTCCTGCCTGCCATTTGCTCCTCCCCGCTAGGCGCTCCCCTCCCCGCCGGACGCGCTCCTCCCGCCAGAGGACCTCCTCTCCGCAGGTCCCGCCGGTCGTGCTCGTCCCCGCCTGGAAGCCCGTCCCCACCAGCGCACCCCTCCCGCCCCAGCCCCCAAGGTCAGTCCCCCTGCTCTCTCCCCTGCATACTAAATCTGAATGATTGAAGTGATTCAAGTGAATACTGAATGAATGGATGGATACTGAATATATTCTATGAATAATGAATGAATGGATGGATACTGAATCTGTCTTTTGTGATTGCCTGAATATATTCTTTGATTGCCTGAATGTATTATTGATTGACTGAATGTATTATCGATTTCGATTGACTGAATGTCTGAATGTATAGGTCACTGAAATCTGAATGTTTGCTCACTGAACTGTATGCTCTGAACTCTTGAATGTAGGATGTCGACAACAGAAGCTTTACCTGCACCTGAAACTGAAACTGAGGGAGCGAATCTCCTGAGAAGGAATTCGGATGATGTGGGATGGGAATATGGGGTTCTTGTTGATGCTAACAACAAGGACAAGGTGAAGTGCAAACTCTGTGACAAGGTGATGCAAGGCCGGATTTATTGGTTGAAGTAGCATGTGGCCCATGAAGGAAAGAATGTGACGAAATGTAAGGCCAGAACACCGGAGGCTCCGGAGGCTAAAGAGAAGTGCAAGAAAGCACTAAATGATGCAAAAAGGATGAGGGAGGAGACGACTGTTCGTGAGCTAAAACTTAGAGAGGAAGTGAATGTTTCTCAGGTTGGAGGTGGAGAGTCAGAGGAAGTCACTTGTATTGGAAGTTCTGAGCCTCACAAATTAGGACCCATTGACAAATGGACATGTGCTATTGATCCTAAAGCAACCAAATCTGAATCTTTGACTCAACAGAACCTGAACAAGGAACTTTGGAAAGAAAGAACACATGAGGTGCATAAATATATTGCAAGATGGGTCTATACACATGGTAATTTCCTATTCTGTATTTATATTTCAGAATTCAGTAGATGCTATTATGGCTGTACTGAACACTAATCAACCTTCTTTTTTTGTAACATTGGCAGCAATACCATTCAATGCATGTGACAATGATGAGTTCAAGCAAAAGTGTGAAGCAATTGGACAATCTAGGGCTAGACTTGAACCTCCAACTCAGTATGATCCGCGAGAGAGATTGCTGGAAGAAGAATATGCAAGAACCAAGAGTTTGCTGCAAGAACATGAAGCCGAGAAGATGAAGAATGGGTGCTCTATTATGACTGATGCTTGGTCAGATAGGAAGAGAAGCATAATGAACCTGTGCACTAATTGTGCTGATGGAACCAGTTTTATCAGCTCAAAAGAGATGTCAGATATGTCACACACAAGTGAAGTCATCTTTGAACTAGTGGACAAAGCAATTGAAGACATTGGTCCAGATAATGTGATGCAAGTAGTGACAGACAATGCCTCTAATAATATGGGAGCAAAGAAGCTATTGGTTGAGAAGAGACCACAGATATTCTGGACCTCTTGTGCAACTCACACAATCAACTTGATGCTCCAAGGAATTGGCAACATGGCTCGGTTCAAGAAGATGATTAACCAAGCAAAGGCATTCACCATATTTGTCTATGGGCACACAAGAACATTGGAGTGCTTGAGATACTTCACAGAGGGGAAAGAGATAATAAGGCCAGGAGTGACTAGGTTTGCTTCAACCTTTCTCACTTTGAACAACATACAAGAGAAGGACCAATTAAGAAAGATGGTGGTTCATAGTAGGTGGGACTCATTGAAGGATGTGAAATCAAAGAAAGAAAAAGATGACACAACAATTATATTGAATCCAACCTTTTGGAAGGATGTCAAGCTAACATTGACTGTTTTTGAGCCATTGGCAAAAGTTCTCCGTTTGGTTGATGGGGATGTGAAGCCATCCATGGGTTTCGTTTATGGAGAACTACTAAAGGCAAAGAGAGAGATCAAAGAGGCCTTCGGCAATGAGTCCCGGTTCAAGGAGGTAATTGTTGTTATTGACAAGAAGATGAAAGGAAGACTTGATTCTCCATTGCATTTGACAGCTTATTTGCTGAATCTACACTATAGTTATAGTAACCCATCAATCTTTGATGAGCCCACAATAACAGAAGGATTTATCAGTTGTGTGGAGACTTTTTATTATCATGATAAGGATAAGCAAGATCAGGCTGCCAACATTGAACTAAAAAAGTTTTAGAATAGAGAAGGACCATTTAACAAGAAGCTTGCAAGGACTTTTGAAAACTTTAATTACAACCCAGGTAGAGGTACTTATTATTACATGGTTGTTTGCTGTTTTCATCTAATAATAAATTTGTTGTAACTACTAACTAATAGAGGTGTTTTTCATTTATTTCAGCATCATGGTGGCTGCTGTATGGAACTGAAACACCAGCTTTACAGAAGATGGCTACAAGGATCCTATCTTTGACATCAAGCTCTTCTAGTTGTGAAAGAAATTAGAGCGGGTTTGAAGGGTTTAGTACCTATCCGGTGTTAACATTTCAGCAGCATTACAATTAAATTGCAGACCTGAAAATGCTCTTATTTTTAATTTATAGGTACACACTAAGAAGAGAAATAGGCTTACTACAGCCCGCCTCAACAAATTGGTCTATATTCAATTCAACTCTAAGCTGATTAATAAGAAAGAAAAGATCAAGTCAAAGAAGATCAGTGATGTTCTCTTATCTAATGATACAACTGAAGCTCAAGGTTTTCTACATGAGAATGGAGATGATTGTGCATTAGTTGTCTATAGAGACGAGGAAGATGAGATGGAAGGTACAGGGATACGTTGGTCTGTTATTGGAGATGCAGTGGGAGCAGAAGAACAACTTGAGCTTTGTAAAAGTGCAAGAGTGAGACAACTTTATGAAGGAGAAGAATTTGACTACGAAGAAGAACAGTTTGATGAAGATGATGATGATTATGTGGAACCTTATTGAAGAAGAAAGATGATATGGTAGTGGGGCCTTTTTATCATGTCATGGTTTATCTTTTATGATGCATTCATGTATGTCTTAAACTTATGAACTGCTGCTGTGTGACTGTGTTTTTCTTCTTTTGTGAGAACTATGTGCTCTCTGAACAAGACCTTTATTTATGAATTGTGTTGTGCACTTGTACTGCTGTCATGTCCATTTGTTTGTGCTTTAAAATTTGTAATTACTAGCTGCTGATATGGTCTGTTCATGGATGGGAGATGGCTGAAATCATTCAGATAAGTGTCAACTTGCTATTTTCTATTTTTTTGATGAACTGCTTGCTGTCTATTGAGTATTTACAAGTTGTCAATCCTTGTTGTAGGAACTAGGAACGAGCTGTCTATTGATTATTGAGCCTAAGCCAGTAAGCCACTAAGGTATGTCTACTGCCCTCTCTTTTATATACTGTATTCAGCTACTCTATGCTTCTATTTAACTAATTTATTCAGCATTTTCTGCTATATATATATATATAATACATATATGTTGTGTGCTAAATTGGCAAAACACCTAGAACAACACATTGAAATGCCTAGGCTGGTCTAGGCTAGTCTTGGCGCTAGGCTATGGTCAGCGCCTAGAAAGCGCCTAGCGCCTTCTTGAACTTTGCTCTAGCACATGGACAAATTATATCTCAGTGATCCAAAGAATAAACTCTGCGTTGCTACTGCACTGCTGTACATCAACTCTAGGCACCAGTACCAAATTCAACAAAATTCATTTTACTGACCTTAATATACTCCGTACTGTGCTGTTGTACATCAATGTTTGATGTTTCTATTTCACTATCTCAGTACATATAGTGGAACAAAACTACAATCACTGAATCGCTGTGTGCGGAACGAGACTGCAGATTGTAGACAGGAGACGCGGAGAGAGGATAGAGGAGGCTCACCGCGGCGGCTCGGCCGGCGCACGACGGTCGGAAGTCAGCGCAGACTCGTGGCCGCGCCGGCCTCAGTGGGTGCGAGCGCGACGATGCCCCTGGCTGCTGGCCTGCTGCGGACCTGCCCCGGCCGCGGGCCGCCCAGCCTCTGGCCGCTACCCTCTGTGCGCGGCGCGGCAGCAACCGCCCAAGTCAAGCCGAGAAGAGAGCTGCCGGTCCGCCGCCGCTGCCGCCGCCGCCAGCGGATTGGAACGCAGGAATGGTAATCGGGAAGCGGGATCGCGAGAAGCGCCGCGTGCGGGGTGCGGGACGGCGACGTCTTTGGTCGTGCCTCGGTCGGCCTCCTCCGCTGCGGCTGCGCTTATGGGCTGGGCCAATTGCCTGAAGTACATGGGTCGGGTTTGACTCTATTACAGGGTATGCTGAAGAATTTCCATTTTTATATTTTTATATTTGTTTTTCTTTTGAAAAATTTGAAAAATATTGCAACAAACGATGAGTATATTTATGCTCCCGTAACCAAGCTGGGGCCCGCGTCGCCTGGGCGTGGCTCGACCGCACGTGAGGACTGCTCGCGCCCCCTCCACTTTCTACACGCATGCATGCAGGACCGTGCCCGCTCGGCAGCGCCCCAATAGCTGCACAGGCGGCTGCGGCGTGTGGGTCTCATTGTAATATTTACAACACTAGATCTACTTTTACAACATCTAGATGAAACACTTGCAACATACGTTCAAACAGCTCAAATACTTGCAACATACGTCTGGAACACTTGCAAACACTAGAAAAAACTTAAAAACACGTGTGTAGCCATTGCAAACATATATAACATCAAGATAAAACACTTTCAACATACGTATGGAACACCCGAAACACTTAAACATACGCTTGCAACATGCTTGTATATGTAACTTTTAGATCTACTTTTGCAATATCCAGAAGAAACACTTGCAACATACGTTTGAAACTGATGAAACATTTGGAACATACACTTGAAACATACGTGCATAGCCATTGCAACATATATAACATCTCGATCTACTTTTGCAACATCCCGATCTATTTTCTAACATCGATATAAAAACAATTACAATATACCTTTGAAACACTTGAAATATACATTTGCAACGTGTGCTTTCATTGCAACAACTGCTTGTTGCATCGGCAAATGGAGGCTCGTCGACGCGTGGAGGTCACCGTTGTAGAGCTCGCCGGCGGCACACAGAGGGCGGGGTGGGGTTAGTAGTATATGTAACTTTCAGATCTACTTTTGCAACATCCAGATGAAACACTTGCAACATACATTTGAAACTGATGAAACATTTGGAAGATATACTTGAAACATACATGCGTAGCTATGTGCAACACCTCGATCTACTTTTATAACATTTTGATCTACTTTTGCAGCATCAATATAAAATAATTGCAACATACCTCCAAAACACCTAAAACACTTGAAACATACGTTTGCATATATGCGCTTTCAGTGCAACATCTGCTTGCTGCTTCGCATATGGAGGTTCGTTGTCACGTGGAGGTCGCCGGTGTAGAGCTCGCCGGCGGCGCACAGAGGGCGGGGTGGGGGCGACATGGATGGCGATGGCGCAAAGGCACGGGTAGGCGCAGCCGCGATGACACAAAGGGTGGGTGTGGGTGCGGTGGCAACATAGAGAACGGGTGGGGACGACAATGGTGGCGCGGAGAGGATGGGGTGGGCATGGGGTTGGGCTGCAGCGACGACATAGAGCGCGGATGTAGGTAGCGGCGGCAGCATGCAAAGGAGTGAAGCACACGCATTCTTGGGACAGGGCGTTCGTCCGTCCGGACGGCCTGTGTTTAAACATTACCGAATTCAATTAATATGGTGATATTAACTTATAGTAAGTAAACAGGTGGAATTAGCCGATTCAAACGATGGAATTTCTTATTGCTGGACAACATACTTTAAAAAGTATGATCCTCGTTTTGGAGATAAAAAATTATATGAAAATCGTACAGCTTGATATCTAAAACTTTATTTTTTTTCACAACAGCCAAAGCCGAATTTCATTACTGATGTAACAAAATTACATGGCTCCACAGTTTAACGAGTATATGAAGCGCCGCCACCTGAACATCAAAGCGACCATGGAATTGATCACCCAGGGATCCATCCCATGATCAGACACTACTACCAAACCAAAAACGGTGACATTGAAGCTACCAAAAAAACCCCGTAGACACATCAAGCTTTCAATATAGCGCACCTGCCCAGAACAGCGTGCAGGCCGTACAAACACAACACCCTCACACTTCCCTATCCATCTTCGTTTTAACAAATTGTCCTTATTGAGTATAGCTTCCTGTAGAAAGCAGCCACACGAAGACTTTGACTTTTAACAGGATTTTGGCTTTCCAGATCTTATTGAAATTATATCCAAATTCATTCTTACAGAGTTGAGTGTAGGTTGATTTCACAGTAAACACCCCTGATTTTTACCAGTCCCAGCTGGTTCTATCTTTCACCTGATTAACATTGAACCTGTGCACAATGTCTTGCAATCTTCTCAATTGACTTTGCAGCTCCTCATGCAGCCACCTCCTAAAGGTGAGGCGCCAGTTCTTTTGTCTCATGATAGCCACAGAACATTCCTGTTCCTCACTGATAGCATACAATTGGGGAAATTTGTCTGCTAACGACACCTGCCCACACCATCTATCATGCCAGAAGCTAGTAGCTCTCCCATTGCCTGTCACCATGGACCTACGACCTCTCAAGTAGATCTGTCTAGCTTTCAGCAAATCATTCCACAGAGGGGAATTTTTGTTGCTCCTCTTAACATGAGTTATGCTACCCTTTTTCAGGTATTTCTTATGAACAATATCTTGCCATTCTCAGCTTTCCACCACCACTTAAAGAGTAAGCTAATATTCATTTTCCTAAGGTTTTTGATCCCTAATAAACCCCCTTGCCTTTTTGGTTTAGTGATCCTAGTCCATTTAACCAAATGATACTTTCTCTTCAAGGTGCCTCCCTGCCATAAGAATCTCTTCCTAGGAATATCCATCTTCAGGTACATAGACATAGCATAGATTGGTGGATTACTCAAACAGGAATTAATCAACACCAGTCTACCACCCAGACTCAAAGAGCTGCCCTTCCAACCATCCAGACTTTTATACGTCTTCTATATGGGCACCCAATAAGTGTTAATTATTTACTCACACTAGTAAACTAGTGGGTTTCAATCCCGGTTGGTAACTGACTTTTAGTCCCGGTTTCTCAATCGGTCTATATGGGCACCCAATAAGTGTTAATTATTTACTCACACTAGTACACTAGTGGGTTTCAATCCCGGTTGGTAACTGACTTTTAGTCCCGGTTTCTCAATCGGGATTGATCCTGGGTCACGCAACCGGGACTAAAACCCATCATCGGGGCTAAAAAATAGTGTAAATCCTGGGAAGACCTCTCTTGCGGTATATGAGATTCGAATCCAAGACCTCATGCCTCGGGTGTAGCTTGCTTACCAACTCAAATGCACACCACATGTGACAAAGTCCTGGGCACTCTCTTTTTGAATTCACACGTGGGGACCTTTAGTGCCGGGTGGGAGACCTTTAGTCCAGGTCAGTGACACCAAACAGGACTAAAGGGTGGCTTTTAGTCCCAGTTGGTGTTACCAACCGGGATAAAAGGGCTTTTGGTGCCTGTAAAATTTAGACCCGGGACTAATGCTCACATTAGTCCCAAACCCCAATACAACCGAGACTAAAGGTGCGAACCGAAAGTCGTTTCTCTACTAGTGTCATTATCTCTAAAAGTCACAACCTTTTCGTATGACCTTGTATGAAGATAAAATCTATATAAATATTATAGTTAGAAATGGGATCTACAACTTTAGCTCATAACTTTTTTGTTTGAAGTCATATTGGTGATGAAATAATCAATACAAGTTTCATATTTCTGTAGATCTGAGTGTTATATCAATTATTTCAGCACTAAGGTGACTTCAAACAGAAAAATTATGAACTTCAAAGTTATAGGTCTTATCGAGGTCTACAATTCGTTAAAAATTTGTCTCCATACTGTTAAGAAAAAAAGAAATCCAGATGTTTGGAACAGCGGTAGAGTCAATTCCGCCAATTTTTTTTTTTCTTTTGGTGATAAGTTAACATATCGAAGTATCAATTGGCAATGGGAGTATATATAGATGTGTAACCTTTTGTTGTGATAGTTTTGTTTTCAAAAACTAATTTACTCTCCTACAATTAAAAAGAACAAAGCGTGGACACTTTTTGGTGCGATATTCCAATGTGGATCCATCGTCCTTCCTTCATGCGATCCGACGTGCGGCATGCGGCAATCGCGCCCCCATCTCCTGCGGCAATTGATCCCTCCACCATCGACCTTCTCCTGCGGCAATCGCGCCCCCATCTCGCTCCCCGTCGCACCTGCTCTCCAACCTCACCCCATGGTCCCTGCCCCCGATGCCTCCCACCATGCGCGTGACTCCCCCACTCCCCCGACGCCTCCTCTCCCACGCACGCAACTCCTCCTCCTCAATCTCTCCCCCACTGACGAGGCACCAGCCCACCAGGCGAGGGCGCCGACCAAGGACGCCAGGCCGCCCACCGCCAGCATGGCAATACAGGCCTCGCGCCACCGGCCACCAGGGTGCAGGGCCCGCGCACACTCTCTTGTGGTGATCGTACACCATCGTGGTAGCCCTACGCCAGGTGTCCAGGTTTTCGTCAGGCCCTTTGCCATGCCTTCGCCGGCGACGAGCACCCAACAGGTACGCCCACCCCTTCCCTGCTCTCCCTTCTATGCAAAGCCGAGGACCCAAACCCTAACTTAAGCTATTTGGTGTACTCAGATCTAATCTAATGTCAACAGTGTGACGCGTCTCCTCTCCCTCACACTAACACCGACGGACCGCCCCTGCCCTGTCGTGCTAGGCGCTCAGGTCTCCGCCGCCGCCGCTTCGCGCCGCCGTTGTCGCACGCCAAGAGCTCCTGTCTTCGTCGGTCACTTCACTGGATCATCGGGCCCTTCACCTACGATGAGAACCCAACAGGTATGCCCACCCTTTGCGGACCTGAGCATTTGGTATTCGAGTCTGATCTGATCTAATTGCAAGTGTATGCAAGTATTATGCCTACGAATGGAATATATGTGTGCACTTAAGACTGCTACAGGGAGAGTAGTTCTAGGAACTCTGATCTCTGTGACCATTATAGGCTTGCGCTTGTAGGCTTGTAATTGTAGTCCAGTTTGGTCATATGCAGTATGTATCTTTCTATGCTTGATGCTGCAGGCGGGCTGAACAAACAAGGCATTGTATAACCAAAAGAATATTAATGCCTGTCATTTGGCAGATGCAGCAACGGGTAGTTTATAGTTCAGATTTAATAGCATCACTGCTCTCTGCTTATTTGCCAGCCTGCCAAACCGATGGATGTCATGATTCAAGTGTTGTCTTGCATTCTCTTCTTTATTCCATGCCCATTGCACCTGCTTTTTATCTGTTTGTCACACCGTTGTCATGGTGCGTTGCTTCGCTAGGTCCTGTGCTCCGGTGCGTGGTCGTGTGCTCAAGAGTTCTTCATCCAAAGATGCAGCAATCCTTGGAATATTTTGGGTGTCCATTAGTGGTGGTTTTACTATAATCGATTGGTATGATTCTGGCACCCGTCCCTTTTTGTCCCTTTGTTTTCTGCCGATCCTGTGATCTAAGTCCTCTTATATGGTTGCTGGTGGATGAAATTATCCTCTATCCAGTTCTTGTCCACATAGACTGAAAGTTACTCTTATGAGTCTGTAAATGCCTTCCACTATGAAATGCAGCAGGGGAAATCTAAATGATCTTTACTCTCTGGGGACTAAGTATAGAGAATAATTGGACACAAGGATTGCTTGCTTAGTTTCAGGAAATAACAAAAATAAATGCTAATTTAGTTTCAGATACTAACACAAGCATTCAGTTTGGTGAGACAGAGTGATAAGCAGAGTTTCTTCTTTATGCTCAACGGGTAGTTTATAGTTCTAGATTTCTCAAGTTAATATGTATTTTTTTATCTCATTGACATGCATGGTTATGTGCAGGAATCAGCACAGGCTGCCTATGGTAGGTAAATAGGAGCATCATACTGCTTAAGTGGATCCTCGAAGTCTTGTGCTTTTGACGGGTTCCACAACAGGCTTGGCGGCGGATCTCTTGATTTTAGTATTGCTGATTAGTTCTTAGTACTACTATAACAGTTGCCTGTATCTATCGTCAATAAAATCCATTTTTCCTACCGGTCCACATTTTTAGTACTAATGGTAAACTTACACGAAAGCCTGCTACTGATAATACTGCTAGGAAAAAATAGACTGTTGCTAATTCTACTACTACTGACACTACCAATGGTAATACCACTAATACTACTACTGCTATTGGCAAGTATGGATGGCTCATTGCACTAACATTAATACTGTTTTTTTAATAGTAATTTCATTTCTCAATGCTTGATGTGCAACTAATACTTTTTGCATCTAATAATACTTCAGTTTCTAAATTTTACTTGTAAGATCACAGAAACTACTACTACAGCTGCTAATATTAATACAATGCTAAAAAGGATGAATAGTGATAGTATGACTAATACCCTGAATACTCATGCTACATTATTGCTTTTTCGAGCCGATTGACTTCCACATATTTTAGTTCAAATGTGCTACACTGAATATAGATGCATAGAGCAAATCTCATATGGTAGCCTGTAGTACATATTTCAGTTAAATCTGCTTATACTTACTATACCAGGAAATGGTGGGCATTATCACAACTAAATCTTATGGTTGTAAATTTGATACTTGATGATACATGATGCTGCCTGTTTAGTTGCATACCTATATATTTTTACTGAAATTTTTTCTGAAGGTTTTTTAAGACCACAAGACATGTCATTCAACCGCAATTGCAGTGAGTTATATTAGGATGTACTCCCTCTATCCCAAAATAGATGACAATTGTCTAGATTGTAGATTCATAACTAAAGTGTCATGTATTTTGAGACGGAGGAGTAACTTAGTTGTCTGATAGCTTGCATTTGAGTTAAAACTATACTTTGCAAGTATCATGAGGGCATGTTTCAAAAATCTGACATGTCATTGTTTTTGAATTACAGGCTACTCCCAGAGCTGGAGGATGACCATGCAGTTTCTTTGCACCCATACAACTTCCACGAAGCAGTGAGGTCCTGGGATCGTGTGACTGGGAGGTCATATAGTGTGGAGGGGATGATCAAGGAGCAGAGCTTGTTTACGAGGGGGTGGTCGAGCATGGGATGATGCTTTGATGGTGTTGAAAACTTTAGACATGTAGAGGTTCACAGGACCTGGATGGTGCTCGGGAGGTAGTAAACCTGACAGCCATCAACCTCAATGAAGAGTTGATGCTTTTCTTTGCCAAGCAAATTTAAAAACCTGTGTTATAAGGTGGACAAAACTTTATTTTGTGGTTTCCTTAGAAGATAGTTTTCCTTGTGATATGGTTTGAAGTTTACCCCAGAAAATTTCCCATGAAATGGCATTATTTACTCTACTTGTGCATTTATTTCCATGTGTATTAACATTTGCTTCTATTTTCATTGTAATCCATTTATCTTAACAATGTTTGAGGTGAGGGCACAGTTACAGTATTTAGTAGCTTTGCGATATTGTCCGAAGCTATGAGATGATTGATGGTTTGCAATGATCCTTTCATTAATTTAGTTTTCTCTCTATGTTTAATTGTTTATTCAGTCTATTTTATAGGCACGCCGGTAGATAATGGATGATAAGATTCAAGCATCCATAATTTATCTCTTTGACTTTGAGCATGAGTTTTGTTTTATTTTTTAATTGATATATTGTCCTTTTGTTTTTACCATAGCGTTAGCACGGGCATGCACGAAAAACGAAGATGTCTTTACACTGTAGAAATCTTTCAAGAAGAACATGCATAGATTATTCTTGTATTGAATATTATATATATATACAATCACCTAAATATTCTAATTAAACTACAAAAATTTGAATTAGGATACGAGGTAAGACATGCAAATAGATATTTCAAAACTACCTGTAGAGTCCAAAGAACTTAATAAATAAATCCTTCTAGAGGCTATGCAAATTCTCTCTAATATTTCATTTGGTGTAGTTAGTGTGATCATAGTACCTGCATGTATTCATGGAAAATAAATTGTATTATTAGGGCAGTACAAGGCTTCCTCCAAAGATCAGGCAACTCCTTCAACCCTAGAAATTATATCAATTGATTGCTGAAGAGAACGATGTAAGGTAGAGATGCCAATATCCTTGAGGCAGATCACATAAAGGATGAGAGTCCCTCTATGAGATTGCTCACAAGAGACTCAAACTTATATCTAATCATGGTAATGTTGAATTGCTTTGCATCAAAAGCATCGTCAATGATAAACGGAGACGTAGGTTTTAGTATGCATAGTGGAGGAAAACTCAACCTTGGCCTTCTCAGCAGCTTTTCTGAGCCTTTGCAGTGTGTCGGGTTCATAAAGCCCGAGGTCCCTCGGGGACCGGCTTCCACACCAAGGCTCGACCCAAGAGTCTAAAATGATAGGCCGGAAGGGCGGCCCAGTCACCGAATGGAAGGTCTAGTCGAAGAGGAACAACGCCCGCTCGCCGGCTACTTCAGCCCACCTCTCTGACCGGATCGTTCGCTTCGACTCCAGCCACCTCCAGACAGCCTCTCCGATCGGAAGGCCTGGCCCAAAACGCTACTTCTGACTCCAACCCCACGTTTCCGACCCGGGTTCACAGGAACCCTGCTCACCGCTCTTCTCCGATCGGCGCACTCAGAGCCGACTGGAGCCATCCGACTAGGGACGCCCGCTCGGTAGGAACCAGGAGACGTGTGGAGAAGAGCAAGGCAAGGCTCACAAGTCAAAACCACTGTACTAGGGACCATACCCTACACGGAATAGTACTCTGCAGCCACCCTGACACAAACAATATTGTAGGCACCGACATCTCCCTCTACAGTATTATAGGCGCCGCTAGAACACCCATACGGTAAGGCCCCCCACGTGCCTCTAAGCATCGATAGCGGTATGGGCACCGGGATTTACCATACCGAGTGAACATAGTGAGACTCCTCACATGCCTTTAGGCATCAAACAGTATTTGCAGGTACCGACGTCTACCATCCCTGAAAAAGGCAGCATGACCTCCCACATGCATCTGACATTCTATAGTGACATCAATAGTATTGTAGGCGCCTACCATTATCTTGTACCCACCGGCGGGGGCAACAAGGCTTGGTAGCATATGTACCCTCACCCTCTCACTTGTAAAGCCATCCCCTTTATCTATAAAAGGGGACGCGCTCCCTCCAACAAAGGAGAGCTTCTTTAGTCTTTCTGAGTAAACCAATATCGATCGAGTTCATCAGCTCACAACCATAGAACCACTGGGTTCGTACCCCAAGCACGCGCTTGAACACTTAGCTCATAGCGTAGCTCCTGTCGCTCTTGGCCCTTTCGACCAGAGCCGACCGGACCTCTTGTATACCCTATCTTTCTCCTTCTCGTTTGTAACCTCACTGTAAATTTTGAGCACCTGGGCTCAGGAATAAAGTCACTGACCGACCCAAACTAGACATAGGGCATGTTGCCTAAACCAGTATAAACCCTGTGTCATTGAGTGCTAGGCCACCTCCAATCACAACATACGGCAAAACTACAAATATTTACTAGTTGGTCAGATTCTGCACCGATAGTTGGCGCCGTCCGTGGGGAAGACGATGTACGTTCAACACTTTTTGGTCATCGAATGGCCCACTTTTCTGCCACCCTCATCGTGGCAGGCTCGAGCGATACGATTCGCTTCGGCTCACTAGAGTTTCCCGCACTCTCACCAGCTGGGGTGCGGGCTACACCCATCTTCGAGCCATCCCAGGCCTCCCTCTTCGAAAGCTTAGACTTCATTGCCGACCGGCTCGGTGTGCTACACCTCTGTGAAGAGGCTCACGTCCTAGTACCCATCGGAGGAGCACCCTCCATCAACTCCGGGATGCATGGCTTCGACGATGTAGCATCTGCGCTTCTTTCTGAGCAAACTCTCTACTCAAACCCCGCTGTAAGCAATATGCGTACTATTATTTACTCTTTGCTTACTATCTCCCACTGATCACCTGAAGGGACTGTACCGCCCACACCAGAAACACCGTACGATCGATTCCCCTATGGCCTCATGTCCTCCATGGATGCGTATGCTCGGGGGCTCCGAAGGATGCTGGCGTCATCCCCCCTCGCATCCGAATTTGTGGGAATGGTAGGCTACGCTCCTACCGAACTCCCGGATGGTGAGGGCGAGAGCGATGGTTCCAGCATCGGCAATGTAGCACCCCGCCACCAGCCGTCCTGGGAGTGCGCTATGGTGGACGCTCTGGGACAGCCACCAGAGGTTGTGGAGTCTATGTAGACTCACACCCCTCTGGACCCATGTGTGGGGGCCCTCGCGTCTATGCAAGCGCACGCTGAGGAATTACGACAACAGCAGCAGAACCATCCGCCGCCTGCGCCGGCGCAGTCGGTACAGCACATTGCACCCCATGCGCATGGCTCGGCGGGTGGCGTTTGTGGTCGCGCCTATCAGGTCCAACATGACATTGTGAACGAGGGGAACGATCTCCCCCAATTCGCCTGGGCGGGCCAGAACATCGCTGATGCGGTAATGCTTCTGCGTGGTGTTCTCGTCGACCTCTAGGAGTGGGCAGTCTACCAGAACCTCTGGGTTCTAGTAGAAGCCGCGGCCGTCCAATAGGCGGAAAGCTCCGTGTCGCAACTTCGACCCACACCCTCTCTCCCCATTGGGGGAATATGGACGCGCCAGATGGATCGCTCTATTCGCTCGCCGCTATAGCCATCAGGTGCGGCTCGAGGGGCAGCAGCCCCGCCACGGTCCAGCCTGGCGCCTGCCCCACACCGACCACTGGTACCCGAGCGGCCCAATCTGCACCAGGACGCTCGTAGCATCATCAGCAACCGACATCGGGCCCGACACGATCATGACGTCCATCGTACGGTAGCAGGCAACACAGATCCTAGCCGAACCATCAAGGGAAGCGGTGAAACACGCCCCAGGCGCGGTCGCCGGTCAGATGACCGGAGTCCCAGCCCTGAGGGCCTAGGACCATGGGCCTTTAGCTGGCGTATCTGGAGAGCACCATTCCCGCAGCGATTCTAGCCGCCCACCAACATCGCCAAATACACCGGGGAGACAAACCCAGGCATTTGGCTCAAAGACTTCTGGCTCGCCTGTCAGGCCAAAGGAGTGGATGATGACTATTTCATCATTCAGTATCTTTCCATTTGCGTGGGGGAACATGTTTGGGCATGGATTGAATTCCTCCTGCAAGACAGCGTCCGTGACTGGGTGGATCTCAAGAGGGTCTTTGTCGGGAATTTCTAGGGGACGTATGTCCATCCTAGAAACTCCTAGGACCTTAAGAGCTATCAGCAGGAGCCCAACGAGTCCCTATGGGATTACATATGCAGGTTCTCCCAACGATGCAACTCCCTCCCTGATGTCATCGACGCAGACGTCATCAGTGCATTCCTCTCCGGGACAAACTATGAGTCCCTGATCCACAAGCTTAGCTGCCTAAAACCCTGTACCACCCGCGACCTGCTCGACGTCGCCACTAACCATGCCTCTGGTGAGGAGGCGGTCAGAGCAGTCTTTGGCGAAGGCCAAGACAAAGGCAAGGCTAAGCGCGTGGACCTAGACAAGGGCCCCTCCACACAGAGGGGCAAGAAGAACAAAAATGATCAACGCCAATCGGACAACACCATGATGGTAGCCACGGCTGATCGCATGGGCAAGCAGCCCCAACAAGGGCTGCCTGACCACTTCAACAAACTCATGGACAGCCCGTGCACCAACCATGCCTACCCCATCAAACACCTCTATAAGGACTGCAAGCTCCTCAAACGTTTCCTCTGATAGGCCGGTGGGCCAAAGGAGGGAGACGGCAAGGAGGCGGTGGCCAAGAAAGGAGGCACGGCAAGCAAGGATGGGGATGTTTTCCCCGATGTTGACGAATGTATCATGATCTTTGGTGGGTCCGACACCATCTGGTCCAAGCGATAGCACAAGGTTTGCTATAGAGAGGCATGCGCCGCTGAGATGGCCATCCCCTCCTTCCTCAGCTGGTCAAAATCTCCGATCACCTTCGATCAGAGGGATCATCCCTCCCACATCGTGAGACTGGGACGCTACCCGCTCATCATTGACCCCATCGTTCGCAAGAAGCGCCTTACCAAGGCGCTGATGGACGGAGGCAGCAGCCTCAACATTCTATACGTCGACACCCTCGATGCCATGCGCATCCTCCGATCAGAGCTCCGCCTAGCGGGCTCCCCCTTTCACGGGGTAATCCCGAGAGCGCAGGCATACCCACTTGGACAGATTGATCTACCCATCATGTTCGGCAGCCAGGCCAACTTCTGCTCGGAGAACCTCACCTTTGAGGTGGTGGACTTTCCAGGGTCCTACCACGCCATCTTGGGGTGGCCATGCTACGCAAGATTCATGGCGATCCCTAACTACACCTACCTCAAGCTGAAGATGCTGGGACCAAACAACATCATCACCGTGAGTAGCGCCTTTTTGCACACCCTCACGTGTGACCGCGAGCACTATGAGCTCGCCACCATGGTCATCAACTCGTCCGAGCTCCAGTAGCTCGGGGAGTCATCGGCTCCGGTAGTCCTAGACTACAACAAACCAACTTCCTCGATGGCCTTCTGTCCACTCGAAGAAGCCAAGGCGGTGGGAATCGACACCGCCAACCCAACCAAGACGGTCTAGATTGGGACTCAGCTCCCGACCAAATAGGAATGCGAGCTCATCGACTTCCTGCATGACAATCGCGATGTCTTCGCATGGCAGCCCTCTGACATGCCAGGGATACCATGGGAGGTCGCTGAGCACGTGTTGCGCCTTATCCCGGGCTCAAAGCCCACCAAGCAATGTATGTGTCGCTTCAACGATGAGAGGCGCAGGGCCATAGGTGAAGAGATCGCCAAGCTCCTGGCAGTAGGATTCATCAGAGAGGTATTCCACTCCGACTAGATTGCTAATCCCGTTCTTGTAAAAAAGAAGACTGGGAAGTAGAGAATGTGTGTTGATTATACTGGGCTCAACAAGGCGTGCCCAAAGGATCACTTTCCTTTGCCATGCATAGGCCAAATAGTCGACTCCACCTCGGGGTGCGAGATCCTCTCCTTTCTGGATGCCTACTCAAGCTATCACCAGATCACAATGAAAGAATCCGATCGACTCGCGACCTCGTTCATCACCCCGTATGGTTCATACTGCTACGTAACCATGCCTTTTGGCCTGAAGAACGCTGGTGCCACCTACCAAAGGGCATGCAGTAATGCTTCACCGACCAAATCGACCCGCTCGATCAGCCTGATCAAGTCGAGCGGCTGAAACCAACAATTGTCGTCTATGTTGATGACATAGTGGTCAGAACAGCCAAAGCTTGCGACCTGATCGCAAACCTAGCTGTGACATTCGTGAACCTCCGAAGGTTCAACATCAAGCTGAACCCCAAGAAATGTGTTTTCAGGGTTCCGAAGGGGAAGCTGCTCGGATACATCGTGTCCGAACGCGGCATCGAGGCCAACCCTGAAAAGATCATGGCCATCTCCAACATGGGTCCCATACGCAATGTCAAGGGCGTACAAAGGCTCACCAGCTGTCTGGCTGCCCTAAGCCGCTTTATCTCCTGGCTCGGTGAACGGGGGATGCCACTCTATAAGCTCCTCAAAAAGATGGACGCCTTCGTTTGGACTGAGGAGGCCCAGCAGGCTCTAGAAAGCCTCAAAGCATCTCCGACGTCGGCCCCAATCCTTGTTGCTTCCAAATGGGGAGAACCCCTCCTCCTCTATGTCGCGGCAAGCAACCACGTGGTTAGTGCTGCCCTGGTCATCGAAAGGGAGGAGCCGGGACACCAGCTCAAGGTACAACGACCCGTATACTTCATCGGGGAGGTACTCACCGACCCCAAGGTCCGATACCTCTAGGTGCAAAAACTCCTATACGCCGTTCTAATGGCGACTAGGAACCTCCTGCACTACTTCACCGACCATGAAGTTACGGTCGTCACTTTATACCCACTTGGAGACATCATCCGCAACCACGACGCCACGGGGTGGATCTCCAAGTGGGCACTCGAGCTCATGGGCCATGACATCAGGTATACCTCTTGTACCGCTATTAAGTCTCAAGCTCTCACGGATTTTGTCACCGAATGGATAGAGGTCCAGCTACCGACCCCGGACGTCACCCATGAGTACTGGACAATGTACTTAGACGGGTCCGTAATGGCGCTTGGCTTGAGGGCCAGAGTGGTTCTGATATCCCTAGATGGAAGTAGGCTCCACTACACCATTTGCCTCCATTTTTTAGCTTTAAACAACGTCGTGGAATATGAGGCCCTTATTAACGGACTATGCATCGCCATCAAACTCGGCGCTACGTGGCTCTATGTTCGTGGTGACTCGGAACTAGTCATCGATCAGGTCAGGAAGGAGTCTTCCTGCAAAAGCCCCCTCATGGCAGCGTACTGCCAAGAGGTGCGCAAGCTCGAGGACAAATTCCATGGGATCGAACTGCATCACGTCCCTCGAAGGGACAACGATGCCGCTGATTTCCTTACAAAATTGGCCACCAGGCGGGATCCATCCCCAAGTGGGGTCTTCATCAACGACGCCCATGAGCCATCCGCTCGCATCCTAGAAAGTCCAATCTAGACACACCCTGATGCCTAGCCAACACTCGGGGGCTCTGACCCCGACGCCAAGCTAGCGCTCGGGGGCTCCGATCTGAGTACCTCTATGACGACGTCACCCGCGAACATTGTCGTATTGACACTTGATCAAACCGACTAGTGAGTATCGCTACTTGCCTACCTCCTCAAGGAGGTTCTCCCACCTAAAAGGACTAAAGCTTGATGGATCACTCGATGCGCCAAGACCTTCGTCGCGCTCGGTGATGAACTCTACAAACAGAGTCCGTCAGGGGTACTCATGAAGTGTATCCCCACCAACCAGGGGAAGCAGCTCCTCCTCGAGGTCCACGCTAGAATTTGTGGACATCACACGGCCCCACGGTTGCTGGTCGGAAAAGCCTTTCGTCAAGGTTTTTACTGGCCCACCATGCTACGAGATGCAGAGGAGGTCATCCGCAGATGTGAAGGATGCTAGTTCTATGCTTGGCAAACACATCTATCGGTACAGGAACTCCAAACCATCCCCATCACCTGCCCATTCACGGTCTAGGGCCTCGACATGATGGGACCCCTCAAAAAGGGCCCAGGCGGTTTCACTCACCTACTCATAGCAGTCGACAAATTCACCAAGTGGATAGAGGCCAAGCCCATCACAAACATCCACTTAGAAGAGGCGGTCAAATTCTTCCTCGACATTATCTACCGGTTTGGCGTTCCTAACTGTATCATCACTGACCATGGAACCAACTTCACTGGAAAGAAGTTCCTAGACTTTAGTGATGGATACGGCATTAGGATTGACTGGGCCTCGGTCGGACATCCATGAACCAACGGTCAGGTCAAGCGCGCCAATGGCATGGTCCTCCAAGGACTCAAGTCACGCATCTTCGACAGACTCAACAAATACGTCGGACGATGGGTGGCAGAGGTCCCAGCAATCCTCTAGAGCCTAAGAATGACCCTGAACCGATCCACAGGGTTCATGCCTTTCTTCCTGGCTTATAGAGCTGAGGCAGTGCTGCCCTCTAACCTTGACCATGGCGCCCCAAGAGTGAAGGCTTTCGTCCGCGACGGAGCCACAGAGGCTCAGCAAGACGCAGTCGACCTACTCAAGGAAGCCCGCGAGATGGCCGTCATCCGCTCCGCTCGCTATCAGCAAACCCTCCGCATTTACCATGAAAGGAAGATCAGAGGGATGATACTCGAAGTTGGCGATCTCGTACTCCGGAGGACCCAATCAACGAAGGAGAAATACAAACTTTCTCCACCGTGGGAAGGACCCTATATGGTGACCGAAGTAATCCGACCGGGCACCTACCGTCTGAAGGACGACAACAGCAACGCTCTCACCAACACTTGGAACATTGAACAGCTACGTCGTTTTCCCCTAAAATTTGGTATTACCACTTTTTTAGTCAACACTTACTCCTGAAAAGCACCTCGGCCCAAACAGTTTTAGCCCAGGTCACTCAGGGGCTACATAAGGGTATAATACCGAATATTACCTCTATTTTTATTGTCACATGGTAAACAAATTTATCCCCAAATGGAAGCACATTTCTTTTTCTAGCCTACGTAACTTTGTTCTCACTCCTAACCGAACGCACCCCACCACGACCTACGACTACGAGCAGCCGAGCCCCACGGGCCATGCCCAGGTTCTTAAAAAAGTTGCAGCTTACAGAACTAACGGGCAGGTGCAAAAAAGAAAGGACAAAAACAATAGCTATGCCAGGATAAAAACAAGGAACGAATAGTGATTCTGTCATAGAGAACTGGACTGATGTGTTCATTAATACAAAAACTGTTCACATAGGAGCTCACCCACGAACGACGAGCGCGGGTCTCGATCGGACATTTCCGACTTAAGCTCTCCGAACCCCATCACTCAAGCCATCAAGGTGAGCATGTGTTCATTAATACAAAAATTGTTCACACAGGGGATCACCCACGAACGACGAGCACGGGTCCCGGTCGAACATTTTTGACTAAAGCTCTCTGAACCCCGTCACTCAAGCCATCAAGGTGAGCACTACCAACCCCCTCTATTTCCTTACAATCATTTCATACATCCATACGCGCATTCATTCCATACGCCCGAACCTCCTGGACGATTCGGGCCCTGAACCGCCCGAGGGCTCGGGAACTAAGCATCGCACATGTAGCGAAATACATCACAATGTTCCGTGTTGCATCATGAAGCGGCGGTTGCCTCATTCGACATGAGCAACCAACAGAGCCAGGGGAGAAAAACATAGATGAGCCCCGTCCGGCCCTCGCCCGGTCTGGCAGACCAGGTCATCTCAACCTTCTCGTTCGATCCTGAACCTCTCGCCAAACCCATAGAATCTCCATCGAGGGGAGGCCGTTAGGCCACCCGGGTCGGTCTCCAGAATGACCTAGGCATCTGACGAGTTGCAGGTAAAGAAGTAGTGGAATGTCACAAGAGGGCTATGCCGACCCCATCACGAACGATGGACCCAGATTCCACTCGATCACACTCGTTAGTGAACTCACTGAGCGGGTCACTCGAGCCCGAGCGATCGGGACAAGCAACAAAACTCAGCCCCTTCGGTTGTGAGAAACCGAGGATAGGGTAACACACACAACTCACACCGACCCCTACTAAGGCCCAATAGGGCTCGAGGGCTCAAGACAAAAAGCCTAGGACTGCGACCCCGAACTTGCCCCTTCCGACTGTGCTCCAAAAACCTGGGTATGCGATCCCGATCTCGCCCCATCCGGCTACGCTTCTGACTGCGCTCCAAACACTCAGGTCTGTGACCCTAATTTCACCCCATGACTCCGACTCACCCGATCCCATGGCGCACATCGACGCCAGGATCAATGAGCTCTATCTCATCCAAATCCCTTGACTGACTCCCTCGCTCGATCCCACGGCGTGCATCGATGCCAGGATCAGTGAGCTCTGTCTCGTCCAAATCTAACTGCCTCACCCGATCCCATGGCGCGCATCGATGCCATGATTAGTGAGCTCTGTCTCGTCCAAATCTAACTACCTCGCTCGATCCCATGGTACGCATCGACACCAGGATCAGTGAGCTCTGTCTCATCCAAATCTAACCGCCTCACTCGATCCCACGGCGCGCATCGATGCCAGGACCAGTGAGCTCTGTCTTGTCCAAATCTAACTACCTCATCCGATCCCACGGCACGCATTGACGCCAGGATCAGTGAGCTCTGTCTCATCCAAAACCCTTGACTGGCTCCCTCGCTCGATCCACGACGCGCACCAATGCTAGGATCCACGAGCTCCCTCTCACCCAATCTCTCAAAATGACTAAAAAATCACCTCGGCTGCACAACGACGCCTTGGTCAATAAAACTCCATCTCAAACAAAAAAACTCCCCCACTGACAACATAGGAACCCCCCCCCCCAAACGGTTCTGCCCGAACCGCCTGGGGACTCGGGGGCTACACACGCGGGTGCGCTCACGCGCACTAGCCGGCAAGACAAAAATCCCCTGGACAATTCTACCCGAATCATCCGGGGGCTCGGGGGCTCCTGTCGGGTTCATAAAACCTAGGGTCCTTAGGGGACCGGCTTCCACGCCAAGGCTCGACCCAAGAGTCTAAAACGATAGGCCGGAAGGGTGGCCCAGTCACCGATCGGAAAGTCTAGCCGAAGAGGAACATCACCCGCTCGCTAGCTACTTCGGCCCACCTCTTCGACCGGAGCGTTCGCTTCGACTCCAGCCACCTTCAGATGGTCTCTCCGATCGAAAGGCCTAGCCCAAAACGCTACTTCCGACTTCGCAGGAACCCTGCTCATCGCTCTTCTCTGACCGACGCATTCAGAGCCGACTGGAGCCATCCGACCAGGGACGCCCGCTCGGTAGGAACCAGGAGACGTGCGAAGAAGAGCAAGGCAAGGCTCACAAGTCAAAACCACTGTACCAGGGACCATACCCTGCACGAAACAATACTCTGCAGCCACCCTGACACAAATAGTATTATAGGCGCCAACATCTCCCTCTACAGTATTGTAGGCGCCGCTAGAACACCCATACGGTAAGGCTCCCCACGTGCCTCTAGGCATCGATAACGGTATGGGCACCGGGATTTACTGTACTGGATGAACATAGTGAGACTCCTCATATGCCTTTAGACATCAAATAGTATTTGCAGGTACCGACGTCTACCATCCCTGAAAAAGGCAGCATGACCTTCCGCATACATCTGACATTCTACAGTGACATCAATAGTATTGTAGGCGCCTACCATTATCTTGTACCCGCCGATGAGGGCAACAAGGCTCGGTAGGCGTAGGCAACAAGGCTTGGTAGCATACGTACCTTCATCCTCTTACTTGTAAAGCCATCCCCTTTATCTATAAAAGGGGATACGCTCCCTCCAACAAAGGAGAAATTCTTTAGTCTTTTTGTGTAAACCAACATCGATCGAGTTCATCAGCTCACAACCACAGAACCACCGGGTTCGTACCCCAAGCACGCGCTTGAACAGTTAGCTCATAGCGTAGCTCCTGTCGCTCTTGGCCCTTCCAATTGGAGCCGATCGGATCTCTTGTACACCCAATCTTTCTCCTTCTCGTTTGTAACCCCACTGCAAACTTTGAGCACCTGGGCTCAGGAATAAAGTCACTGACCGACCCAAACTGGACGTAGGGCACGATGCCTGAACTAGTATAAACCCTGTGTCATTGAGTGCTAGGCCACCTCCGATCACAACGTACGGTAAAACTATAAATATTTACTAGTTGATCATATTCTGCACCGATACAGTGCTAACTTGTTCTTACTCAGATAGTCAAGAGGTACACCATAAAATTATGCACCACTAAGAAAAGTGTCACAATTGATTGCCTTACCTGAAAAATATGTCGAAATTAAGAATTACAACACCTAATTCAATATCTTGAAACAGAAGTGGATACCTTATTCTACAATATATGTCTGTGCAGAATAGTTCTAAAACCACACATATTTATACGGTGAGTATAACATACTTTGTTTTATGGTTTTGTGAGAGATTTTTTTAAGGCACGCAGTATTATCCAAGTAACAGGCACTAATATTTATATATATACTCGAACCTGTGTGTACATGATTATTTGGAGATGTAGCGAAACTTATTCATGGATTTATTGACGCAGGAAAGAAATGGATATCAGAGAATTCTTTCTCACGGAAAAGTCTATACAGTAGAGTTTGTGAGCCTGCAACGTCGCGCTCTTCGTGACTGTGTTAATTTCACGAACTTTGCTTTTTGAATTAAATGTCACTTTAATATCGGTATTTAATTTTATAGTATTGTTATTTTATCATGCGATCCGTGTGTTTTTAATACAAAAGATTTAGTTGTCTCGCAGCAACGCACGGACACGCTACCTGATAAAAATAAAAAAATTCTGGCGATCCACAATTGCCTCTGTCGTCTTGTCGCGTTGGCAGAGGTGCACAGTGTGCCAGTGGGTGGCAGATCCATCCGGTTGTGCTCAACGGTGATAGTGATATAGTGAGAAGTTAAAAATGTACTCCCATCGCAAAAAAAATGTACTCCCACCGTTCAAAAATAGCACTATATCTTGTTGTTAATGGTTAATTTTTTTAAAACTTAACTAAATATATAAAAATGTATTAATATTGATAATGCTTAATAAAATAAATATAATTAGATCATACTGAAATATGTTTTTATAAAAATAAATTATAATAAAAACATTGGTAATGTTTTTTTATAAATCTAGTCAAACTTACAAATGAGATGTGTAATTATTTTAGGAAGAGGGAGTAAAAAAACCGGTAAACTTAGGAGAAGGCGAAGCTCAGAAACATGTGCGGTGAGACGGTGAGTCTCAGGGCTTGTTCCTCCTCTCTTTCTTGGTCTGCCACGTTAAACCATGCATGATGTCTGACATCGACTTAGCTACCCGTTAAGGATGCCCTAATAGCAAATTATTAGTGGTGGTCCATGTCCAAGTTAACCGCCAACGAAACCCTACTCTTCCATGGATTGTCATCTCCTACATTACTTAACTAGATTAAGATGTTCTGATGTCACATGGTACCCATGGATATACTCTCAGACCTTGTTTGGATGTTATCGAATTCACTTGAATCCACGTGTGTTGAAGTGGGTTGTGGTAGAATTTAGTTGAAGTCCATTTCAATTCACCCCAACACATGTGGATTGACTACCTCTAACAAGCCCTCAATGTATGTATTGGATTTTTTAGACCACGGTGTACAGAATTTAGAGGTGTATAGGCTTAAACACACCAAAGCATGACTCTTAAGTCCAGGTCTTCCTTGTTTACTCCAATTTTGGAGCCATCGAACGTTCAGTCCATAAAGTTCATGCCGTTCACACCTACGGAGTACGTGGTTGTCACGGAAGATCGCGCAGAAGCATCCATTTTGTTGTCCTTGTCCATCACAAGCCTTTTGTGACCCCTGATGAAACGACACCGTACCAGAATTGACAGGACAACATGCATGCATCCAACGCGTGGGGCCCAGCCTGCCCTGCAAGTGAAGCAAAGTGTTGTGGTCCTCTCTTCTCTCTCTGGACAAAAAAAGAAAAAGAAAAAAAAAGTGGCGGACAGGGGGAATGGGACCCTCTGCTCATACATAAACACAAACTATGACATCTGGCTACTTTCTAGCATACGCATCTTAGGGGGTGTTTGATTTCTGCTCTTAAACTTTAGTCGCTGTCTTATTGGATGTTTGACACACATATGAAGTATTAAATCTAAACTAATTACAAAACTAATTGCACAGTTTGCGACTAATTTGTGAAACGAATCTTTTAAGCCTAATTAGTCCATGATTTGACAACGTGATACTACAGTAAATATGTACTAATAACGGATTAATTAGACTTAATAAATTCATCTCGTGGATTACTAACTGATTCTATAATTTATTTTTTTATTAGTATTCAAATACCCCATACGACATCCTCGTATGATACCTTCTAAATTTTAATCACCACATCAAACACCCATTAGTCTCGTCGGACGGCCATTAATTAATAGCCATACCGTCTGCAACTCTGAACGCCTGATTTTCTTGGTTTGGTGAGAAATATTGGCACCCACCCGTGCAGCTAGGTGTGTTCTCCCATACCAAGGCCTCGTTTAGATTGTAAGTTTTTTCGCTCTCTTCATCACATTAAATTTTTGGACATATGTATGGAGTATTAAATGTAGATAAAAAAAATAACGAATTACACAGTTTGATTGTAAATTATGAGATAAATCTTTTGAGCCTAGTTAGACCATAATTAAATAATAATTGTCAAATACAAATGAAAATGCTACAGTGCCAAATAGTAATTCCTAACCCAACCTAAACGAGGCCTACTGCTGCACTGTCGGCTTGTACATGGTCCGGGTTTGACGGTCTTTGGGTAAAATCCAGCCCAAACCGCAGGAGATGATATGCCAACGGTCTGTACCCACGGTTTCAACCCGTACCCGGTCACAGGAACTCCGCCCCAATCTCCGCTCCCACGGCAGCACCGCCGTCAACGCCGATCTTGCCGCCGGCAATGGCATGGCTTACGCGCTGCTCGCCAATGATGCCTCCGCCTTCGCCTGCCGTGCGCGGCAATGGTGTTCCCTGCACCACCGCTCGCCACGCCCACCTCGAGGCCGTCCGCGTGCAGTCCGCGGCGGTGCTAACGCAGGACCATCTGATGTGGCCGGCCGTCAAGTAGGATGGTGCTCGGGCTCGGGACGGGGTCCACGGCCGCCTCCGCCGTCATCGAGATTGGTGTGCTACTGGCCGCGGGCAAGCTCGAGAAGATCGTCGGCGTGCCCAGATCCAAGCGCACCTTCGAGCAGGTGCAGTAGCTTGGCATCTCGCTGCCCATGCTCAATGACCACCTGCGCATCGACCTCACCATTGACGGTGCCGGCGAGGTCCGATCTTGTCTCAACTGCATCACGAAAGGTCGCTGAGTCTCTGACTAGCACTGGTTCCATGGGCAACTAGAGATAGAGGACCGACGGAGATGCGTCAGGAAGAAGACGACGAGCTGACGGGTTGAGCGCAAACCAACCCGGACGTGCTTTCTAACGCGGTTTGCGATGGGCTGGTTCGTGGATTGGTCCGGGTTATAACCGGACCATGTACAGGGCTACCGCACTGTAGATCAAGTGGAAAATACAAAGATTTCACTGAAAGGAAAATATAGCCGATGGTATTCTTGACTACTCGTCTAATACTAAGATTTCACACAATGCAAGCAGATCAAATGAAAAGGGGCTACAAAATTAAAACTACAATTTTGATTAAAACTACAATTTTGATTCTTCTCCATGATTTCAATTCATGCATCTTCACGTATTCACGAATACATCGTCAAATTAAAGCCGATATACGTGGATCGAGACCGAGCACGCACTCGATAATCAATGCCTGATGAAGAGGTTGTACTCGACGGTGGCGTCGCCGGTCTTGAGGTCGAAGGTGTGCGTCCGTGCCTGCGCGTACCCGCGCGCCATCCGGAACACGCCGGTGCCGCCCACGACGGCCATCTCCCGGACGGCGTTGAACACCGCGTTGCGGCCCATGATGGCGACGGTGCTGCCGTTGTACTTGCCGGCCTCGAACACGAAGTTCATGTTCATCATGAGCGACACCTCGTCCTTGCCGGCGCCGATGTAGGTGCCCTGAGCGCGGCCCAGGGGCTTGGAGGACTTGAGGTCGGGGCCCTCGGTGAGCGGGTCGTCGATCACCACCACGGCGCCGAAGCTCGTCTTGGAGGTGTTGGTCAACGCCGCGCGCGCCACCGGCACCGCTGTCGGGCTCGGCCCGCTCACCACGTCGTGCCAGTACAGCTTGATGTGCGTGCTCTTCTCGCCGCCGCTGCTGGACGCCGCCGACGCGGCAGGTGCGGTGGTGGCTACCAGGATTGGCAGTAGTAGGAGGAGCACGGCGGCGGCCATGGCGTCCGGTTGAGGCTGAGACGTGTTCTTGGTGCGCGCTGTGCTCTGTTGTGGTGTGGAGGTGTGGTGTGTGCTGATGGCGTCTGCGGAGGCGACTATTATGCGCGCGCGAGATGGAGTGGCAGGTGCTAGAGAAGCTTTGGGAAGTTGACAGGGCGGGGAGAATTATGTGCTTGGCGTGTTAGGGTGGTTGCTTTCTCGCTGAAATATTTGGTGAGATGCCATTCAGACGAGGTGTGCATAAATGTTATATTAGTCATGAGTGTAGTCAATTGTTTAATGAAGTGTTGATCGAACTAATCGACCAACCCCCTCCCTAGTTATTGATACTCATATAAATATACTACTACATAATCCAACTTCACATTAGGACAAAAGTGCTTAACCGAGGCGGGCATCACTCTTGTCTTTGTCTCTTCATCGGTGTAAATTATGGAAAACATAGACAGTCTATAATGCATGATGTGCCAGTTAATAATAAAAAACAAATAAAAATTTAGACCCGTCGTCTGAGTTTGAACTGTAGTGTTTTTTTTTATTGTAGCTCTTATCTCATAACATAATGATCTAGATTTCGAGTTTTAAATTCTGGTAGTATAATATTGCTAGTTGCTATAAATTTAGATCCTTAAACTAAATTAGAAGTCTTGTACTTATTGTACCTATATAATGGTATAGGTGGGTAATCTTGAGGCCAATTTAGAGGTTAGCACACATTGTTTTTACAATGACAGTGTCGGGTAACTTAAAAAAAAACAGAACACCTACTAAGGCTATTATTATGAATGCAGATTATAGTGGACTGGATTATAATCTTCATAATTTTTGCAAGAATTTCTAGAATCTATTTCATTGTCTTCTAGCGAATATCATGAAGGTTAACATGGAAACTCTGATTGGGATCTCCAACTAGTTATAGTAATTAAGATAGTCAACGGATGTAAATACATGAGTAATTGAGTACAGATCAAGCGGATGAAAAAAAAACTGAGTTTCAATATACAGTTTGCAAAAATCTGAGTACATATACATGCATAGACCTTGTAATGTAAAATGAGAATTGCTCCATATATATACATATACACATGTGGCCGTGTGGGCATAATGAGCCAGGAACACAGCGATACTTGCTTGGACACTTGTGTCCTCGAAACGTGAAGTCACAGGCAGGCAGGCAGGCAGGCAGCACCGACCCTGGCCACCACATGTTTTTTTTTCTCCTGTTTTTCAGCGTGTTGCTGGGGGGTTGCTTGGTTTGGTGGCCGCGCAGGTCGCTGGAGACTGGCTGGTCGCAGGTTATTAGTGGTTGGTTACTAGCTAGACCATGCTGTACTGATCACAGGCCACAACAGGCCTTGTAGGAACGTGGCAGAGACGACCGGCGGCGTCGTCGTCAATCAACCGTCCCGGGCGTTATATCGCCGTGCAACAACTTGGCCTGGTCTGGTCTCACTCCAAGAACCACGGTAGGCGTACTCCGTGCTCAGCAGATCCAGCCAGCTTGATGGTAAAACACGGCAGAGATTTTACATCATGTGTATCATGTCTCCTGTGAAACATCTATGTGGACCGTGTCGGTGTCGTGGCATTGACTGACGTCGAGGCCAAAGTTGAAGAGAGACAAGGCATGGGGAAAATGGATTGAAATTCGAGCTGTTAAAAGTTTGTTGAAAAAGAAGAACAAAAAAAAGCAAGGCATGGAGAAGACACGGCAGAGATTTTTTTACATCATTTGGAGCTGAAGCTGCAAGTCAACAGGCATGCAGGCGTGTAGCACGGATATGCGGGATCCTGTTTGTTTTTGTGCCTGTCAAATCAAGTAACCGTTCGCTTTGGCACGTCCAAACTCCAAAATGCAGCAATAGCTGCTAGTAGTACATGGAGTTGTTGACTTAGAGCATCTCCACCGGTCTCCCCATCCACACCCAACGAGAAAAACCTATAGTTTGAGGGATTTACAAGCTCCAGCAGTCCTCCAATTCAATCCCCAATGAGAAAAAAAATTCTCATCCCCCTCAAAACCAGCCCTCCATCCCTCAAAAAAAGGGGAACAATCCCTCCCCGCAAATCACCCCGCATACCTTGCAATTTTGGCGGGCGTGAAGTTTCACGAGCAACTGTCGTCGAGGTGGACGAGCCGCCGCCGTACACCGCCGTCGGGGATGGTTCGGCGAGGATGGCCACGGTGCTGGACGAGCCGCCGCTGGATCTGACGCCGGCGTCCGCGCGGAGGAGCCCACGCTCGGTGGAGGCGTTCTTCCTCGAGCTCGAGCCGGCGTCCGCCGCGAGGAGCCGTGCGCAAGACTGGAGAGGAAGTGGCGGCCGGCGGGGGAGAGGAAGCGGCGAGGGAGAGAGAGATGACCACGTGGGATACAACGAACGGAGGAAGAAATTTATCCTTTTCGCTGATAGGTGGGGTCCATCTCTTTTGGGGATTGGATTTTCTCATTCTACTGGAGAATAGACCTTCAAAACCTCCAAAACATATTTTGTATGTCCACCAATAACTAATTTTTGGGTTGAGGTTTTCTCCTACTGCCGGAGATAACTGATCGAGAGCAAACAAATCAAACCTGCTGGCTGCTGTAGTGGGTTGGACTGACCAAGATACGACCGACCACAGCGAATATGTCTTCCTTCCAACACGCATGTTCGATGCTTGCCGGCCAATCAATCCAACACCATCTACCCGGCGTGCTTGCGTTGTTCCCACGTCATTTGGGAGCTAAGCATGGAGTAATAGTTACGCCCTCATGCATATATTAACAATCCATTCGAAACAACCGAGCTCGAATTAAGCGCAAGCATGCTGAGTATAGGAATACATACACGTGTAAAACATAGGATTAAAAAACAGAGGAATTTAGTGAGTATAGTTGTTTGGATGGCCAACAAAAAAAACACAGGGTTCACTATGTCAAAAAGCATTTCTAGGGGCGGTTTGCCCAGCCGCCCCTACGTAAGGGTCTCTACAAATCATGCATTTATAGGGGAGGTTCCCAGCCCCTACAAATCGATTTGTAGGGGCGGCTGTAGTACCAGCCGCCCCTACAAACAGGTATTTATAGGGGCGGTTCAATCTAGAACTACCCCTACAGTTTGTTTTTGCCAGACGTCCCACAACCACCGTTCTGAACCGCGTTCGCGTTGCCGAACGCCCCGCGACCAACGTTCCGAACCGCGTTCGCGTTGCCGAACACCCCGCGACCGCGACTACAAGCATAAGAGTATTCTATAAACTACAATTACAAGTCCAATTCACATGAATATATACAATCCATCATTAAATATACAAATTCCATACACATTGTTATCAACGTCCTAGAGCTAGCCTTTCAGTCTCACGAAGGTATTGGTACTGAGGATTTGTACCTAACTCAGACTCTCGATCATGGTAGGCGCCTCTGACGTGTACAATCTGGTCCAATATGAAGTTGCAAAGGTCGCCGACGAGCTCTAAGAGTTGGTCATCCTTGTATGGGTCTCTTTTCATTCCTTTCTCTTCTCTCCACTACAAGAAAACAAGTTTCGGTTTAGTATTTCATACAATTTACGAAGTTTTATACTACGGGTGAAGAGGTTCAAACTTACCCTTAAGGGGTGTCTCCTGTAGGCACCGGTGTTACCCATTATAGAACATATATAGTATCCACAATGTACACTCCCAGGCTTCTGCTTGGGGCACTGTGTGTTTTGCATATGAAAATGTTAAGTAATGCTTTTGACAGCCATGTAACGGAGTACTGAAGAAGTAAGTTACACTTACCGCATATAGTGTTTTTATAGCCAGCTTTTCCTTCCTTGCTGGATCATGCCTTCCATGATGATTAGTGACATAGAACCTAAATGCCCTGTTCGAATTATTTTAGCAAATACAACTTGTTAGTATCCAAAAGTGAACGTTACAAGTATGTATACAAACATATAAGCTAATGAGGATTGTCGATATATATACGTCTTGAGAATCGATATGAAGTCTTTGTATGTCACCGTGTCCTTATCTAATGAATCAAAGACCCATGCCATGCTCCTCCCGACATCGACGGCTATACAAATCCAGTGGTTGCTGCATGAATTTAATCATAGAACTAGATAAGCCCTTTTGCATCGAATGAAATATATCGAACAAAGCTTTAAGTATAGAGTTGAGCTTACTCGAAGTTGTATGGTAGCCATATAGTAGAGTGGTGTTGGAGATTTTTGAAAGCCAAGGCAATGTATGCCGCAACCTTAAGGAACTCTTCCCTTAGCTTCACACTACGGATGCGCTCTTTCTCCCGAAGAGTCTTTGCAGCTGCTAGCTCTTTGGCATCCAGTGTCCACCGTTTAGGGTAATTAAAATTTGTTTAGGCTATAGCTTGAGGGTCTACATACCCGGCTTTCACACTTGGCATTTGTTTGACAATGTGCACTTGCATTCTACAAATCACAGCGTGGGTTAGTTACAACAAAATTCAAAGATTACATTCATATCATATCGGGAGGACAAGGACTTACAGGCACCACGTGCGAATTAGATTCATCTCCATTTCTCCCAGGTGAAAGCACGTGTGCATGTCATTGAAGTCAAAGATAATTTTCCCGGCTGGGCTTCCAAATGTGCCGGTGGGAAAGCATACTTGTATAATATCTATGCTCGTTGGGAGAACACGCAAGTACCAATCATGGAACCTTCTCATTCCAAGTGGATCACTTTTGGTATTAATCAATCATCTGGAAGGATCAAGCAACCTGGGCCCCACCCACCTATCATATCTCATCTGGGAGGCTGACCCATCCTATGTATCATCACTTGCAAGGATGACAGAATTGTTTGCCTCGATCCTACACGTAGGAGCAAAAAAAATGAGGTTGAACTGAATGAAAAGTTTTCTATGTTTTCCCTATAGAATCAGTCATATAGGAATTTTCCTCTATTTTTCCTATGGAGCATTCTTATGAACCAAACGCTACTACAACACTTCAATCCTAAGGAATCTGAATCCTGTGTTTTCCCTTTGTTTCACCTCCATTCCAAAGGGCCCCTTAGAGTGTTAGTTGTTCATCTTGCTTGGTGCCTCGATCTGTTGGTGTTGTACTGTCCAGTTTGGCTATTCAGTTTTGGAACTTATACGTGGTTGTAGTGACAAGTCAAATACTGTTAGGGAGCTCTAGATGCTGAAAATGTGAGATGTACTTTCTAATATACAAAGGACTGGCTTGAAGTGCTTAGCTTCTACCATTGTCTTTATCGAAGAGCCAGACTCACAAATTTGTGAGTTCAATTCAAATAGGGTATGCTCTTCCCAGCCGGTCACTAGGCACATTTGCCGACCGGCTCGCGGTAATGCTCTAAATCGTACGTCCACCTGGAGGCTCCATTTGCTGGGCCACGACGCCAGCCCTCTAAGGCGCAGCGCGAGGCCGCCTTCGTGGTGCACCGCTTGGCCACTGACCTGTGGCAGAACCGCCCGAAATAACACATTTACAGAGGTGCTCGTCTTCCACCAGATACTAAACACTCCGAAAGCAAGCTACAGCGGGTGGTATCCGTCGGGCACACCCCAAGAGAGAACCCAAAAGATCCATATTTTTCTTCAAGGATCCAATAATGAGAACGAGTTACAATACTTAATACATTTCATACATCCAGAGTTCTTAGAAATTCATTATTACATTGCCAAATGTCAGAGTGCGGAATATTTAATAGCGGAATTAAAATAAACATCTAGCGATAAAAAACAAGGATCCATCTGTGCCCACCAGAGGAATCCTCCACACAAAGGTACTCCTCAAGCATTATCTGCAACAGGGGTAAATAAATCCTGAGTACACAATATACTCGCAAGACTTATCCGACTATTGGAAATAATTTCCCGACTCCAAGGGATATGCAAAGCTTTATGGCTTGTTGGTTTCCTCTTTGCAGAAAGAAATACTAATAGTAAGTTCTTATTTATGTTATTATTAATAGTCGTATTAATTTATTATCTAGCCATTCTAGGTAAGCACATGTTCTACTTTCAAGCAAGAGTTGAACAATCAGTTCCACTTCATCACCTTTCAGCTTTCAGTTCTTACTACGATGCTAGAGTTAAGACAAGCCGTACTGACTCGGCGACGATTCGCGAATCAATGTACCCAGCTGGGTACCCTGAAAACACATGCCCCGTTTGTACCTCAGGCACAAGCAAGACCAACCCATCACCCTTCTATCAAGGGGTCTAGGTCCCTGCCCAAACTTGGACTTCAAGCCCCCGCTTCTAAGTCCCGGACTTAGTGCGGTGCAAGGACCTCTACCATCCCCGCCTCTAATCGGTCGGTCTGGAAAGAGCTGGAACCCACGACAAGAGAGCAACAAGTCTTTCCTATGCCCATACCCAAGTATGTGCTCAGGATAATAGATCTGTGACTTGCCTAGCGTCCATTGCAATGACCGGTCCTTAACCGACATAGACATGGATAAAGTGTAACCAAGCTATGTCCCGATAGTCGCAGGACACAACCCCTTACACCCACTAGTACCTAGACCATATCCCTGCCCAGTCACCATTTTCCTTATATTTATGCATGTAGTTTCCATAAAATGCCTGTAACATAAATGCACATCATATATATATTCAGTGATCATGAAATATGGCTTATGCTCCGGGGCTTGCCTTGGGCAGGCGGTGGGTCAACAAAGTCAGCACCAAAAGGCTCTGGGGCTCACTCCTACACGAGGATCTCCTCCTCGTACTCCTCAATGACCTCTTCATAATCATGTTCGTCCACGGGCATGAACTCTACCAACTCATGAACTACATGCATGAAATGATGATGCAACACTTAGTAATACGACAACTGTAGCTTTTAAAATAAAATACATCTATCATGTTACTGTGCTAGTCCTACCGACTAAGGTGCTAAGTCACCTACTGTTAACACTAACAAGTATGAAGCATGTCATATATTATCTTAGCAACTAAAAGTATTCTTACTCTTAATACCGATTTACTCTATATATGATAAAATAAGGGTACTAGCTACTCTATTTATTAACCTACTCTAGGGCTACAAAAATTACAGTGAGTACATAATAATCTAATGATCCTACTATAAAATTTTTATTGCTAAAGCTATCATCAATTTGTCACAAAAATTTCTACAAATATTAATCTACAAAATACTAAGCTCTCTAATTTGAATTTATGAACCTATCCTTATCATAGCTAACTATAAACTAACTACACTAACAGATAGATAGTATTTTTGTGAACCTAACAAATTTTATTTCACTATTTTTGGACATCTATAGAATTTACTATTATTTTTCAAAGTTCAGCTCAAAACTAAATTGAATAAACATTTGTTAATTCACTGGAAATTGAAAAACTAAACTTCACCGCGCGGCCCACTTCGCGGCTCGGCCCAGGCTCCTGCAACGCGCGCAAAAGCGAGCCACCAGTGCGGCCCACGCGCGAGGCGCGCAGACACGGCCCACGCAACGCGGCCCAAGGCGGAGCCCGCGTGGAAGCTGGTTCTTTTGCTAAAGAGTCCGCGTTATCTTTCCTATTCACGAAGCTCACTTGACGCTGTTTAACTAAGTCACGGTCTTCACATCTAGCACCCTGCTCTTACTTGAATTCATGTTTTCCAAGGTCCTTGGCTGGAACTACTAATGGTCGCGGCACCTTCGGCCCAAACGCTGGCAAGCATGGACCTCCTCGGCCTCAACCAACACCTCCCTAGCACTCTACGAGCGAAGCACAACCGATCAAGGTCTCACATGCCACAAATGGTGTAGCACGACGGCGTGGCCATGCGCCGCGGTGGGGTCTGGCCATGACAACATTGGCGCCGACAAAATTACCTAGCCTAACGCCTTTACCGCTACCCAATATCCATCTACAGACTATGAGCAACAACATAGAAGTCCTAATTGAATCACTACCACTCCCAATCGCGCTGCCCATGGGAATGGCATCCACACCAGTTCACCGGCGGCAGCGAACTCGTCCTGGCGACCAAGACCTCAACCAGCTCAACCACCTACCCTAGGAGCAAGAGGGCCTCACCAGAGACGCGTAGGGTAGATGGGACAAAGTCATGGGGCTCGGTAAGGTGGTTGGCCACGAGCGTGGGGTGACTCTAGTTCACAGCAAGTGCGGCGATGACATCCTCGGTGACTTGCTGCTCCACCGGTGAAGTCGCTGCATGGGCAAGGCAAACCAGTCAAGGAGACGCAAAAGCCTTGCTCAATTGAGACAAAGGAGCAAGGGGCACCATCCTAGCCAAGAGCCCACCTCGACGGCCATGGTGGACCGCCGCAAGGAGAATGCGCCGCATTACCTCACTGTAGAATGGAAGCTCACCGGAACGACTCCAATCGCTGGCTAACTAATAGGTCTAGTTGAGTGCACGGTGAATTGGAAAGAGGTGGACTACACACGACCAATTTGATGGACGACGGCGTTCGGGCTTAATGGGGTCGACGGCGGGGAAAACTCCAATTGAAGCCCCGACACCGTACGACCGCCACAGTGGCAAGCTTGGTGCGAAGCTGGACTCCAACGCGACCTCTAGAGGGGCACAATTATGAATCTGGGGCCAGCTCTATAGTTTGCCTTGGCACGGCGCCATTGCAGGTAATGTGACGGTGGCTTGGCGTGGTGCAAATTTCTAATTAGGGAAAGGACGGCAGCGCGACGGGGAAGACTCCACGGTGCGTACGAGGCTGGCATGACGACGTGCGACCACAACACCATGACATGCAAGACGACAGTGCATGGCACAGCGCGCCGCAGGGACTGGCAGCGGTTCAGGAAGGCAACAGCGTGGCGTGGTGCCGAGCGTGGACGTGATGGCGAAGTCAGGCGGTAGGCCAACGCGCATGCAGCCGCAAGGGTCAATGGTAGCAGTGATCGCACGGCAGCGACGGTCGGAGCGTAGCGTGCCATGGGCGTAGTTCGACACGATGGCGTTGGTGATGGCTCAGGTGGACACGACGGCGGGCAGAGTAGCCAGGTCCACCGACGTGGTGCTCGTGCGTGCGTGAGCGTGTGCCAGGGCGCAGTAGCAAGAGCCGTGGCCAGCAGTGCGGGCCATGCGTGCAGATGTGGGTGCATAGGCACGACGAGCGGTCTAGCACAGCACGCCGAGAGCCGGTAGGGTGACCGCGCCCAGGCGCTGGCATCGTTCAAGACATGACTTGCACGCTTTTTAGAGCTGCTTAAAAATCCAACCCGATGATCCAGTAGCTAAACCAACTATTTTATGTTTGACATGGTGTATCAAGCTACTAAAACCCACCTTAAGATCGTGCCACCACTTAACCTGATTCCCCTATAAAAATTGTCGAATTTAGCTCCGTCGAACCATTTTTTGACTTAAGAAACGACTAAGTTATTTTCTCGGATTCATGTCACTTTCAATTTCCAAGCTACCAACTATGCTATCTAGCGAACCCCATTCCTGATCACAAGTATTTCACTGCCACCTACGAAGTTTGTACTACCAACTTTATCAAAGTTTTGTCTATGCGTTCTATAGCATTCTCGTTCAATAAAAATTCATTTAGAACACTAAGTGAAACAACGCAACATAAAATGTAACATTCGTTTCATGTTTTCTGTGAACGTTTCAAGTTCCGTATATTGCTTTACACCCTATATTACACACATTTACACATAAGTATGATGCTTATGCAGTGTTTTAGCAAAAAGTTGTACAGTGTAACACCGAGGGTGTTACAAATCTACCCCCTAAAACAAAATCTCGACCCGAGATTTCATGTGCCTAGTGTGGGAAAGGAGATAGGAAATACATTTCATGTAGCAACTACCTATCAGAACCAGAGAGAAGGTGGTGGTAGCGGTTCAATATATAGCTCTCTTGTTCCCACATGGCTTCATCCTCTGAATGGTTTTGCCACTGCACTTTGTAGAACTTTACCACACTGTTCCTTGTCACTCTTTCTTTTTCATCTAGGATTTTGACAGGGTGCTCAATATAAATAAAATTAGGCTAGAGTGGAAGTCCTTCAATTTCTACAACTTCATCAGGTACCCACAAACATTTCTTGAATTGCGATACATGAAACACATTGTGTACCACAGATAAAATATCGAGAAGCTGGAGACAATAAGCAACTGGGCCACACTGCTTCAAAATTTTGTAGGGACCCACGTATCGTGGAGCTAACTTGCCATGGATACCAAACCGATGCACCCCTCTCATAGGAGACACCTTGAGGTATACATAATCCCCAACTTCAAACTCCAAGGGCCTTCTTTGCTTGTCCGTATAGGCTTTCTGTTGGCTCTGAGCTGCCTTTAAATGACTCTGAATAATGACGACTTGTTTACGAGCCTCCTTGATGAAATCTAGCCCAAAGTATCCACGGTCTCCCACTTCAACCCAGTTTAGTGGTGTCCTACATTTCTTCCCATATAGAGCTTCAAATGGTGCCATGTGGATGCTTTCTTGGTAGCTATTATTGTAAGAAAATTCAGCTAACATTAGGCATTCATCCCATTTCTCAGGAAAAGAAATGGCATAAGCTCTTGACATATCCTCGAGCACCTGGTTCACCCTTTCGGTTTGGCCATCAGTCTAGGGGTGATAGGCTGAACTGCAGAGGAGACTAGTTCCAAGACACTCCTGGAGTTGCTCCTAGAAGCAAGAGACAAAAACTGATCCCCTATCAGAGATGATAGTAAGGGGAACTTCGTGTAGGGTCACAATCCGGTCCAAGTACAACTCGGCATACTTTCTAGCAGAATATGTGGAATTCACTAGGAGAAAATGAGTTGACTTGGTAAGGCGATCCACAATGACCCAGATAGAGTTATACCCCTTGGATGTGCAGGGTAAACCCACAATGAAGTCCATGGAAATATTCTCCCATTTCCAAACAAGAATGGGCAAGGGCTACAGATATCCTGGAGTATGCATATGATCTGCCTTAACTCTACCACAAGTGTCACACTCCGCGACGTGCCAGGTGATGTCCTGCTTCAAGTTGGACCACTAGTACAAGTGGTGCAGATCATGGTACATCTTGTTGCTGCCAGGATGAATGGATAGCTTTGAATGATGGGCTTCATTTAAAATCTTCCTTTTTAGCTCCTCATTGGATGGAACCACCAGTCTATCCTTATACCTCACTACATCTTGCTCATCAATACTAAAGTGAGGGCCACGCCCTTCGGCAATCAATTTCCTGATGTGAGGAATTCCTTCAGTGTCTTGCCTTTGCTCCAGAATAATTTGCTCAAGCAACTCTGAGGTCAAGGCAATGTGAGCAAGCACTTCTGCATGGTTGAGAGACAAAGTTGTTTCCTCAACTTGATGTGACTTTTGGCTCAAAGCATCAGCCACTACATTAGCCTTTCCTAGGTGGTAATGTACCTCCAAGTTATAATCCTTAATCAACTCTAACCATCTCCTTTGCCTCATATTCAACTCAGACTGAGTGAAAATATACTTGAGGCTCTTATGATCAGTGAAAATATGTACTTTGTTACCCAACAGATAGTGTCTCCAAATCTTTAGAGCGTGGACCACAGCAACCAGCTCTAAATCATGGGTGTGGTAATTTACTTCATGCTTTTTCAGTTGGCGTGAAGCATAAGCTATCACACGCCCATCTTGCATAAGCACACATACCAACCCCATCTTCGAGGCATCACAATATACAACAAAGGGCCAGTCAATATCTGATTGGGCCAACATAGGAGTAGTCATTAGAAATGTCTTCAGAGCTTGGAAGGCTTCTTCATAGGCTAGGCTCTAGTCAAATTTGGCTTCTTTTTGGAGCAGCTTAGTCATCGGTTGAGCTATCTTGGAGAAATCTAGGATAAAACGCTGATAGTACACAGCTAGACCAAGAAACTAACGAATCTAGTGCACAGACTTGGGAGACTTCTAATTCAGTACATCTTGCACCTTGCTGGGGTCAATAGAGATACCATCATGTGTCAACACATGCCCCAAAAACAACACTCGATCTAACGAGAATTCACACTTGCTGAATTTAGCATACAACTTGTGTTCTCTCAACCGAGTCAGCACAATCCGAAGGTGTTGAGCATGCTCTTCATCATTCTTGGAATATATTAGGATATCATCAATGAACACCACAAAAAACTTGTCCAACTCCAGCATAAAGACCCAGTTCATCAGGTACATGAAGAACGTAGAAGCGTTGGTGAGACCAAAAGACATTACTAGGTACTCATACAGCCCATACCTAGTAGAAAAAGCTATCTTTGGTATGTCTTATGGTCTAATCTTGATTTGATGATGGCTTGAGCGAAGGTCAATCTTGGAGAACACCTTGGCACCAGCTAGTTGATCAAACAAAGTATCTATGCGGGGTAAAGGATATATGTTCTTAATTGTTACCGCATTGAGAGGGCGGTAATCCACACACATTCGAAGAGTGCCATCCTTCTTTACAAAAATGGCTGGACAAACCCATGGTGAAGAACTAGGACGGATGAAGCCTTTTTCCATCAATTCTTCCAGCTGCTTCTTCATTTCGGCCAATTCCCTTGGAGCTATGCGGTACGAGCATCGGGAGATAGGAGCAGTACCAGGCTCTAGCTCAATGGAGAATTCCACCTCTCTATCTAGTGGCAACCTAGATAGATCTTTAGGAAAAACATCTAGGAACTCACATAGTACTGGAATGGAGGCAAGATCAGGAGAGGCTTCAGCATGAGCAGCAACAGGTAAGACTAGATCTGAGGGTACCAGAAGAGATATTCTATCCTCATAAAAAGGAAGTCGTAACTCCACAATTCTCTGCTTCAAATCCAATACTACCCCATATACCCGCAACCAGTTCATCCCAAGAATAGCATCAATGCCTTACCCAGGTAGTACCATGAACTAGAGACGGTAAGTGTGAGTGGCTAATACCAAGCTTACTATGTCCGTCCGAGTATTGATGCACATCTGCGCACCTAGAATACAGATTATATAGGCATACGGTATAGCCATAAGAGGTATGTTGTGCTGGTCTACAAATCCCATGCTCATGAATGAATGTGATGCACCAGAATCAAATAACACATAAGCTAGATGAGAATCAATGGTGAATATACCAGCCATCACCGGTTCCTACAGCAATATCCGCTTAGCATCCATGAAATTCACCTGTCTAGATCGGCTAGCTTGCACTTTCTTCTTGATCACTGTCTGCCTGACTAGCCAGGAGTTAGCCGATGTTTGAGCAAACTGGGCTAGCTGGTTCTGAGGACACTCTCAGGCATAGTGGCCATCCTTGCCACATTTGAAGCAAGCGCCAAGCTTGTTCCCCAATCCTTGGTGAGGTGGGACCTAGTGTCCCTAAGGCTGCTGGGGTTGCACCTACTGGGTGGGTGCACGGTACTACATGGAATAAGTCTAAGAAGTATGCTAAGGCTGCCAAAACGAATGCCCGCCTGATGATTGATAGGGCACCCATCGAACAACCTGTACCTTCTTAGTATGGGGGTGGCTAGAAGACCTCGTAGCCACCCGCTTTCTCTTCCACTCTGCCTGGAAATCCGCTGCAAGCCCTCCATGGCGATGGTAGTATTCATCATTGCCCCGAAGGTCTGATAGTTCCTAGTATACAATTTCTCCTACAGGCTACAAGAGAGGCCATGATAGAAGCAGTCCCTCTTCTTCTCGTCCATGTCCACATGAGTGCCAATATACAGGGACAAGTGATTGAACTTATTGACGTAGTCCATCACTGTCAGGCCCCCTTGCCGTAGGTCTAGGAACTCAGTCAGCTTCCTATTGAGGACACCAGCAGGAATATAGAACTCTCTGAATGCTGCGGTGAACTCCTACCAGGTCACTCGGTGATCTGGCTGCTACATGGTATTGAAGGTATCCCACCATGCACTCATGGACCCCAACAACTACTACGCTACAAAGCGCACTTTCTGCTCATCAGCCACGTTGAGCAACAGAAACTTCTGCTCCAGAATGCGTAGCCAGTGCTCCACATCTAGGGGCTCAACTATCGGTGTGAAAGTGGGTGGGTGGTCTTGAGGAAATCTTGGTAGGAGGAGGGTCCCTTAGGACCACGGGCACCACCCCCGTTCCCACCATTGCCCTCGTGGCCTCCACGGGTGAAGCCAGCGATAGCTTGTGCCAGTAGCTCCATGGTACGGGCAGACTCGCGGTGAGCAGCCATCATTTCTGCCATCATCTCTGCGTGAGTCATTGATGGTGGCGGTGATGGCAGCAGAGGAAGACGAGCCAATGGTGGAGCCTCATGGCTCTCTCTGTTACCATGCTCATTGGCTCGGCCACTTTCACCTTGGCCCTAGCCAAGACCGTGGCCTGCACCGGCACTGGTGCTCCCACGTCCAGACCTCAGATTCATCTGTAAGAGATAGGAACCAACCACTTAGGATGACCTTCCAGATCAGAAGCAAGGGATTGAAGAAATGATGAGACATTTATTACAGTATTCTTTTTGTTATCCTTTCAATTTACTAATCCAAATTATATGTGTAGGGGGAACTTTAGTTTAAGCAAGATGCTACTATCATGATGCATGTATCGGCCAGTACGCTCACTCAAGCCAGAATATGGCGGCATTTGCAAATTTTCGGCACATCGCACACTCACTTTCCGTATGCTAAGCGATTTCTTACGCAACGTAAGTCAGTGTACCTATAGAAAACTGATTAGATAAAACCAGTGCCGCTATCCTAGATAGACCATATTGCTAGGGCTTATACTTATTTAGATAATTTTATCGCATTCTACTTTTTGCAAAACTTTTGTTGGTCAAATTTTTAAGTTTGGAAAAGAGTGATGAACTCATAACCCATTATTGGCTCTAGTACCAACTATGGCAGAACCGCCTAAAATAACACACTTACGGAGGCGCTCGTCTTCCACCAGACACAAGCACCCCCAAAAACAAGCTACATCGGGCGGTATTCGTCAGGCACACCCAAAGGGAGAACCCGAAAGATCCACATTTTCTCCTAAGGATCCAATAATGAGAACGAGTTACAATACTTAATACATTTCATACATCCAGAGTTCTTAGAAATTCATTATTACATTGCCAAATGTTAGAGTGCGGAATATTTAATAGTGAAATTAAAATTAACATCTAGCAATAAAGAACAAGGATCCGTCTGTGCCCACCAGAAGAATCCTCCACACAAAGGTACTCCTCAAGCATTACCTACAACAGGGGTAAATAAACCCTGAGTACACAATGTACTCGCAAGACTTATCCGACTAGTGGAAATAATTTCCCGACTCCAAGGGATATGCAAAGCTTTATGGTTTGCTGGTTTCCTTTTTGCAGAAAGCAATACTAATAGTAAGTCCTTATTTATGTTATTATTAATAGCCATATTAATTTATTATCTAGCCATTCTAGGTAAGCACCTGTTCTACTTTCAAGCAAGAGTTGAGCAATCAGTTCTACTTCATCACCTTTTAGCTTTCAGTTCTTACTACGATGCTAGAGTTAAGACAAGCTATACTGACTCGGTGGTGATTCGCGAATCAATGTCCCCAGCTGGGTACCCTGAAAACACACAGCCCGCTTGTACCCTAGGTACAAGCAGGACCAACCCATCACCCTCCTATCAAGGGGTCTAGGTCCCCGACCAAACTTGGACTCCAAGCCCCCGCTTCTAAGTCCCGAAGTTAGTGCGGTGCAAGGATCTCCACCATCCCCGCCCCCAATCAGTCGGTCCGGAAAGAGCCCGAACCCACAACAAGAGAGCAACAAGTCTTCCCGATGCCCGTACCAAGTATGTGCTCCAGATAATAGATCTGTGACTTGCCTAGCGTCCATTGCAATGACCGGTCCTTAACCGACACAGACAGAGATAAAGTATAACCAAGCTATGCCCTGATGGCCGCAGGACACAATCCCTTACACCCACCAGTACCCAGACCATATTCCTGCCCAATCACCATTTTCCTTTTCACCATCTTATCATGAGTGATCATAATTATCACCTATTGTGAGTAACGGCAGGTTACTCACGCTACCGAACTCCTGAGCATAGCAGCTACTCGACCTATACTAGTAGAACTCATAGGTAGATATATTTATGCATGTAGTTTCCATAAAATGCATGTCACGTAAATGCACATCATATATATATTCAGTGATCATGAAATATGGCTTATGCTCTGGGGCTTGCCTTGGGCAGGCGGTGGGTCAACAAAGTCAGCACCAAAAGGCTCTGGGGCTCCCTCCTACATGAGGATCTCCTCCTCATACTCCTCAATGACCTCTTTGTAATCATGTTTGTCCACGGGCACGAACTCTACCAACTCGTGATCTACATGCATGAAATGACGATGCAACACTTAGTAATACGACAACTGTAGCTTTTAAAATAAAATGCATCTATCACGTTACTGTGCTAGTCCTACCGACTAAGGTGCTAAGTCACCTACTGTTAACACTAACAAGTATGAAGCATGTCATATATTATCTTAGCAACTAAAAGTATTCTTACTCTTAATACCGATTTACTCTATATATGATAAAACAAGAGCACTAGCTACTCTATTTATTAACCTACTCTAGGGCTACAAAAATTACAGTGAGTACATAATAATCTAATGATCCTACTGTAAAAATTTTATTGCTAAAGCTATCATCAATTTATCACAAAAATTCCTACAAATATTAATCTACAAAATACTAAGCTCTCTAATTTGAATTTATGAACCTATCCTTGTCACAACTAACTATAAACTAACTATACTAACAGATAGATGGCATTTTTGTGAACCTAATAAATTTTGTTTCACTATCTTTTGACATCTATAGAATTTACTATTATTTTTCAAAGTTCAGCTCAAAACTAAATTGAATAAACATTTGTTAATTCACTGGAAATTGAAAAACTAAACTTCACCGTGCGGCCCACTTCGTGGCTCAGCCCAGGCTCCCGCAACGCTTGCAAACCTGAGCCGCCGGAGCGGCCCATGCACGCGGCCCATGACGGTCCCTGTTATCTTTTCTATTCGCGAAGCTCACTCGACGCTATTTAACTAAGTCACGGTCTTCACATCTAGCACCCTACTCTTACTAGAATTCATGTTTTCTAAGGTCCTTGGCCAGAACTACTAACAGTCACGGCACCTCTAGCCCAAATGCCGGTAAGCACAGACCTCCTCGGCCTCAACCAACACCTCCCTAGCACTCTACGAGCGAAGCGCAACCGATGGAGGTCTCACATGCCACAAATGGTGCAGCATGACGGCGTGGCCATGCGCCGCAGCAGGGTTTGGCCGCGGCAACACCGGCGTCGACGAAATTACCTAGCCCAACGCCTTTACCGCTACCTTGTATCCATCTATAGACTACGAGCAACAACATAGAAGTCCTAATTGAATTACTACCAGTCTGAATCGCGATGGCCATGGGAATAGCATCCACACCAGTTCACCAGTGGCAACGAACTCGTCTAAGCGACCTAGAACTCAACCGGCACAACCACCTACCCTAGGACCTAGAACTCAGACGGGACGAAGTCATGGGGCTCGGCAAGGTGGTTGGCCATGAGCACAGGGTGACTCTTGTTCATGGCAAGCGCGGCGATGACATCCCCGATGACCTGCTGCTCCACCGACGAAGTCGTTGCACGGGCGAGGCAAACTAGTCAAGGAGACGCAAAAGCCCTGCTCAATTGAGACAAAGGAGCAAGGGGCGCCATCCTAGTCGAGCACCTGCCTCAACGGCCAAGGTAGACCGCCACGAGGAGAATGCGCCGCATTACCTCACTGTAGAATGGAAGCTCGCCGGAACGACTCCAATCGCTGGCTAACTAACAGGTCTAGTTGGGTGCACGGTGAATTAGAAAGAGGTGGACTACACACGACCAATTTGATGGATGATGGCGTTCGGGCTTAATGGGGTCAATGGTGGGGGAAACTCCAATTGAAGCCTCGACATCGTACAAACGCCATAGTGGCAAGCTTGGAGCGAAGTTGGACTCCAACGCGACCTCTAGACATGCGCAATTATGAAGCTGGGGCTAGCTCTACGGTTTGCCTTGGCGCGGCTCGGCCAGCGCGGCGCCATTACAGGCGATGTGACGGTGGCTTGGCATGGTGCAAATTTCTAATTAGGGAAAGGATGGTAGCACGACGGGGAAAACTCCACGGCGTGTACGAGGCTGGCACGACGACGTGCGACCGCAGCGCTACGACCAGCAAGACGACGACACACGGCACAATGCGCTGCAGGGACTGATGCCAGTTCAGGAAGGCAATAGCGTGGCGTGGCATCGAGCGTGGATGTGATGGCGAAGTCAGGCGGTAGGCCTATGCGCGTGCAGCGGCAAGGGTCAATGGTAGCAGTGACCGTGCGGCAGCAACGATCGAAGCATAGCGCGACCATGGGCGCAGTTCGACACGACGGCGATGGCGATGGCTTAGGCGGATGCGATGGTGGGCAGAGTAGCCAGGTCCACCGGCACGGTGCGCGTGCGTGCGTGAGCATGTGCCAGGGCGCAGTAGCAGGAACCATGGCCAGCAGCGCGGGGCCATGCGCGTGCACAGGCACGACGGGTGGTCCAGCGTAGTGCGCCGAGAGCCGGCAGGGTGACCATGCCCAGGCGCTGGCATCGTTCAAGACGTGACTTGCACGCCTTTTAAAGCTGCTTAAAAATCCAACCCGATGATCCAGTAGCTAAACCAACTATTTTACGTTCGAGATGGTGTATCAAGCTACTAAAACCCACCTTAAGACTGTGCCACCGCTTAACCCGATTCCTCTATAAAAATTGTTGAACTTAGCTCCGTCAAACCATTTTCCGACTTAAGAAATGGCTAAGTTATTTGTTTGGATTTGTGTCACTTTCGATTTCCAAGCTACCAACTATGCTATCTAGCGAACCCCATTCCCGACCGTAAGTATTTCACCACCACCTACGAAGTTTGTACTACCAACTTTATCAAAGTTTCGTCTATGCGTTCTATAGCATTCTCGTTCAATAAAAATTCATTTAGAACACTAAGTGATACAACGCGACATAAAATGTAACATTCGTTGTGTTTCCGATGAACGTTTCAAGTTCTGTATATTGCTTTACACCCTATATTACACACATTTACACATAAGTATGATGCTTATGCGGTGGTTTAGCAAAAAGTTGTACAGTGTAACACCGAGGGTGTTACATGGCCTTGCCAGGCACGGCACGCGGCCACCTCCAAGTCACGGCGCTCGGCTGCTGGTCCTGCCAGGCGCAGCACGCTGTAGCCCTCTCCAAGTCGTGCGGTCGCGGCCTTCCCACCACTCGTGCATCCACTACCTCCTTTCCATGACATGCAGCCACTGTCGTCGCCCTGCCGCCTACAAGGCGCCGCCGGGCTGCTGCCTCCAGTGAACACCACACACCGACAAGCCTCCACTCTAACGAGCATCAAGGAGATGTTGCGTTGAAAGTGCATGTTGCAAGAGTATGTCTCAATTATTTCAGATGTTTCAGAGGTATGTTGCAAGTGTTTAAATGGATATTGCAAAAATAGATCGTGATGTTGCACATGTTGCAATGGTTGTACACGTATGTTGCAAACGTCTGTTCCAAATGTTTCATCTGCTTTTTCAGACGTATGTTGCAAGTGTGCTTATTTGAATGTTGCATATGTTTCACACAAATACTGCAAGAGTATGTTCGAAATGTTTTGGTTGTTTTAGTCTTTATGTTGCAATAAGTGTTTTCTTGTTACAAGTTACAAGTGTTTTATCTGGATGTTGCATATGTTTCACACACATGTTGCAAATATATGTTCCAAAAGTTTCATCTGCTTCAGACTTATGTTGCATTCAAGTGTTTCATGTTGCAAGTGTTTCGTGTTTTAGAGGTATATTCAGAGAGTCATGGGGGCACGGCCCAGGCGCCGGGGGAAGGGGGCGTAGCGAGCCAAGGGCTGTTGGATGGGGTGCGTGGCGCGCCTAGGGTCCAACGGACAGGGCGTGCTCATCCTCATCCTGGCTCCCGGATTCGTCCACGCGGATAGAGAGGAGGGGGTCAGGGGGGAGCGACAGGCATGTGCGTGGTGGGACAAGGCAGACGGGGAAGGGCTGCAATGATACGGTGGGAGTGCGACGCGTTTATGCTGGGCCGTTCGGTACCATCCGATTGAATCCTATCCATCGGACGTTCGGGCGCTAGCAAGTCCCCTCTGTAAATGGTTAGACGGCCTCCACGCAAATGGCCACCTCTGAAAATCGCTATTGACAATGGCAGGCATTCTAAGGGTCTGCCTCTAAAAAAATTGATTAACAGATGAAAACTTCTTAAGAGACCTGCTTTTAGAAATAGTTGCATGCAAAAATAATTCATAAATTTTTCATGTGAATTTATATAAAGACAAACTTTATATTAAACTTATAGATCTCGATACAATCTTCAACTCTGTAGCTGAGAAGTTTATTGTTTGATACTTTTCGAAGTCTAAAAATATTGTTTTAAGTTCTTAGATTTTGAAATTTAGAATTTAAACTTTTCAAACAACCTTGGTTGTTGACATGGTATATACCAAAGTTGTATTTTTCAATACAATCTCCAAATTTATAGTGGAAATTTTTTTATTTGAAGTTATTTAGAGCAACTCCAAGAGAGTAGCCATTTATGTTGTGAAATGCTATTTTAGGTATTTTTGGAAGAATCGCGGCTCCAACAGCTGTTGTATTATGTTTTCCAAAATAACAAGTCATCCATCCCGTACTTCTCGCTGGGTAAAAATAGCAAGCTGTGAAGGCTAGCCATCTGCATGGTGGTGTGCAAGAAAATGGCGGGAGTATAGGAAATGGAGAAGCGAACCAATCTCAGCATGACACGTCACCTTTAAAAAATAGATAATGAGAATTTTAGAAAGGCTGTTACATTACTCTACTCTTTTGGAGGATGTTCTATTTTAGATAATGGCTAAATCATGGATTTTAGATTCTTATTTTACACAATCTCTTGGAGTTGCTCTTAGAGTCCCAAATTTATGTTTTAAATTATTAGATTTAAAAAAAATCTAGAATTTCCAAACAATCTTGAATGCTCTGTTCAAAACAATTTTGAATGTTCACATGGTCAATACCAAACAATATATCTTTTTAGCATTTGGCTCATGTATAGTTTTTTTTAAAAAAAATGGCTCATGTTTGAGTGGCGCATTTCGTTATACAACAAGCTTGCCTTTCCGAAATCTAGGTGTTGCGCAGGAACTTTTTGAGATTTGGGTAGATCCGTCGTATGATGAAAAATTAAAAAATCACAGCCCAGTCCATTCATGCAGCAGGAAACAAAAAGTTGGCATCAAATTCAAAAGGACTAGAAATGCTATGATCGTTGATCGTGCAAGAAAAGGCAGAGAGGTAGGCTACCACTACCCAATGTATTTTCCTAGGCATGCTAGCTGCATCGCCACTTGCCTGACTTCAAATAAGCCACTTTGGCACGTCCAAGCAGGACAATATTTTCCTCGTTTGACTTAGTGTCTGTTTAGTTCCTAAAATTTTACACAATTTTTCAAGATTGCCTGTCACATCGAATCTTTAGACGCATGCATGAAGCATTAAATATAAATAAAAAATAAAACTAATTACACAATTTAGACGAAATTCACGAGACGAATCTTTTAAGCCTAATTATACTATGATTGAATACTAATTGTCAAATAACAACGAAAGTGCTATAGTACCATTTCCCAAAAAATTTCGCCAACTAAACAAGGCCTTATTATTAGTACGTACTAGTATAGGTGACAGCATAAGCACTTTTTCGTACCTGATTAGTGAAAACGATGCATATCACACTCATCAGCACGTCGTCACAGATGTGTAACAAAGACCTGCCTGAACAGACCGAGAATTTCCTGGAAGAAGCAAGGGGGAGGCTGCTAACTAAGCAGGTTTTAGAGCTGTGTGGCTGTGTCTGACTGTTTCATGAATCAGAGCCCGTGCATATACTGTCTAGATTGTGCCAACTGCAGCACCATATATTGCATATACTAGTTGTTAGTAGAAATAAAGTAGAATGTTAAAAGACCAATCAAATAATAGGTCGAAATTAAAGAACTATAAAATATTGGTAAAAAGAAACGTGCATCTTACTATTACTAATTATTGAATCTTTTACAGTATCCATGCCGGAAAAAGAGAGAGAAAATCTAGAAAGTTCCAAAAACCATTCGACCAATGATTTTGTACAAGATGAGTTTAAAGTTCAATTTTTTGTGGATTTATATATGGAGGTCATTAGAAAAATACATTAAGAAAATTTCATCTTTCTTTCATAGCTTAGTAGCATCTATTAAAAAATTAACCCTAGAAGTACAAAACATAAATAGTGATGATTTAAAAAAATATTATCTAATATAGAATATCATGTCCTCTATTTGAACTTAAAACTTAGGTGACAAGAGAAAAATGAATATCATTAGTAGTTACTCCCTCAATCTCCAAAAATGGATTCCTAAAATCACACAAAGTCAAATTATCTTAACTTTAACCATCTTTATAGTAAAGGGTAAATATTTATGACATCAAGTATTAAAAAAATATTTTATGATGTATCTAGTGATACTAATATGATGTCATAAATATTGTTGATCTTTTCTATACATTTGGTTAAATTTAAAATAGTTTGACTTATGATAACTATAGAAATTGATTTGATTTGGGACGGAGAGAGGTAGAATTGAAATAGTTTAGGAAGAAATTTGGGCCAAACTTTTGTTTAGGCTTCATATGTACAAATTAAATTGTTCAAATAGTAAAATAGATTTTTTTTTATCCTAGTCTGTCTATTTCTTAAAGCGGATGCACACACGCACAAAGTAGTGAGCCAGCCTGCTAGAACGAGAGCCCAAGGAGCCCGTGCCCCGTGGTCCAGGAGGAATGTTCCATCTTTACCACCTACTCTTTGTTGGATGGGCCGATTTTTATTCAAGTACACACGATAAATCCAGTTTATAGCGCAGTTAGACATCGTTTGGATGCCGTGGTTTAAAGTTTAGTTTGCCTAAAAGCATAGTTGTATTGTATGGTCTAATGAACTAATGATATTTTTAAAAAAAAGTTTAGTTGGCTAATAAATTTTAGAGTATTTTAGCACACTTGTGTGGTCTAATGAATTAATGATATTTTTTTGTGTGGTTGCCTAACTTTATTACACAATATTTTAGATTATCTGTTTAGAGCCTTCGGACCTAAATTTACTGGCAAAACTTTAGATCATGGAATCTAAATAGATCTTTATATATTTTTTTAAAAAAACTATTTTATCTAAAAGGGTGAAAAGAATCTCAATAACCTGATTTATATGGCCTATTTTTAGATAAAGAAAATTATTTGGGATTCAATCTCATAAAAAACAAGGCATCAGTCCAATATTATTTAAAAAAGGTAGCCACCGCTACAAAACTCACTCACAATAATTCTAAATATATCATGGAAAAGAGTCCGACATTATAGACACACAACTATTCGTGGGAGTAAAAAAAAATGCATTGGTCATGCTCAGCCAGTAGGTGGAATTTCTAATTCCCGTACGTGTCAATGGAGATCTTTATCACTAATTTATATATAGTTTGGCCAAAATCCACGAGTAGGGAAAAGTGCTCCCTTCGTTTTCATAATACGTTATTTGACTACCCAAAATCATGGTTCAACTAATAATTAATCCATTAATATGTAAATTATCGATCTCAGGCCTACCGGTCACCTCGACGATAGTTGTTGTCGTCCATAGTTGGCCACATACTGCATTGCTACCGTGGTGAGCGTGGCCCTGGCCAGTCACCACAGTCCACAGTCCCTGTAACAATCACGGCAGCGACTAGGATTGACGCTGTGGTGACTGCCCACGCTTGGCACTAGCCATGATCGCTGCAATAGCGACAACCTACAGTCGGTGACCAAGTATGGATGGCAGCTTTTGAGATGGTGTTCGGAGCAAAGACTTAAAAAAAACGATTTTCAAAGACAGGATGGTATTTTAAAGGCGGATCAATACAGAGACGTCTATATAAGCCTCCAAAATAAGTGCCTCTGAATCCAGCCACGTGTAAAAATGCTCATATTTTTACATGCGCCTCTATTTCCAGCCATTTCTAGGAATTGACTGTTAGAGACAGGCTCTATTTCCGGTGCCTCTAAATTCAAATTTTCAAACGCCCTCAGATGTGGAAAGGACTAAAGCGAAAGTTGTAGATCTCGAAAAGTTATGCAACTTTATAGTTGCCAACTTTTTCATTTGAATTCAGTCATGCATGGAAAATTACGTTTGAATTTCACATTTGAAATTCGAATTTTTCAAACGATATCGGATAACGGAGGAACGACCAAAACGTTAACAACTTTTTTTCATTCCAAATCATTTATGCATGGAAAATCACATTTAATTTTTCTCACATTTGAAATTCGAATGTTTCAAATGGATCGGATGGAGAAATAAACAACCAAAATGAAAGTTGTAAATCATGAAAAATTAAACAACTCTTGTAATTGCATTATAGAACGGTCAACAAACTACGTCCACCGAAAACGAACGAAGGGAGTACGGTTTAATTTTGTTGGAACACAGTTTACCCTATCAAAGTGTCAATGATACTAGTAGTTCATATCGGGAAAAGAAATTCAGTACGAACCATCCCTACGGAAACACGGTGGGGATGTGTGGCCGACGTGTGCCTGATTTACCATCCGCATGCTAAAAATAGTATCGTGGTCCACCTACCAGCTGCACAGTCCGCACGGCGTCCTGTCCTGGTAGGGATGGTGCTCACATAATTTTTTTCTTCGTATCGGGGGTACCATACTACCATGTCGAATGAGACGACGGGCACATGGATACGACACGACGAACCCTTTCTGCCGGCCGGACGGACGGACGGACGGACGGCCCCCCCCATCGACCTGTCTTGCCTTGACCACTTGTGAGATACAGATCGCCCTCTCTGTAATAATATGCTGTGCTCCTAACCAACAGCCATCATGATGATGCTGATGCTGATGCAGATGCAGAGCCAGCAGCCATACAAGGCCAGGGAACATGCATGCATGGCAGCACCAGCCACAGCCATCATGATGATGCCGATGCATGCAGCCCGGCGGCCAAGTAGCAGCATCAGCCAACAGCAACAGGCGTGCATGTATATATAAATGATCATGCATTACATGGTGTACAACGTAACTGCTAGTAGCTTAGAGTGAGACGAGACGGGCATGCACTATTCATGGTACAGTGCGCGCCAAATCTGTTGCTGAGTTATGGGGCGACATGTATATGGCACCTACTCATGAAGTCGATGGTAGGAACGAGCTAGCTAGGGACACCATTATTCCATTCTCTTGTACAATGCCAGCTTGTGCCAAATCTGTTTGCGCATGGTGTCCGCTATCACCTATGGTGCGTGGTGATGTTTGGTGCTTGCATTGTATATGGAGCAGCCAGCCGGCCTAACAATCTCACCAGCATATAGGAATGTTCTTCTGTGCAGTAGCCAATCCTTAGTATGATGATGAAGGGAACTGCACCTTTGATGGTAAACTAGGCATATGGCCTTTTATAAGAGAGGTACCTGAACTTATTTGTTTTTTTTTTTGCTTCAATTAGTTTCTATGGTTTGCTTTGGAAGCTAACATGTTTATCAATTGGTGTAGGAACCAGCAAAAAGAAGAAGTGGTAACAGACCAAGGGGGACACCAATCAACAACACAATCACCATGTTCGCTTATTGGTTTCAACCAGCCCAAACCAGCCAACCAACAGTGTTTTCCTCTCACATAAAACCAGCACCAGCCAGCCCAAACCAGCCCAGAAACCAACCAGCGAACAGGCCGAATGAAGGTTGACAGAGTCACAATAAGGTCCTATATGATTACTAAACTCCTACCAGCAATTAGAGATCGTTGGCCTCGAGATCAATGCCACCAAACTATTTGGATTCAGCAGGACAATGCTAGGACTCATATCCCGGTTAATGATGAGGAATTTGCACGAGCAGTAGCCCACCTTGGGCTTGATATCCGCCTCACGAACCAGCCCCCTAACTCCCCTGATATAAATGTCTTAGATCTGGAGTTCTTTGTATCTCTACAGTCGTTGACGTACACAACGATCTCTAACAATATGAATGACTTAATTGCCAATGTTAAGAATGAATATGAAAACTATGACCACAGAGCAATTAGAAATGACTTCCTAACACTGCAAGGTTGCATGATTGAGGTGACGAAGGCCGGTGGAGGGAACAAATACAAGATCCCTCACATGAACAAAGATAGGCTGGAGGCCCTAGGCATGCTTCCAAAGAGCCTCAATTGTGACCGTCAACTATATGAGAGTGTGATGGAGTCCTTAAATGCCTAGTTTCTTAGTGTTTAGAACTCAACATTTTGCTGAATGCAGTGTTAGTGTGCTGCATGTACAAAGGTGTTTGCTGGTAGTGTGTTGCATGTACAAATGTGTTTGCTACTACTATGTTGCATGTACAAAGGTGTTTGCTAGTGTGATCCCTATGTGTTGTCCAGTGCTTCAAAATGTACATATGTGTTCTTGTTTCAGAATATCAGCGAGACCTACTTTTGTAAGGGTATGCTATGTGTTCTATTAAAGAAGAAAAAAATTAATCAACGTTTTAATTAGAACTTATGACCAAACGCAAAAAAAAATAGAAGGGAGCACACATGTTCACAAGTCTTTTAACGTCTTTCGAGAGAAAACTGCATTTCCACTTTACAACAATGGTTTTGGCTTCCTGTTAAATTGCAATGTGCGTTCGCCATAATCCAACATCAAAGTAGTTAATGTCGTAGAATAATTTAAAACAAAACAACTCATCACAAATACAACGAATTAATGCCACAAGGCTGGTCACCACAAACTAAAGCCAAAATTAAGGTAGTTAATTTAGTAGCATAGTTCACAAGGAAACAACCCCATCATAATTACAACTAAATCCACAAGGTTGGTCATCACATACTAGATCAGTAGCATTACTCCTACCCAAAAGCCAATATTTTTTCCAGCAAGTTCAAACCAAACCATGCACACCAGCATACCTACATATCATTTCATCGCCACACATGACCTACTGATTAACACAAAGCGGCACTTACTTCATTATCACAAATGTGCACATGACCAACAGATCAACCCAAAAGCAACACCTGATCGTCACAAATATGCACATTTCACTACGGTTGGAAGCATGCAGGCAAATAAATTTTAAGGATGTTGAGAAAGGTCTCGTGGAAGAGGGGTTCCATCCCGGCAAGCTATACCTTCAAGTGTTGAACCATCTCTAGGTGTAGTTCGTCAGCGGCGGCGGCGACATCCCCCACAGGGACGTCCACAGCAGCCTGGACCGAGGCAGCCTTGATGACTGGATTTGCGGCCATGGTCATCTTCTCGGACTTGTTGCTGGCTGTAGACGCCACCACTGCATGTCCATAGTTGTAGCACCCACCAACATCACCTCCGGGCAGCCCAGCACATCGACGAAGCTATCAACACTCACAGCCACGGCCATGTCCATCTTCCTCCTCCGAATCAGGGACATAAAAGTCCCGCCTCCATGCCAATGCCTTCATCTTCGGAGTCAAGGACATACAACTGGCCGAGGTGATCGACGCGAAGGAGACTACGCCCAATATTGAGGATCTGCTCTGGGCTCCCGTCACCGCCACCGGCCCTAGCTTCACGGGTTCCTTCTGTCTTGTACCACCGTCGCACATCTTGGGGATAGGCACGGAGCTCGCGTCGCCTTCCCCAATCTCGTTGCACATCTTGAGGATAGGCATGGAGCTCGCGCCGCCTTCCCCAATACCATCGCACATGTTGGGGACATCGCCTTCCCCAATCTTGCCAACGGATCTTGGGATTCCATCGCCGCCCCCAAACACAGGGACGCACATGGGGCTCCCATTAGCGCCGCCGCCCGCATTGGCACCGACGACCAACACCTTAACTGGGTGCTCGGGGCTCCCATCGCTGTTGCTGCTGGCCAGCTTCGCACCTAGATGCGTGGAGCGCCTAACCCGCTGGATCCAGCTCCCACGGGTGCGGAAAGGGTGGCATCAAGATCTAGCCATCCCTGTTGATGCGCGAGGCCTAAGGATGGAGAAGGGGAAGAGGGAGACGGAACCGAAGATGGAGGAGGCGGTGTGGTCAAGCGAGCTGAGGGAGATGCAGCGGAAGATTGTTTCGACGACGGCTTCGTGGTTTCGCGGGTCTGGCTGGCGTGCATCGTCGGGCAACGCGGCTGGCCCTGGCACAACGCACAGGCAGCGAAAGCACAGGAGACTCAGACCGGTCGCGCTGGTACGGGTGGCGGCGCGGTCAATGGAGTTGCGGGCGGTGGAGGAGAGTCGAGTGGATGAGGATGACATGCGAGCTGTAACGTGTGGTGGTGAGGAAAGTGCTGAGGAAGGAGATTTTTTTTAAGGGCAAGGAAGGAGATTTTTTTGGATGGTGGGATTAAGAGACACAAATGACAGCTACTCGGGTCATATTCATAAACCTATCACCCCTCCGTTTGCATTCTTTCACGGGCAATGCTCCCACCCTCCGTTTGCAATCTTTACCGGGCGGAGGGAAGTACTTGACATACAGTTTGGCACGTAGCACAACAACCTCATAAAATTCCAGCATATAGGACATGTTTGGAACGCGGGGAAATTTTCATATTCCTGTGTTTTTCCTGTGAAATTCCTACGCGATTACTATGAAATTCCTACGTTCTAAACAGGCACCAAACATGTTTCTGCTCTTATGTATAAAATCAAATTAACAAACCAAGATCAAGATGCTCGATCTGAAGATGACCAAATTTTACTAGCACATCCCCTTATTACTTACACGCACTATATATATATATATATATATATATATATATATATATATATATATATATATATATATATATATATAGACACACACACACACACACACCTCGTAATTTCGTGAATGCCATTTTCATTCATGTAGGTTCATCATTCATCAAGCACAATGCTCAAATTAGAGAGCGAAACACACTAGTCTTACATAGCTTCTGGTGTCTATCTGATCATTTTTCAGTGTTCCCAAGAAGCAAGAAGGCAAGAACGTCAACGGAGCAATTAATACTGTTGAGACGATGGACGGAGGTGATCCGATTCCTCCATCAGCAGAAGAGCACCACCATCCTTTTTATCTACACCTTAATAATACTACAATTATATAATAAGGTTCGATCAGATTGACACCTCTGTTTCTTATCTTGCGGTTCCTCGCACGACCGGAGGCCTGGGATCTGCAGCGGCGACGAGCCGGCGGGGGTGGAAGGCGCCGTCAGCGACGACATCCATGGCGCTCTTGCACCCGTGCATGTCGAGGAAAGCCACGAGCCCGCCGCCGCCGCCGGCGATCCACCACCGGCGCTCGGCGCGCCCGGATGACACTCCTGCTGGCTTCGCCGGCACCGGCCACAGCTTGTTCTTGGTGTCGTCGTCGGCGGCATTGGCATCGTCCGCGGCGGCGTAGTCGTCGTCGTTGTCCCTGGTGCACTCGGCGAAGGCGGCGACGAAGGGGTCATCGTCCCTGGCGTCGGAGGATGACGACGCGGCCGGGGCCCCGGCCTTGGCGGGCTGGCGCCGGCGCCGGCGTCGAGGGGCCGCCGGGCGGAGCAGCGGCGGCGGCAGCGGAAGCGGGTTGCCCGTAGGGGAGTCGCGCCCGCCGCGGAACGAGTTCTTGGGCACGCCCGGGTGGCGCTCCCATGAGAATGGAACCAGCGAGGTGGTGCTTGCGCGTGGCGACGGCGACGGGCAGAAGAAGGTCGACGACGTGCTGGAGATGGAGGAAGAGGACGAGGACGAGGACGAGGACGAGGACGAGGAGGAATGGGAGCTGCGGTGGCGCCCGCGCCCGCGACGAGGTGCGGCGGGCGGCGACGACGGGAGAGACAGCGGAGGCGGCGGCAGCGGCAGTGGTTGCGGTGGTGGTGCGTGGTGGCGCTGAGATGCTCGCATGGCTTGGTTTGTGTTGGGGAATCGGAGGGAGACACGGAGAGGTGCGTTTGCTGTAGTTTCCGGCGGGAAGTTGGGGGTCAGCTGGGCGTGTGGATAAATACCGTTGGAGTATTTGCAGAAAGGCCCCTTAGATTTGCATCCATGTAATTTTTAAGATTTTGTATCCATGGCTTTGGTTAAAACTTTTACAAAAGCAGCCAATATTTCTTTCTTAAACAATTTGCGCTCGGCTCATTTTCCTTATTCGGTGAAAATTTTATGCTAGTGCTTAAATTCACTGAACTTATATATAATAAATGAAGAGGACGGTGGCTTGGTGTGACAATTTATTTTACTTTTGAACTAAAATTCATCATAAATTTTCTAGTTTGCATAAATGGCCTTGTTTTGTCTACTAATAAATCTTAGCCACATGCCAAAAAAAGGATTCGTATTCGTATATGACTAAATGGCTAACCTCTCACCAAGGGTTTATATATGAATGAAAAAAGTTTCTTCCATTGACGAGAAAAAAAAACTAGCTCTAAAAATATAATACCAGAGCAGTGAAACGGTGGTATCTGAAAACGGATTGAAAGTAGTTTAAAATAGGGACACTATTGCACCTAGGTTGTCGCACTAGACAGCCCCAAGTCGCTACTCACATAATTTTCCGTGTGCATGCATTTTGTTAGATTTGAAAAAATTGTCGTCTCTCTAAGTGTGTAGCACCCTTACAACCTCACCACAAAACCACTTCGCTAGATGAGGAATACTATTAGGATATGTTTGGGACCGCTTCACTTCATGTTTTTTAGTCAAATGGTTTCAGCTCCATGCACTCTATTCGAGAAAAAAAGGTGGGGTTGTGAGAGCACCTAAAGTGATGCTTCACAAACTCCAGTTTTTTATGGAGCTGCTCCATAGTGGAGTTTGTGGAGCAGTCCCAAACACCCCCTTATTTTGACCTAACATCTTCAAATCTGGTGTTGCATATTTGACATTGTAAGCACACTTAAATTAAGAAGTCCTCACCTACAAAGCTTTAGACCTCATCAAGCACTACAACTTTTGATGTGACCATGTCTCCGTCTGTTGTTGTTTGAAAAAAAAATCAAAAGTTTAATTTGTGCGCCTGCGTTCGTAGAGTGAGTTTATGTGTATGTTTGTAGGTGTCGAATTCGCAAAAAAGGGAACATACACACAAGAGGGGTCACATGAGGTAGACGTTCGCTTTTAACCGGATTAACTACTGACGGTCCTGTAATCTGTAAACCAAAGCACCGTATCGACATCGATCTCCTTTAGGCCCCGTTCGGTTCCTGGGGATTGACCCCCGGGAACCATTCCCGGCCGAGTTTCCTTCGACAATTTGAAAAGCGTCGGAACTGTTTCGGCCAGGAACAGCCCGGAACAGCGATAACCGAACAGACCCTTAGGCTCCGTTCGGTTACATTGGATTGGTTCCTAGCCCAACCCTTTCTTCACAAATTTGTACTACGGAGGAATAGTTCCAAGCCTGAAATGACCCGTTCCGGAACAACCGAACGGGGCCTTAGCCACTCTCAACAATTCTAACATCTATATCGTGAAATTACATTAATTAAATAATCCACAATGTATTTCTTCTGTCTCTATATATCTTAATGTTCTCCTTTAGCCACTCAACATTTCTAACATCTGCATCGTGAAATTACATTAATTAAATCTACCATGCATGTATTTCTGTCTCTATAGTTATCTTAATGATGCATTTATATGCATAGGGGCATCACAGATGTTAACATGTTTTCTGTCGTTGCCGCTCGCTGCAGCAGCAGCAGGAGTGCAGGAGGAGGGGGTGTTGTTCTGCTCGGTCTGTATCGCCAGCAGCACGTGGGTGGATCGGGACTAGCGGTCGTTGGACCCGTCGTTGATGTCCATGGCGTGGCGCGGTGGCGGTTGCTCTTCGTCTTCTTTGCGCGCGTGCATGCACGTCTCTCCATCGGCACTTGTCCGTTCCATGATTCGTCTCCGTTACCGTGCACCCTTCCTTTCTAACAAAAAAATCGTGTAGCTTCCGTACACTGCCTGATCGATGCAAAAAAGAGTTTGTTGACCAACTCTGCACCTTTGTTCTTTTTTTTTACAGACCAAACGGTTAGTCGATCGGTAGGCAGCACGCAATATGACAGGTCGCCATGGTTGGTGGATATATAAATATATATGTATCCTAGATGAGAATGAAGGCTTGTTCATGTGGGCGCATGTTACTATACGTGACTTGGCAGGTAAGAATGACTTATGACTGGCATATATAGAATTATGCCGGCCAGTTCCTCCATAGCTTTGCAAAAATAGTTGGTTTTTGATATATTTGAACCAATGTGACCAACTACAAGTAGTTTGAAAGATATGCATGGTATTGTTAAAGTTAGTTTTTTTTATTAAAAAAAGCACTATATATGGGCATATATATAGTGATTTTTTTAATTTTAACACTTTTTGATAACTAATTTTAAATCTAACGCTGTAAGTTTTTTTTAAACTAACATTTTTTGCCGCGCCTATTGCCCAGGCGCGGCCAGATGCCTGTGCCGTGCCATGCATGGGGCGCGGCACAAGTCTGACGTGGCGGCGACCGGTTTCGGTTACCGGTGACGTGGCAGCTCTTGTCGTGCCACCGATCTTGGTGCGGCAGTGCCACGCCCTGATCCATGGCGTGGCAGAGCCAAATAAATACCGCCCGCCTGCCCGCACGCTCCTGCCCGCTCGCCGCCAGCGCCTGCAGTCGCCCGTCAGCCGCCAGCGCCGCTAGCCGCCGCGCAGCGCCCGCCCGACCACGCCGCGCCCGGCCACTCCCGCCGCGCAGCGCCCGCACCTGCCGCGCCACGAACGCCGACGCGTCAAGGCCGTCCGCTCCTAAGTACCTCCTCTCAATTTCATATTTTTTATTATTATTGATTTAGGATAATTAATGATTTAGGATAGTTAGTAATTTAGGATAGTTAGGGTTGATTTTATATTTTTTTTATTATTATTGATTTAAGATAATTAGTAATTTAGGATAGTTAGTAATTTAGGATAGTTAGGGTTTTATAATTGGTATTGATTTATGATAGTTAGTGATTTATGATAGTTAGGTTAGTGAATTTGTTTGTGATTTACGTAGGTTTGAGGTTGTGTGTTCTAGTTTAGTTAGGATTTTGGGTTTAGGGATTGTTTATGTATTTATTATTTAGTTTATAGTTAGTTATTTAGTTAGGGATTTTGGGTATAGATACTAGTTTACTCTAAACCCAAAAGGGTTTAGGTATTTTAGGGATTGATTATGTATTTATTATCCAGTATAGTTAGGATTTTGGGTTTAGGGATTTAGGATAGTTAGGTTAGTGATTTGTTTGTGAACTTACTAATGTTAATTTAAATTTTGTTAATTTGAATACTCTAACGCTTTGTTTATCCATTCGTAATAGGATGGCTCCTCCCACGCAACACCCGTTGTATCTTATTCTTGAGGTAGAGTACGACGACCAACACCGAGCACACATCTTGAGTGACAATGACGTAGAGGTGTTGTTGCCTCCTTTTAGGCTCCGCACGCACACCAGGGCGCACCAGTGGGACGAGCGTTATGCGTCGTACATACGGCGTGCCGGCTTCCTCGAGCTTGTCCGTGTTGTCAACCACGGTCTTCCGCCCCTTGACCCAGCACTACTTACTGCAGCTGTAGACAGGTGCGAGTGCATTCTTTGTACGTAAACTTTCTTCTAACAAATTTGAGGCAACTAACAGTCGTTCTATTCTTATAACATGTGGAGGCCTGAGACCCACACGTTCTACCTACCTTGTGGCGAGATGACCTTGACGTTACAGGACGTGAAAGCTATTTTAGGCCTTCGGTTGGGGGGGACTTCTAGTGACAGGGATAGTTGACAACGATCACTGGAGGGAGCTGTTGGCTCAGTTTACTGGCTTTCTTACACCGGACGACGATGCTTCCAAGAAAAATAAGTGAGTAATTCAAGCCTATTTAATACTTGCATTGCTTTCCTGTAGCCATGGGGTCTCATTTTCTTTGGTCAATTTCAGGAAAAGTTCTGGGGTTTCGTCGTCCTAGATCACGAAGCGCTTTGATTACTTGGACCCACAGACTGAGGAGGCTCTGATCGACAGGTTCGCTCGTGTGTGGCTCTGGCACTTTCTTAGTGCTTTCCTTTTCCCAGACGTCTCGGGTAACATGATCAGCTGGATGTTCCTTGACATACTACGACAGCCATGGGAGAACATAGCGGCATACAGTTGGGGCAGCACAGTCCTAGCATGGACGTATCGACAGCTATGCGTTGCCTGCCGTCGCACCACGGGATATGCGAACCTTGGGGGTTGCTCGTACCTACTCTAGGTGTGGTGTTGTGAACGATGCCCCATTGGGAGGCCCCTTAATAATGGTTTACCGGTAAGTACTTCGGTTCACTATATTTTTGGAGGCAGTTACATATGAATTCATTATTAATGGCTAATTCATTATCGTGTTCAATGCAGCAATGGAACGGATAGGATATACTCCCTACAGCTCTGTATATCTGGACAAAAGCAGAGTTAGTTAGAGGGAATGCGAGACGTAAGTACATGGAGTACACGGACGGTCTCGACGTCCTAACACAGCACCAGGTTATGCTCTCTTTATTATCATACATGTGTCTTGTTCGATGTACACTATATCACAACCTAACTCAATTACAAAATTCAGGTGCATTGGTGTCCTTGGGATGCTTCGGAGCTCCAGTACTATCTCAGTCCTGTCAGTAGGGACGAGTCAGATGAGTATCGCTGCGACGTCCCTCTTATTTTCTTCCATATGGTCGAGATTCACTTGCCCATCCGGGTCTGCAGATAGTTTGGGAGAATGACAGGCTGCCCACCATCGCTTTACCCCACCAACCAAGAATTGCACGGCTGCATTATCGATTAATAATAATGTTACAATCCAGAGATGTGTGGTACAACTAACATCGTTTTGTTGCAGGTATGACCGCAGGAAGAGGTACAAGACCAAGGATTGGCGCGTGACACACAGCTTGCGCATCCATTTGTGGCAGAACAGGGTACGACATCCGGTCCATATGGGTCCTCCACATGACCAGCACACCTTCGACGAGTACCTGCGGTGACTTCACAGGTCTACGAGGACACATATCAAGCCCCCGTACACTGACGTGACGATTGACGAGGACTCGGAGGAAGATGTCATCGATGTGTACGACGTTACCACTAGGGAAGACATACAGCTGGAGAGCCCCGCTTCAAAGATACGTGGTAATATACTTGAATGGTACAATTTGTTATCCTTTTGGTATTAAGTATGTGTACTAAAACTGTCCAACCGCATTTCTATACCCAGGCGACACAATTGTCAAGGCTGTCCAACAAAGCAGCGTTCTGGCTTTACGAGTCTAGAGGTCAGGGGTCAGGCGTTCTCACGGCTTTTGTGGAGGTAACATAAACTTGTCCGTTCCAAAAATGTTTCTTTAGTGTATATGCGTTTGAGTAATGCACTAACTTCAACGTCTATTTATGTAGAAGGTGAAGAAGAGCTGCAGGAAGCTAGCTCAGAAGCTGAGCTGCATGGACACACCTTATGAGGAACTGCCACTTCCGGCGTGGTTGGATGGCACATCTTCAGTCTCTTTGAGGACACCAGCCGACTCTTCTCAGCAAATAACAGGTGTCACTTCCGCGGTGCATACACCACCACATCATAGCGCTGGGAAGGACCCTGCAACCGAGGACGACGAGGACGACGATGACGATGACCCCCCGGGCTTCCGCAGACAGCACGACCAGTGGGACGATTGGCCGTAGCACGAGATCGGCATGTCTTAGCTAGGTGGTGCCCCGCTTGGTACCCAATGAGCCTCACAGGTACTATCAAAGATAGTTTATTTAAATACGTAGGCTCCATGAACTAACGATCATAAAAAATTATAAGTAATCGTGCGTATCATATACTTGCAGGGTACGAGCTATACGCACCGTCGACGCGATTATACCGACGTTGGCTACATTCCCAATGTGTTGCCAACAAATCCGAAGAGATAGAGGCATCCGAGGAATCCTTCCACTCCTGGGTGTTA